>NC_090448.1:457160816-457478202 GCF_031143425.1 Pleurodeles waltl
CTGCCCTGAGTGAGTCTGGAGAGGGGGCTCCTCCATGTTCTTTACAAAGGGGCACCCTCCAGTTTCGTTACGTCACTGATTGCCACTGTAGTTCCTGACACTGAACAAAACTACTTTGTGTGGCAATATGCTCCTTGTGGAAGAGCAGATTGTGATCACTCACAGTAAAGCCGGCCGAAAGAGAGAGAAATAGAAGTTTAATAAAAACAAAATGTCTTTAACACCAGACCTAATTAGGGACCAAGACCCACATGTAGGTAGCTTTATGCATGTCGCAAACAGCGACTTTCGCTGTTTGCGACATGCAAAAAAGCACATTTCGATGCACAAACCCAGTTTTGCGATTCGGTAACCTGATTACCGAATCGCAAAACGGGTTTGCGACTCGCAATTAGTAAGGGGTGTTCCCTTCCTAATTGCGACTCGCAGTGCAATGTAGGATTGTTTTGTGACCGCGGGCGCAAACCAATCGCAGTTTGCACCCATTTCAAATGGGTGCTAACACTTTCGCAAAAGGGAAGGGATCCCCATGGGACCCCTTCCCCATTGTGAATGTCACTGTAAAAAAAATTCAGAGCAGGCAGTGGTCCTGCAGACCACTGCCTGCTCTGAAAAAATGAAACGAAAACGTTTCATTTTTCGTTTTTGTTAGGCATCTCGTTTTCCTTTAAGGAAAACGGGCTGCATTACAAAAAAAAAAAAAAAAAAAAAAACTGCTTTATTGAAAAGCAGTCACAGACATGGTGGTCTGCTGTCTCCAGCAGGCCACCATCCCTGTGAGGGCCGCCATTCGCGAGGGGGTCGCAAATTGCGACCCACCTCATGATTATTCACGAGGTGGGCATTTGCGAAGCCCTTGCGAATCACAGATGGTGTCAGGGACACCATCCTACATTTGGATATGCGACTCGCAATTTGCAGGTCGCAAATCTGAACCTACCTACATGTGGCCCCAAATTCTTAAAGAAAGTCACAAAAGTGCACCCATGGTATATGTCGTACCCCTATAAAATATTTGTGAACTGTATTTTAGCATGGGTAAATACGATGTGTAGATTTGCTCATGTAAAAATCTATTGAGCATTTGCAAGTTCATTTTCCCTCCAGCCACTTTCTTCCCAACCCTGGAAGAAGTTCTAATTCTGCCATTGTCAGACGTAAATGTCCAACCTTTCTTATTATGGGAAAATATTAGAGAGAAGCTGGTAAAAAATCTTTAAAACATGCAGGTTAGTAGGTTTGCAGACTCAAAGGCGTTCCATCCCTGGAACTATTGCTTACTGCTTCCTCCAGCCCCAGTATGCAGATCTGCAGAAAGGTGGCAAAATAAGGAAATTGCTACAGTAGGGATTGGAACTGCAAGTATTCAAGCCCTACTATGGTAGTAGCCCTTGCATAATCAGAGAGGCTATTATCAGAGCACTTACATAATGAGATTGCTGCCATCATTTGTTGCCACACTACATGGCACCAAAGGGACAAGTAGATCTTTTTACAGGACAAGTAGATTTGAGAAGCAACATGTCCACTGGACAAGTAGATATTTTAATAAATTCCACACCCCTGTTAAGTACTTTCAAAAGTCCATGTTCCTCCATATAAACTGGCCTTTTCAGCTCAGAAGCTGTTTTTTTCAGGATCGAAAGGCTGGGAGTGGATGTTGGCCTTGGCTCCGAAAGCGATTTTCGATGTTTCGACTCGAAGGTTTGATGTCTGCTAGTTTCGGAGCCAGTGCTTCGGCTCGAGTCCGAAGGCTTTGGTGGCGTGGCCTTTTTCAGTGCCAAAGTTGATGCTTGATCAACGAAGTTCTTTTTGCGGGTCGAGCCATGGCCTTCCCGCAGTGGAGTTCCCAAGTCCTTGTGTTTGGGCTTGGCTGGGACAGGGGCAGGTGTACTCACATGCTGTCCTGCTGTGACCTTTCTGTCCTCCTCGGACTCCTGCTCAGAGTCAGACCCTTGGACAGAGACTGCGGTGTGCATAATCTCCTCTTCCTCGATGTCGAGACATTCAGTGCTCTTCAACGCCATCGGCAGTCTTCGCGCTTTTCTGTTTTGGAGAGTTTTCTTCGAACGGAAGGATCTGCAGGCCTCACAATTTTCCTCTCGATGGTCTGGGGAGAGACAGAGATTACCGACAAGATGTTGATCTGTATATGGAAATTTGGCGTGGCACTGAGGACAAAAGCGGAATGGGGTCCGGTCCATGAGGCTTCCACACGGTTGGCCCGACCAGGCCAGAGTTGGGCACCGGCGCCCCGAAGGGCGAGTAAAGATGTTTGACCCGACAGTACCGAAGTGTCAATGAGAGATGGTACGTGATCAAAACAATACCGACGAGAATTAACGAGTTATAGAATTTTTCCGACTCGAACTATCAAAGCGAAAAGAAACATGTCTGAACCCGATGGCGTTAAGAAAACAATTTAACATGGAGTCGATGCCCATGCGCAATGGAGCGGAAGAGGAGGAGTCACTCGATACCATGACTCGAAAATACTTCTTTGAAGAAAAACAACTTTTAACAATCCGAGCCCAACACTAGATGGGAGAATATGCATAGCATGTGTATCTGCAGTTACACATGCCATCGAACATATATATATTGTAAGATTATGCCTCCTTGGCATGGTTACCCCCTGACGTTTTGCCTTTGCTGATGCCAAGTTATGATTAGAAAGAGTGCTGGGACCCTGCTAACCAGGCCCCAGCACCAGTGTTCTTTCCCTAAACTGTACCTTTGTCTCCACAATTGGCACAACCCTGGCACCCAGGTAAGTCCCTTGCAACTGGTACCAAGGGCCCTGATGCCAGGGAAGGTCTCTAAGGGCTGCAGCATGTCTTATGCCACCCTAGGGACCCCTCACTCAGCACAGACGCACTGCTCCCTCAGGGTGCCATGCAAACCTCACACTGCCTGTGGCAAAGGTAAGTCACCCCTCTAGCAGGCCTTACAGCCCTAAGGCAGGATGCACTATACCACAGGTGAGGGCATATGTGCATGAGCACTATGCCCCTACAGTGTCTAAGCAAAACCTTAGACATTGTAAGTGCAGGGTAGCCATAAGATTATATGGTCTGGGAGTCTGTCAAACACGAACTCCACAGCACCATAATGGCCACACTGAAAACTGTGAAGTTTGGTATCAAACTTCTCAGCACAATAAATGCACACTGATGCCAGTGTGCACTTTATTGTAAAAATACACCCAGAGGGCATCTTAGAGATGCCCCCTGAAAACATACCCGACTCCAGTATTGGCTGACTAGTTTTTGCCAGCCTGCCACACACCAGACATGTTGCTGGCAACATGGGGAGAGTGCCTTTGTCACTCTGTGGCCAGGAACAAAGCCTGTACTGGGTGGAGGTGCTTCTCACCTCTCACTGCAGGAACTGTAACACCTGGCGGTGAGCCTCAAAGGCTCACCCCCTTTGTTACAGCGCCACAGGGCATCCCAGCTAGTGGAGATGGCCGCCCCTCCGGCCACTGCCCCCACTTTTGGCGGCAAGGCTGGAGGAGATAATGAGAAATACAAGGAGGAGTCACTTCCCAGTCAGGACAGCCCCTAAGGTGTCCTGAGCTGAGGTGACTGACTTTTAGAAATCCTCCATCTTACAGATGGAGGATTCCCCCAATAGGATTAGGGATGTGCCCCCCTCCCCACGGCGTGCCCTCCCAGACCAAAACACACCCCTAAATTGAGTATTTAGGGGCTCCCAGAACCGAGGAAGATAGATTCCTGCAACCTAAGAAGAAGGACTGCTGACCTGAAGCCCTGCAGAGAAGACGGAGACGACAACTGCTTTGGCCCCAGCCCTACCGGCCTGTCTACCCACTTCAAGAAAAACTGCAACAGCGACGCATCCCACAGGGTCCAGCGACCTCTGAAGCCTCAGAGGACTACCCTGCATCTAAAAGGACCAAGAAGCTCCCGAGAACAATGGCCCTGTTCAACAAACCTGCAACTTTGCAACAAAGAAGCAATTTTTAAAGACCACACGTTTCCCGCCAGAAGCATGAGACTTTCCACTCTGCACCAGACGCCCCCGGCTCAACCTGCCGAAAACTAACACTACAGGGAGGACTCCCCGGCAACTGCGAGCCCGTGAGTAGCCAGAGTTGACCCCCCTGAGCCCCCACAGCGATGCCTGCAGAGGAAATCCAGAGACTCCCCCTGACCGCGACTGCCTGCTTCAAGGAACCCGAGGCCTCGAAACCACACTGCACTCGCAGCTCCCAGGACCTGAAGGAACCGAACTCCAGTGGCGGAGCGACCCCAAGGCGACCCTCTGCCTAGCCCAGGTGGTGGCTACCCCAAGGAGCCCCCCCCGTGTCTGCCTGCATCGCTGAAGAGACCCCCGGGTCTCCCTATTGATTCCTATTGAAAACCCGACGCTTGTTTGCACTCTGCACCCGGCCTCCCCCTTGCTGCTGAGGGTGTACTTTCTGTGCCAGCTTGTGTCCCCCCCGGTGCCCTACAAAACCCCCCTGGTCTGCCCTCCGAAGTCGCAAGTACTTACCTGCTGGCAGACTGGAACCGGGGCACCCCTATTTCCATTGAAGCCTATGTGTTTTGGGCACCACTTTGACCTCTGCACCTGACCGGCCCTGAGCTGCTGGTGTGGTAACTTTGGGGTTGCCTTGAACCCCCAATTGTGGGCTACCTTGGACCCAACTTTGAACCCTGTAAGTGTTTTACTTACCTATGAACTTAACATTTACTTACCTCCCCCAGGAACTGTTGATTTTTGCTCTGTGTCCACTTTTAAAGTAGCTTACTGCCATTTCTGCCAAGACTGTACATGCTATTGTGATAATTCAAAGTTCCTAAGATACCCGAGTGAAATACCTTTCATTTAAAGTATTGTTTGTAAATCTTGAAGCTGTGGATCTTAAAATAAACTAAGAAAATATATTTTTCTATATAAAAACCTATTGGCCTGGAATTGTCTTTGAGTGTGTGTTCTTCATTTATTGCCTGTGTGTGTACAACAAATGCTTAACACTACCCTCTGATAATCCTACTGTTCGACCACACTACCACAAAATAGAGCATTAGAATTATCTCTTTTTGCCACTATCTTACCTCTAAGGGGAACCCTTGGACTCTGTGCACACTATTTCTTACTTTGAAATAGTCTATACAGAGCCAACTTCAAACACAGTTCCAAGCATGTCTTCCTTATATGCTATATCATAACCCAGTCGCCGGGACATAGGTCATGACAGTTCCTGCTGTGGCTGTGCTGTGGCTTCTCCAACCTGATGAGACAAAGAACGCACCACATCAGCCAATCCTTTGCAATAATACAGCACCAAGTCATCCCAAATGTTCACAAGCACATTTGCAGGAACTGCTGATAATCTCACAGCTGCCCCATGATGATCCAACAAGGAGACAAGCCTGTCCTCCTGTCAGGTGTGCACCGCATGCTCATCAAAACAAGAGACAATGCATCTGGCCATTTCAATGTTGTGGATGCATATACTTTTGCCATTCTGGACTTAAAAGTTCCAATAATCTGGTCTACCAGTCCAGAGGCTTCTGGTCTATAGCTGCAATTCAGTCTTTGCTCAACTTGGAAAGGCACACTCGTATTAAGGACCTCACTGTTGAAATGAGTTCCTTGGTCTGATTCTCGAGAAGTTGGGGAATCGAAAAGTGGTATCAACTCTCTAAGTAGCAGCTTTGCTTCTGTGAGACTATAATTTCTCGTAGTGGGATAAGCTTCCACCCAATGAGAGAATATTCATAAAATCCAACTGCTTTCCGTTAAACGGTCCTCCTGACCTACCTATATGACTCAGTGCAACTACAGTGCATTTCCCTACATTCATCTGTTGATAGGTGACATATGTGACATGTGGTTACAGCAATCCATCTAAACCTAGGGTTAAAGCCATGTCTGTCTAATTTCTGATCATTGCGCTTCTACCTATATGTGCCTGTCCATGGTAATGTTTTGCCATCGGGGACAGTAAACTATTAGTCAACACAGCTCTTCCATCACCTCAAACCCAAACATCTTCATTTCTTTTGACACATCCTGATCTAGCCCAACTTTGCTGTTCTTCCTCTGACACTTCAGCCTGCAATCCTTTCACTTCCTCCCATGTATCAACAGCAGTAAAGTAGGACATTTTGGCTTGTCTCATCTTGTGCATTGCTGTTTCACTCTCCATTAAAGGAGGTACAACTGAAGGAGCAATATCATGTGACTTCGTCAGCATATGTATTGTCTAAGGTTACATAATCAGTTAATTTCCTGTGCACCTGTACTGCCATTTGATAAGTTTTGTTTTGACCAATGACTTTGTGTTTCACCACTGCGCATATTAGTTGCTCAATGTTCACATTGTATGTTTTGTTCAGTTTAGCCGCCTATGGGCTTTGACATTGCATTAGCCATTACTTTCTGTATTCAGTTTAGCCGCCTATGGGCTTTGACATTGCATTAGTCATTACATTCTGTATTCTGCCAATTGGCTTTGACATGCTGTATCCAGTCTAGCCGCCTATTGACTTTGACATTGCATGCCTATTGACTTTGATATGATGTATTCAGTTTAGCTGCCTATTGACTTTGACATGCTATTAGATATTCTGCCTATTGGCTTTGACATGATATCATATATTACATTTTGTATTCAGCTCCGCTGCCTATTGGCTTTGACATGATATCATATATTACATTTTGTATTCAGCTCCGCTGCCTATTGGCTTTGACATGATATCTTATATTACATTTTATATTCAGCTCAGCTGCCTATTGGCTTTGACATGATATTATACATTGCATTTTATATTCAGCTCAGCTGCCTATGGGCTTTGACATGATATTATACATTGCATTTTGTATTCAGCTCAGCTGCCTATTGGCTTTGACATGACACTAGACATTGCATTTGATATTTAGGTTAGCTGCCTATTGCCTTTAACATGACATTGCATTTGATATTTAGGTTAGCTGCCTATTGCCTTTAACGTGGAGTTAGACATTGCAGTTGAGAATCCAAGCTGTATTTTTCCAAGCTGTGTTTTTGCACAAGAGAACCAAGATGTTTTTCTCACAGTAGACTAGACCTGATAAGAGAGGGTACATGGGTGTTGTTTTTCTTCGCTTGAGCTTGGGAACAGGAGTAGTCTTGGAGACCTGGCCAGTCTCCAAAAGGCTTGCTCAGTTTCCCAGGTCTGAGAGGAGGGGGCACACCGTTGTAACAAATGTAACAGGCTGCAGGGATTCAGATTCGAATCTGCCGGACCTCGTGCTGGAGCTTGGCGCCAGCTGCCAGCAATCCCGTGTGGGTAGATGAATCTCTTTCTCGCGGCTGACAGGGGGTCATCAGCTTGCAGACCTTAGAAAGATGAAGCTGTAAATAGTTTCCCACACGGTGAAGTATTTGTTTTGCTTTGCATTCAATATCTTATAAATATAACCTGCTGTGTATATTGCAAACTGATATATTTTGTTTGATTAACGCGGGCTTGAAAGCTACTAATTCGTCAACATAAAAAGTGTGGTTGGGGAAGAATTAACAACAATAAAAGTCTTCTTTGAACTCAGAAGTGCATTTCTGGTGTTTTATGTATGTGCTTAAAAACTAGATAAGAGGAAAGCACTACAGCACCATACATTTTACAAAGGAAATGTTTGATGGCAACTGTAATGCATTCAACAGATGGTAAATTTTATCACCGTTTTGGACTGGGGAGCTAGAAGAGGTCATAAAACCTTTCCGTGACCATAACTGTCCAAAATCATGAACACCACCAAAAACATGTTTACTATCAGTGAAAATTGTCACTTTGAGCTGTTAAGAAACAGCATGTTCTAGTAACAGCAACCAATTCAGCTACTTGGGCTGAAACCATTCCTGAAAGTCAGGACGATTTTCAACAGGAATAGGCAGCAATGTTGCTGGATTAAGCACAGTGCAACCTTTGATGTTTACATTGGATGAAGCAAGTATAATCTGTTTAGAATTGGTCAAACACACACTTGTCAAATATTGAGTCTTGGTACGAGTCAACAAAATTTCCACTGAATGGGGAATAAAAACGTTCAGTGGGTGTCCCATAAAAATGCCTTTGCGCTGCTCCTAAGCTGACGCTGAGTGCAGCGACTGCCTTTGAACACCCGACAATGCTGCTGCTACAGGATTAAGTGTAGCAGAAAAATAAGCCATAGGGTTGTTTGCATTTCTATGCAACTGTGTCAAAACAGAGTGCACATATATCTCGTACGCAAAAACAAAACAAAGAAAAACATTTATTGTAATCAAGTATTCCCAGAGCTGGGGCTCTGCATAAGCTTTCTCTCAGCTCCGCAATGGCACGTAAGCAATTGTCATCCAATGGTACCTTATCAGTCACATACTTATGTGTTAGCCTCTGTAAAGGCTTGGTCAAAAGGGAAAAGTTTGGAATCCACTGAGGACAGTTGGCAATTATTACGAGTCAGACGTCTTTCTGTGTTGCAGGAGGAGTCATTCTCATTATTGTTGAAATTCTTTTGTGACACTTTCCTCACAACTTTCTTAATGCAATGACCTTAATACAGAACTTCTTTCTTGTAATACTATCAATTTGTAGGGGAAACTTTATGACCCTTCTCTCCTAAATGACTCAAGAGAGCAAATGTATCTCTTCTGCATGTTTCTTGGGTATTTGACGCAACCAACAGGTTGTCAATATACTGCACTGAATGAGGGGGCATATTAAGGGATTCCAAAATCTTTCTCAATCTGATTAAAATTGGATGGTGACTCAGTATACCTCTGAGGAGTTTGACACCATGCCAAAACACAACTGTCGATTTAAATGCAAAAAGGTACAGACTGTCCTTGTGCAATGGCATGGAGAAAAAGGCTTGGCCAAGATCAAGCACAGTAAACCATTCTGCTTCACAGGGAATCTGAAATAAAAGCACTACTGAATTTGGTACCACGGGACAACATGGACTACAATCTCGTTGCCTTTTCTCAAATCTTGAGCTATCCGATAATTTCCATTGGGTATCTACTGTTGTAAAATAGGAGAGTTACATGGACTTGCCATTGTTTCTTTAAAGATACCCTGCTCAAAGCGGTTACTCTAGCAATCGTCTCTAGGAACATAATATACAGGGGTGTTTTTGGATACACTGGATTTGGTTTCACTGTTATTTTAATGGGCTCATCTCCTTTAATGAGTCCTATTTCCTTTCCTGAAAAATTCTAAACGTCTGGTGTCGCTGTTCCTTTTACATTTTTGGGCAAATCACTATGTGTCATTATTGGGTACAATGTGGCACTTTGGTATTGCACTACAATTCTGAAGGGTGCATCTTCTTTATTTATCTGTACTGCTATTCCTCTGGGTGTGCAGCTAATGGAACAATTCAGCTTACTGCTGTGTCATCGGGGCTTGTAGTATCTGGATCTGCTGTCCTGTAAACACATACACATGTTGCACTCTGGGTCTTTGAACACCTTGGGTCTGAGCAACACCAGCATGCTACACTTGAACATTCACATTATTAAATAAACATTCCCTTAGCCAATGACCCAAATTTCTGCATGCATGACACAGATTAGTTCTCTTCAAAGCCTGGACATCAAGGACACCTCCACTCTGATCTATCGTAACATCATGCCCTCTACGTCTAGGCTGACTAAAATTTGTTACCAGCTGTGCTACTCCTTGCACCGCAGTAGTGTTCACCATTTATCTGCGGATTCTGGTTTGCTTTCTGTGCTGCTTTCAATTGCAACAGTATCTTTTTCTTTAAGCTTTTGTTTCAGCTCTATTTCATGATTACAGCACTTTGCATAACGCAGAATCTCATCAATATGGTTTATTCTGCCAACAAATCAGGTGCTGCTGAATCATTTAACTTATATCTGGTTTCTACCCCTGAACAAATATGAAAACAAAAGGACCTATATCTTTAGCTTCTATGGGTTCAGTACCACTGTGATGCTTGAAAGCATGCAAAAGCCTCTCATAGTAAGCATAAATGGCTTCTAGCGGGGGCGCGGCCGGACGCCATGACGGTAGCAGCCTCTCCGTGAGGCTCCCGTCCTCGTCTCCCTGTCTCGGGGAATCCTGTCCCTCAGACGCCCCACAACCCAGCCATAAGTGGGGCTGGGGGTGCGCGAGGTCGAGCGATGGTGGCGCTGGCGGGTTTGAGGTCTGCGACCCGTGCCAGAGGCGGCTGAACTGGGCAGCTCGGAGCCGCGAAAAATCCAAGATGGCGGCCCCCATCTTAAACTCAGCAAAGACGCGCCTGGAAGCGCCTGGGGCGCCTCTCCTGCCTGACCCTGAGGTGGTGAGTCCGGGGGCCATCGGAGGTGAGGAGTCTGCTCCGGAAAGCTGCGTGGGGACCATGGAACGACCAGAGCCGCGGGGGGAACTGACCTGATCGGCGGCGTCCAGATGAGGTAGTCCTCGCCCGTCTCCGGCCCCACTGGGGGCCCGGATTAAGGTGTGTAGAGGCGAGCGATCGTGCTGCCGGCGGTTTCCTGGCCCACGGGCCGAGTCGGAAGGACCAGGACTGGGCGGCTCGGAGCCGTGAAAATCTAGGGTAGCGGCCGCCGCCCTAAAAGCAATATAATCACCACCTGGAGACATGTGGGGGTGCTTCTCCTTCTCCTTCCTGATGCTGAGGTGAGGTGCCCTGGGACTGTCGGGAGCGAGGAATCGGTTCCGGGACGCTACGTGGGGTCGTAGAACAGTTAGGGCCCCAGGGGAAACCATACCTGCACAGTGACGTCCCGATGGGGGAGTCCTCACCAGTCCTCGACCCCCTGGGGGCCCCGGAGTGGTTCTCTTCACTGTAAAGGCCTCACCCACTAATTTGTGCTTATAGGAGCGGGGGCACCCCTCTGTCCTTTTTCCTGCTGATGGCGATACCCCTCTGGAGATTAGGGGGAGGGGGGGAGCTGGAGCCGAGCTGTCCGAGGACCCTGTCAGAGCTGAACAACGCTGAGAGTGGAGCAGATATACCTCAGGGCGGCGAAGGGACCAGAGGTCTGGTTTGTGGGCCCTCCTGTTGGCTTGGAGAGGAGAGATTTGTTGAGGGGAGGGGGATAGGCCCCTCTGCAGCTCATCCTGAACTATTGCACGAGTGGATCCCAGTGAACAGAGACAGAGTCACCCACGGTGAACACGCTGAATGACACAAGATGGGCAAAACGGGCCGGAGAAGGGACACTGAACTTAAGAATGGACCTTCCCCGAGAGAGATGACTGATCTGGGAGATACCATGAATCCCACCCCCGAAGACAGGAGAGGGGATCCTACCCTTCAGGATGTACTACTGGCCATATCGGCCTCCCAGGTAGCGCTGAAAGGAAAGATCGACGCGCTGGCCACTGACCTTACGGTGCTCAGAGACGACCACCGCCGCCTGGCTGAAAATGTGACCGCCACGGACAAGCAGTTGGAGGAACTGAGACCTGTAATTAAAGACAATACCAAGATTGCACAACAAATGGAAAAACGGATTCGAGAGTTAGAACTGCAAGCGGAAAATAGATCACAACAAAATAATATCTGAGTGATTGGACTACGAACTGAAAAATCCAACCTGAGACCAATAATAGCTAAACTACTTCATTATAGGGATACAGACTATTTGCTCAGCCAAAGCAGGAAGAGAGGAGACAGCACGCTGGACAACCATGTGGTCCGTATCTTCCCAGACTTCTCCAAAGAAGTACAGAAGCAGAGAGCTTACTTTAGGAAAGCCAAACAAAGACTTCGCAAAATGGGGATCCAATATGGAACGATGTTCCCTGCCAAACTGAGAGTGGTGACCAAAACTGGCATACAATTCTTCAGTACGGCTGAAGAGACCTGGCAATGGATCGACATGCAGACCTTGGAGGAAGGAGCGCACAGATCTGCGATCTCCCGTCCCGAACAAAAGAGGAAAAACACACAGTAAAACTGGCAGAATGGGTAGCCCAACTCTTGTGGAAATGCTGAAAGAGAGACAAAAGGCGATGGAAGCGGCTGCTTCCCTGAATGGCTCAGACCCTGGCTCCTATAGACAGACCCAAGAAGAATGAGAACAGTCTGAGTCCGAACAAGAATAAGAGCTTTCACACTCGTCACAAAGGATCGGCCCTGACGTGATGCCTGGCACTTCAGATTGCATCATCTGAAGGAACCCCTACCGTCCCCCATCACAGAGGAGAAATCAAGCTCAGGAATGGGGAACTGCCGCGGCTACAGCGACCATAGCGATCTGCACCAAGTCCGCCATCTAGCCCTGCGACATGAGATCGGCTGAGCTTGCAGGAGGACAGGGACTACGTCATCCCCGTGTACAATTCTCCCATGAGACGGGGAGACGGTGTTACGGTACACTTTTGGTTCGAGATAATAGCAACCCCCTACTTTGATAAACTGGTTAAACTTCTTTTAGTTTGGGCGAGAGACGTTCCTACTTTTGTCCTGGGGATGGGGAGTTCGGTTGTTATCTGTTGGGTTTCAGGTGCGGGGATAAATGAGCCTCTAAAAGAATTTATAAAGAAAATGGAGCTGCCATGTGAGACTACTAAAATGGGCGCAGTATGTGCTGGTATAGCAAAGTGGTACCTAACCAAGAGGGGGGAGGGGAGGGGGGGGGGGGGGAGGGTAGAATCCCCAAAATGGTAATGCTAAACTCTTATAAGTACCTCACATGGAATATAAGGGGCATGCAACAATGGCCAAAAGATATAAGATTTTTTTGTATTTACAGCGAAGGGGAATTCAGATAGCAATGCTCCAAGAAAACACTTGACCCAGGCAGAGGGTAAAAGCACTTCAAAAGCGATGGAGAGGCCAGGCATACTACACCTCTTATTCTGCTTTTGCGAGGGGTACTCTAATTTGGATCCGGGCCGGGGTCCCCTTTCAGATGATGGATAGCCTCATAGACCCAGAGGGACGATTTGTGGCAGTTAGGGGCAGGTTGGAGGGCAGAGACCTGGCGTTGATTAATGTGTATGCGCCCAACTCGGATCAGGGAAAGTTGTCTGGTTTATTGGCCCCATATCTGCAAACCTCAGTGGGGCTGAGGGGTGACTTCAACTGTGTGGGAGACCCTGTTATGGAGAGTGTGCACCCGCCACTGCATGATTCTCCCCTAGTGAGAGTGGCTCTGCAATTCTCAACCTGGCAAAAGAACTGGGGGCTGATTGATGCCTGGCGCAGATTACATCCAGACGAAAGAGGCTACTCTTTCTTTTCTCATTTACACGAGTTGCATGTTAGATTAGATGAATTCCTCTGCTCCCCAGATGTATACCCCCAGGTACACAATGCGGAATATCTGACCCGCACACATTCTGACCACAACCCCCTTTTATTGTCATTGAGATGGGGGGCCCCTGTCCCCAGCATCTCTACTTGGAGGCTAAAACCCGAAATTCTAGAAGACTCGCTCTTCTGTGAAGAGTTGCAGCAACATATCACTCAGTTTTTTTAAGATAACGATGCATCCGCTGTTAACCTCTTGAATAAATGGGATGCCTTTAAGGCGATAATAAGGGGAAGGTGTATAGCGGTGGGGGTGCGTAGGGCTCTCCCGGGGGACGCAGAACGGGCTGAGGACAAGTTGCGGGTGGCCGAGAGAAACAGACCCTGGAACCCACATCTACAGAACTCTATATTGGAACTTAGAGCGGAAGTGGCAGATTGTACAGAACGCCTCCGGTGTTTCGATTATAGAAACTACCTCACTTGTGTACATGGAGAGCGAGACAAGGTGGGCCGTCTACTTGCATGTGTCGTATCACAATCCCTCAAGTCCCCAGTCATAATGGACTTAACCACTGAGCAGGGGGTTCACATTTACGGGCAAGAACAAATCAACTCACATTTCACAACCTTTTACAAACGTCTATATAAGAGTAGAATTGATCACGTCAGGGAGGTTGCAGAGGGTTACTTAACCGGGCTGCAATTAGGTTCACTTTTACCTGGGGTCCCTGAGCAACTGGAAGGGCCCATCATACAGACAGAAATCAGGGAGGCTATAAAAATCCTGGCTAGAGGGAAAACCCGGGGACAGACAGACTCCCTATTGAATTTTACACTACTTACGTAGACTTACTCTCGCCGCGATTAGAAAGCCTATACAAAACTGCCAAAGAACGGGGCGAATTACCGGCAACAGCCCGGGAAGCGGTCATAATCCCTCTCCTTAAACCCGGTAAAATCCCCACAGAGGTGGGGGCCTATAGAACATTGTCCATGTTAAACCTTGATTACAAAATCCTCAGTAAGATTTTAGCAACCAGGCTATTCCCACTTATGACCACACTGATACACCCAGATCAGGCAGGCTTCATTCCTGGGCGAAACACCGCTGGCAACATCCGCAGATAGCTAGCCATCATGAGAGGCCAGTCGTCCAAGGCCTCTCCCACTGGAGTCCTGGCGGTAGATATAGAGAAAGCTTTTGACAGCTTTGACTGGGAGTTCCTCTATACTGTGATGGCCCGACTTAAACTAGGGCCCGAATATATCTCCTGGGTGAAACTCTTATATACCTAGCCCACTGCCAGAGTACGCACAGGACAGACAATATCCAGAAGCTACATGGTTGAGCGGGGTACCAGGGAGGGCTGCCCTTTGTCTCCGCTTTTATTTGCCTTGGCAATGGAACCATTAGCAGCTGCGGCTATAGCGGGAGAGGGGGTCCGGGAATACCAGCAAGAGGTGAGACATATTGAATAGCCCTTTACGCTGATGACCTTTTAATATTTCTGGAAGATGTCCAGAGAGATCTGCCGCGGGCGCAACAAATGTTATCTCGGTTTGAGGGATGCTCGGGTCTGAAGGTATACTGAGACAAAACTGGATTGTTCCTGCTGAGGGGGCCCCGGGCACCCCCGCCGAACCTGGACCTAGTCAGATGGATCCCGAATGGGCTCCCTTATCTGGGAGTAAACATTTACCATGATTCACAAGACATCCTAGAGGGCAATATTGGTGGCTCCATACGTTCTATAAAGTCCTGTATGTCCTTTTGGCAGACATTACCATAAACAGTGGCCAGGAGAATAGCAGTCCTCAAAATGATGGTGCTCCCACGACTACTATACCACTTCACGGTGTTGCCAATTTGGATTCCTAGAGCCACCTTTAGAGTTTTGGAAACAATGGTAGTATCATTTATATGGGGCGAAGGACGGAGGAGAGCAGCCCTAATTAAACTTCAAAGACAATCCACAGACTGTGGTCTGGCGGTCCCAGATTTCGAAACCTACTACTTGGTGGCTCAACTCCAATGGTTAGCGCAATGGATGTCGAGCTGAGTGGAATCGGGTTCGATCGTGAAGGCATTCACACCGCCGGGGCCCAGACTGTTCGAGGTCTTATTAAGAACCTCCAGGGATGGGAAACAAGACCCTCCTGAATTAAAAAATCCTGACTCAGTGCTGAAGACTTTCCAGCGTAAAATCAAAGTGGGGACCCCCCTACTCTCCAGAACTACCCCTTTTGTCTCTACGGGCCCTACCACACCGGGGTACTTGGAATGAACTTAAGACCTGGGTGGAGGCCGGGATTATTACGGTGGGGGCACTGTTCAAGGACGGCACATTGATGTCCTTTGAGGCCCTCAGGGCGGAATTTGGACTGCCAGGGGGACACTTTTTAGTGCATGGGACACTAGTGGCCAGTATTCGTAGGCATTGACGGGGGTGGGGACCTCCAACACAGGCTGCATGCTCTTATCAGGCTTCCGCAACTGGCAAATATAAAGCAGTTTCAACCCTTAATGGCCTGATGCGGGCAGACAGAATGGTCCCCCTGACCCTCCTTAAACAAACTTGGGAGAAAGATCTGAACCAAGATGTAGGAAGCTGGCTCTGTATATACTATTTCAAAGTAAGAAATAGTGTGCACAGAGTCCAAGGGTTCCCCTTAGAGGTAAGATAGTGGCAAAAGGAGATAATTCTAATGCTTTATTTTGTGGTAGTGGGGTCGAGCAGTAGGCTTATCAAAGGGTAGTGTTAAGCATGTGTTGTACACACACAGGCAATAAATGAGGAACACATACTCAATTAGTCCAGGGCAATAGGTTTTTATATAGAAAAATATATTTTCTTAGTTTATTTTAAGAACCACTGGTTCAAGATTTACAAGTAATACTTCAAATGAAAGGTATTTCACTCAGGTATTCTAGGAACTTTGAATAATCACAATATCATGTACAGTTTTGACAAAAATGGCAATAAGCTATTTTAAAAGTGGACACTGCAAAAATCAACAGTTCCTGGGGGAGGTAAGTAATTGTTAAGTTCACAGGTAAGTAAAATACTTACAGGGTTCAAAGTTGGGACCAAGGTAGCCTACCGTTGGGGGTTCAAGGCAACCCCAAAGTTACCACACCAGCAGCTCAGGGCCGGTCAGGTGCAGAGGTCAAAGAGGTGCCCAAAACACATAGGCTTCAATGGAGAACAGGGGTGCCCCGGTTCCAGTCTGCCAGCAGGTAAGTACCCGCGTCCTCGGGGGCAGACCAGGGGGGTTTTGTAGGGCACTGGGGGGGGGGGGACACAAGCTGGCACAGAAAGTACACACTCAGCGGCATAGGGGAGGCTGGGTGCAGAGTGCAAACAGGCGTCAGGTTTTGTATAGAAAGCAATGGTAGACCCGGGGGTCTCTTCAATGATGCAGGCAGGCACAGGGGGGCTCCTCGGGGTAGCCACCACCTGGGCTAGGCAGAGGGTCGCCTGGGGGTCGCTCCTGCACTGGAGTTCGGTTCCTTCAGGTCCTGGGGGCTGCGGGTGCAGTGTTGGTTCCAGGCGTCGGGTCCCTTGTTATAGGCAATCGCAGTCAGGGTGAGACTTTGGATTTTCTCTGCAGGCGTCGCTGTGGGGGGCTCAGGGGGGTCGTCTCTGGCTACTCACGGGCTTGCAGTCGCCGGGGAGTCCTCCCTGTAGTGTTGGTTTTCCGCAGGTCGAGCCGGGGCGTCGGGTGCAGAGTGGAAAGTCTCATGCTTCCGGCGGGAAACGTGAAGTCCTTAAAGTTGTTTCTTTGTTGCAAGAAAGTTGCAGGTTGTTTAACAGGGCCACTGTTCGCAAGAGTTTCTTGGTCCTTGGTTGCAGGGCAGTCCTCTGAGGTTTCAGAGGTCGCTGGTCCCTGTTGGATGTGTCGCTGTTGCAGTTTTCTTCGAAGTTGGGAGACAGGCCGGTAGGGCTGGGGCCAAAGCAGTTGTCGTCTCCGTCTTCACTGCAGGGCTTCATGTCAGCAGTCCTTCTTCTTGTTAAGGTTGCAGGAATCTAGTTTCCTAGGTTCTGGGGGCCCCTAAATACTGAATTAAGGGGGATGTTTAGGTCTGAGAGGGCAGTAGCCAATGGCTACTGTCCTTGAGGGTGGCTACACCCTCTTTGTGCCTCCTCCCTGTGGGGAGGAGGGCACATCCCTAATCCTATTGGGGGAATCCTCCATCCACAAGATGGAGGATTTCTAAAAGTAAGGGTCACCTAAGCTCAGGACACCTTAGGGGCTGTCCTGACTGGTGGGTGACTCCTCCTTGTTTTCCTAATTATCTCCTCCAGCCTTGCTGCCAAAAGTGGGGGCAAACCGGAGGGGTGGGCATCTCCACTAGCTGGGGTGCCCTGGGGCGCTGTAACAAAAGGGGGGAGCCTTTGAGGCTCACCGCCAGGTGTTACAGTTCCTGCAGGGGGAGGTGAGAAGCACCTCCACCCAGTACAGGCTTTGTTCCTGGCCACAGAGTGACAAAGGCACTCTCCCTACGTGGCCAGCAACATGTCTGGTGTGTGGCAGGCTGGCAGAAACTAGTCAGCCTACACTGCTAGTCAGGTATGTCTTCAGGGGGCATCTCTAAGATGCCCTCTGGGTGTATTTTACTGGCATCAGTGTGCATTTATTGTGCTGAGAAGTTTGATACCAAACTTCCTAGTTTTCAGTGTAGCCATTATGGTGCTGTGGAGTTTGTGTTTGACAGACTTCCAGACCATATACTCTTATGGCTACCCTGCACTTACAATGTCTAAGGTTTTGCTTAGACACTGTAGGGACATAGTGCTCATGCACCTATGCCCTCACCTGTGGTATAGTGCATCCTGCCTTAGGGCTGTAAGGCCTGCTAGAGGGGTGACTTACCTATGCCACAGGCAGTGTGAGGTTGGCATGGCACTCTGAGGGGAGTGCCATGTCGACTTAGTCATTTTCTCCCCACCAGCACACACAAGCTGTGACGCAGTGAGCATGTGCTGAGTGAGGGGTCCCTAGGGTGGCATAAGACATGCTGCAGCCCTTAGAGACCTTCCCTGGCATCAGGGCCCTTGGTACCTTTTACAAGGGACTTACCTTGGTGCCAGGGTTGTGCCAATTGTGGAGACAAAGGTACAGTTTAGGGAAAGAACACTGGTGCTAGGGCCTGGTTAGCAGGGTCCCAGCACACTTTCAAGTCATAACTTAGCATCAGCAAAGGCAAAATGTCAGGTGGTAACCATGCCAAGGAGGCATTTCCTTACACAAGATCTCTCCGAAGAGGAATGGGGACGTATCCGGAAGGGTCTTCCTAAAGCGACACGAAATGCCAGATTCAAGCTCATAAATTTTTATGTGCTCCACCAAGCATCTGACACCCGCACGCATCAACAAATACTTTGGGAAGGTGTCCGAGTGTTGCTCGCGATGTGGCTTGGTGGGGACTGAATTCAAACACATGTTCTGGGATTGTCTCCTGCTAGAACTATTCTGGAGAGAGGTGCACCAAACCCTGACGTGGCTCACGGAAAGAGAAATCCCTCGTACTATGGGTCACTGACTTTTGAACTGGTTTCCGCTTTCTGCTAAAAATAACGTCTCCGACAGATTTCAAGACTTGGCCCTTTCCTTAGCTAGGCGAGAGATCGCAACATCTTGGAAAAACACAAGGGGACCTAGAACGTCCCAATGGAAAAGGGAGTTGTCCAAGTGGGCGGGTAGCGAGGGGGCTATTCTCCATCGAGAAGCAAAGAGAGGATTCGGATCCCCAGAAGTTGCAGAGGGCTGGGAGAAACCCTTAAAGCCAAAACCCAGACTTGATCACCCCCTTAATGGTCTCACGGGCCAAGAGGCCTATACGAAACAGGAACTTATACTTGTTAATGTTTCTACCTAGGATTTGATATATGGGATCGATAGTGTAGAATAAGCACTAGCGCACTACTCTTAGCCTCAGATACCTGTCCTTAGACTGCCATGATACGTGCAGCTCCGCAAAAAGATTTATAGCAAGCCACAGAGCTCACTAAGGGAGGGGATCAGGGGTGGGACATGGGGGGAGGTTAATGTTTAGTACTAATTTAGAAATGTATTGTGTATGACCATTTAGAACTGATGTCTACAGATGCAACACAACTTATCTGCTATTTGTAATTTTGTGAGAGGTATTGAACAATTTTCTATTGTCTGTATGCATATGAAAATTTAAAATCACAATAAAATATGGTTTAAAAAAAATGGCTTCTAGCGTCTCCTGAGCGGTTCGGTCAATTGTCTGCCAATCAATATCTTTTGGAGACCCTTTTTTTTTTACGAAACTCAATCACCTTGTAATACTTTTTCATTACCTCCTCAGATGGTGTACCCGCTACTAGATCTCTGAGGTTCTGTGTCAGGAAACTCAACATGCACTTTGAAAGCTGTTCACAAATCAGTCGTAACCACAACGTCAAACAACATTCAAATCTTCCCACAGGCATTTAGAAAGTTTCACAAATCTCTGTGTCTGCTTGTACCATTCCACATGTTTTTCTCTCAATCTTGGGCAATCATTTGTGAAGGACAATATATCACTCCTACTCCAAAGAGCATAAACATAACTTCCATCCGGTATTTCTATAATGGGCATCATTTTCACATTCTCCTTGGGTTGATTTGCTCCTGCTGGAGGCACATTTGGCTTCGCTTTTTTCTGATTTCTCTTTTCTTTGCCCTTCTTCTATCCCACTTACATAATGCTCCCCATGCCTGTAAGTATGTGATCCGTTCCATAATATGCAATCTCTTTGCAGGAGATCTCATGTAAAATATATCCTTTGAACTAAACTCTAATCTATAACTTCTCTTCAGGGGTTTTGATTTTTCTAAATCCATGTCATATTACTTGGCCAATTCAGCTAATTTCTCATAAGCTTGTCCTGCACGTTGAGTAACATTCTTAAACAGGAATCTCAGTTCATCTTCCGTGTAACTTTCCAACTGAACTATGTTTAGCATTCCTAGAATAATTTCATTTAATTCTAATTTCAATCTGGGCACACTTACTGATCTATTTCTCTCTGGTGTCTCTACCAATCTGGCATTGCAACTTGTTGCACCTGTTGAACCTTGAGGACTAATATTATTTAACCAATCTGTCAACTGTTGTGCTGTGAAACCTTGCAAATGAATATTATTTGTCTAGGGTAATCCTTGCAGGGTACTGCAATGTAATCTGAAATCTGATCTGATCTGGTCATAGCATGCAATGAGATGGGTTCCCGTAAGGAAACCTTGCACCTGGAAAAAATCCAACTTGATGTAACATTGGGTTAGGTTCTGCTATTCATGTAGGGGTCAAAGGTGGAACAGAAGCTGTTCTTCCAATCTATGAATTGTTTGAATATACTGATTCCTGCATACCAACTGGTGATATCTCAGCAGATGTAACTGGATTTTCAGTAACAGTCGGGACATTTAGTGAATGGGCATTAATTCCATAAGGGCCTATAGTCATGGGAACTGTTAATGCATAGGGACCCATAAGATTTGTCTGATTCTGAGGAACTGTCATTCCAGCACTTTGCCCTTTTAAGACAGTATGGAAACTTTGTCTTGTTTGACACGGGGTAACATTTCACCTTGACTGAACTCAACATTGGCACGTATTGATGAGGGGCACAATTTTGAACAGGCTGATTCACATAAAGTGACTACCATTTGACTCACTCTGGGACCTAGAACAACAATTTACAACTGGACTTGATGTGGGCTGAACTGTATTAACAGTCCAAACTGGTGGATACACCACGGGCACTAGTGTCATGGAATTTACAGATATACCTGAAACAAACTGATTTGGGGTCTGTGCAACTGGAGCAGTTGGCACATTCGGGACTAAATGTTTACTACCTCATGTCTCGCTCCTATCTCAACTGAATGATATGGCAATAGATGATTCAACAATAACTGATTTTTGAACTCATCATCTGAATCACTGTCATACGTTACTGTCTTTTTACTCTCAGGTTCCACGGTCTATTCTGCTTTTTCTGTCTATTTCTTTTGAGTCTTATGCTTTGCACTTTCGTCACCTTCCCCTGAAATCGCTGGAAACATTCTGACTCCATCTAACATATCTGCCCTCCATCTTTTCTGCATACCATCTAGCTTCAGAAAGTGTCTTAATTTATTTCTTCACCCTATTCTCATATTTGGTTGACATTCTTTCACGGGCAACCAGTTCCCAAATACTAAGGGCTTGAAATTATGCGAGTCTTGGAGGTGGTTTCATTTCATACATTATTCGCCTCAAGCTGTTAAAAGTTTTGCATCAGGGAAAAGCTAAAGCACCTTCTTTTTCATAGATTTTGCTCCATTTGTTCCAGCCAAGTACATGCATGAAGACCTTTAGTAGATGACACAAACAAACCTTCTGGTGGCACTTATACACCCTCTATAGCTGGAATAAATATATCTGCTCTTGAAGCACTATTAAGTGCTTTACAGAACTTCATTTTGTTTAAATTCGATGTATCACCTAAATTTTGAGCAATTTAGGGGGTAACTTTAGTCCCAAAATCCCCTGCACTTGCTGTTCTCAACCAATAGCAACGCAGCACTGCCACAAATATCAGCGCGGCTTCACACCAACAAACCTATAACAGAGCGGCACAATATGACATCACACTCACTTATCTCAGCAGTTGCAGTCGCTTCACAATTGTCGCTCACACAATCTATCATACACACCTAAGGCAAAATATTGCAAGCAAAAACCAACAACCTATCTGCACACTACGGGTAGGAATTCAACCGCTTCAAAGCTGTACATGCATACACTTCTCCGACTGCAGCTTTCACAATTACACAAGTGAAACGTGACCAGCAATTCTCATTCCAGTTGATACAGATCCTCCATGCGCACTTAGGATTCACTAAATACCAACCAATAACTCACACTATTCAAGGAAAACTATTGGCACTGTCAACGATGTCTCATGACAAGTACCTACAATTATTCAAGTACATTTGTGTGTTATCCCTAGATCTTAGGCCACAATGGATCCATCAAAAACTGATGACATTTTCTGAGCAAATGGCGTCACAATCACTTCAAGAATCACGACTCCGGCAAAACACTTCACGACACCACACTTCACCTCAAACTTCAAGACAAAAGCATTGCAAGTGCAAAACCCTATTACTATTCACACTCTGTCACTAGTGGGCACACCGCTGGAACTCCCATCGATCTTCAGAGAGAACCATGGGAAAAATTCTGGAGTGAACATTTTTTGGACTGGGCAATCACATGAGGTCAATTTTATCTCCCTAATACTGAACAAAATGGTTTGCCCTCCTTATGAGACAAAACCATCATTCTGCTACCAGATCTGCTGGAGAATGTTCTTACTTTGCAGGAATCAATACTCATCAAGGTGGATGGATATTTGGAACCATTAAGTGATGTGGTAGAACCACTCATACAATTTCAATAGAAATCCAATTAATTTATACACCATGACCAATGTGGCCACGGAAGGAAAAATCTACTCAAAAATAAAGTTATGGGATTTATGATAAACACAAGCTCAGCCATGCAGACTATTCGCAAAACCAAATTATAAAAGATACATAATCACCAAGGGTTGCCCAAGGAGATTAAATAAATTCAGAAGAACTAACATTAACAAAACTAAACATTCAAGAAAAACTATGCATAATAGTAAAAGAAATATCTGAGATACAGAAATGATGCACTGCCCAGAGTTAGCAATCATCAGTCAATTTAATTGAGCAGAGTCATAATTTAGGCTGGGCAACGGAAACCCTAGAGATAACCAAATCAGAGTAATACATGTGTGGGACAAACACATGCGGATAAAAAATAGAAAGCATAAAAAGGGCAGAAATAATTTGGAAAAAGATAATCTAAGACTGTAGGTTACTAATTAAGATAGGCAAAAAGATAGATTAAAAATGGAAAGTGTCAGCAAAACAGAAGCTCTATCAAGAGTCTTCTAAAGGAAATTTAAAAAGATTTCTAAGTCTCAAAGGGACATCCCAAAGGGCTAAGCAGAGAGGAAGATACCTCTCCAAGGGGCTGGGCATTTTAGGGACTTTAGCAGCAAGCCATCTACAGCCATTTGGACAGCATCTGTGAACCGGGGATCTTTGGCCAAAGTCCAACTGGGCAATGTAATATCAAAAGTCACAAAGCATTCTGATTCACCAAAGGTATCAGTCCTTATGTTGAAGGGACATCATCCAATAGTAATCAATCACATGACCAAGTTGAAAAAAACATTCCCCCCAAGCTTTCCCTGACAACATCTTCCATCCATGTGATTCCACGCAAGTCTGAAAAAATTGTATACAATGTCAATCCACGTTCCACAATGTTCCGCTCCCAAGTGCGTTAAGATACATGCTCTCTATGCTTAAACAAAGGGGTCTAATACCAAAATCTAGTCTTCTCACAGGAATGTAACCTAAATTAGAACATTGGAATGTTGGCATGTCCATTGAAGACAATGGACTGCTGCGGGCTTTTACTGGCCGGTAAAAGCCCGCAGCGCCAACATTCCAATGTTCGCTTTGTTCACAGCAACAGCTGTGAACAAAGCCTCACGGAGCCCGAGGGGATTTAAATCCCCTCGGGCTCCGTGAACATTTTTTTTTTTTTGATAGAACATTCTGCCCTGTGTGGCAGAATGTTCTAATAGCCTTAGAACCCGCCGTAGCGGGCTCTACCGGCTATTAAAGTCCCTCTCCCTTGTTAAATGCCCTTGCCTTCGGCTCGGCATTTAACGCGGGGAGCGGGCCTTTAATAGCCGGTAGAGCCCGCTACGGCGGGTTCTAAGGCTATATTAGAACATTGGAATG
The DNA here is from genome assembly GCF_031143425.1 of Pleurodeles waltl. Lineage (NCBI taxonomy): Eukaryota > Metazoa > Chordata > Amphibia > Caudata > Salamandridae > Pleurodeles > Pleurodeles waltl. The sequence continues at coordinate 457,184,901 of NC_090448.1, forward strand.
TTTGTGTGTACATTGCAGACAATGGAGTGCTCAGGGCTTTTACTGGCTGGTAAAAGCCCAGAGCCAACATCACAAGAGCTGTGAACAAAGCCTCACGGAGCCCGACGGGATTTTAATCCACTCGGGCTTCGTGAGGAATTTGTTTTATTTAATAGAACATTCTGCCCTCTAGTGGCAGAATGTTCTAATAGCCTTAGAACCCGCTGTAAAGGGCTCTACTGGCCATTAAAGGCCCTCTCAATGCAGGAGCGGGCCTTTAATGGCCGGTAGAGCACAAAACGGCGGATTCTAAGGCTATAAGAAAGTTAATGTTAGGGAATGAATCAGCATGCTAACACGGTCACAAAATGCAAACTCTGCAGGCCTCAATAATGCTTAAGGCATGAAATCATAACAATGCATTCAATTAATACATTTTAATAAAACGCACGTAATATGCAAACCTATGAATTCAACATTACTATCAATCACTTCATTAATATGAATATGATTCATTTTAAATGAAAAAGTTTTGTTAATGCATTTCATCCAATATAACAGAGTGCCTTTCTCTCAAATGTGCACGCATTTTAAATTAATTAATCATTAGAAATTCAATATTGTTTCAATATGTACTACTAGTCTAGTCTAAATTACAATATATATCATTTTTATCCCTCAAACATGTATTATAACTCAAATACCACCAAAGTCGAACTCTTAAATACAAGCAAATGCACATTTAAAATACGTGTGAGTGCAGTTCTACCTTTTACTAATAATAATTTGATTAACATAAGGACTAAAATTGTCACATTCTGATGTTTGTGACACAAGGGGCCCTACTAAAATGTAGACTACATGAATTCCATTGCTTCCACTCAGGTGTATCAGCTGTATTGCCATTACATTATTTGAGAATCTGTTATATTGTTGATAGGCACTTTTTTTTAAGGGGGGGTGGGGTTTCTTTTTTTATATATAAATTTGTTTAACAACATTATTCCTGGCTTTCTGAGTTCTCTATGCTGAAGCCCCATTAAATGGGTTCTTTTGGCTGAAAGCTAATATACGTTCTTTCGTATCATTGAGCAACTAATGCCAAATTGACTGAAGTGAATTCCATTTGGGATGCTCTTCCTAGTGTATATGTTTGTGCCACTGACCACAGCGTTTACATGGTTGCTCTCCTCCTTTGAATACAACCACACTCAAGCACAATTAATTGTTTAACTTTCCTCCTAACTGCACAACAAAACCAGCAATAATTTTAGTAGGAAATGAATGCAATTTCCAAGTTCAGAATTGTTTTTCTCTTAAGCACTTCATAAGACACATGGTAATTTGCGGTAATGCCGTCAAATTCAAATTAGAAAATATTTCTTTAACCTCAGAAAAACTTTAATCTACTCATTACACAGTATCGAAGTGTTTCATTAACAAGTGGCAATATTTCAGATGCTTTCAGAATTTAAGCTTCCTCAAAGGTCTTAAAGCAGTAACAGGACTTGGCATTTATCTGATGTCTAATAGCTGCTTACCTTTCTGTAGCCATACACTGGTGTTGTAAATGCAGCATTCTGTTCCTCCATGGTGATACTTGAATGGAGGGGATACACGTGCAGTCTGAAAAATGACATTATTTTAGAAGAAATGTGTTTATTTATTAGTGTAACATATGATTGACAAAGACTAAGCAATGCTGTTTGAAAATACTTTATATGCACAGAGACTAGGTAGTATTGATTGTGGTAGTAATATGCATTGCGATGCAATCACATCACACTTACCTTTTATGAACCATCTTTGTGAAAAGTTCATGCATGTAATTGATTTCAGCCAAACCTGAAAATAAAAAGATAACTTTCATTGCAAGTTGACGATAATTTACTATTGGACACATGAATAAAAGGAGATGGCCAACATGTGAATTTCAGGCTATTCACAGGAAAGTTATCGCCAGTCCTGGAAATAGCCCAAACATCAAGTATTGAGCAAATGCTCTAGGTTTGTTTTTACACTGTGCATCGACAGAGATGAAACACATGAGCAAACAAATGCCTGAATACTGTACACATACAACTTCATACATGCATTTTCACAAAGTTCAACAGATATTAAGTCTCCGCTGACAGCATGTAGTGGAGAGCACAAAGTGATGTGCAGCAGAGCAAATGAGAGGTAATGTGCATTATCAGACACAATGAGAGATGCAGATTCAAAGCAAAAAAGGAAAATGTAGAAGAGGAATGATGTGCAAAGGGGCAGAGAGATATAATCACAGATTCCTAACCTACTGATTTCTCCTTGGAATCAGACTGTATCTAATAGCACATGCTCCCATGCACTGACAGGTGGCACCATTGGACTTTGTAGAGACATTGTTCCACCTTTGGAAGCAATACAAAAGGTGCCAGCCCAGCATGACTACATCACCTTATATTTGAATATTATCAAGCCCTCAGATGAGGATCATACCAGTGACAAACCGTAAGAATGACAGTGAGCAAAATTTAACTTTGGATCTTTTCAGAACCTTTAAAAGCATACTCCACAGAATAGTGGGGTGGGGGCAGTGAGGAATCTGGAGTCAGAGTGTAAACCAGAAAAAGGTATTACCGAAGGTATTGATCTTCTGATGAATCCCTTGATCTGCAGATCCCTCACCTTTTCAGTTAATACCGAAGTGCTAACTCTCAAAAGGTCGGGGAGATGGTGATTGGTCCGCGAAAAGCACTCAAAGCAGGGCCAAGATGGCCAAATGTGTCTCCCGGCAGACTTGACTGTCCAGACAGTAATGCCTGATTAAGGTGTGTATGTGCGCTGATGTAGCAGTATGGCAGATGTCCATCACCGAAACACCCAATGCCAGTGTGTTTGAGGCAGCCTTGCGCCTGGTGAAACGGGCCTGAAAGCCCCCAAGAGGCTCCTTAGCAGTCAGGACATAGGATGTGCTTATGCACAGGATAATCCACAAAGCCAAAATGCGCATCTGAACTACTTTGCCTTCTTAGCACTCACAAATCAATAGAAATTAAGGTGTGCAATGACATAAGGATTCTACTATACCAAACAGTCTGCTTGCAGGCAACTGAGTCACTCCCATACCAGTAAGCAGCTGTCGGCACAACCTTTCCGGCTCTCTAGAAGCACCTCAGCCAAACCCAACTGGTAAAGGTAATTTGTGGCAGACTTGCGTCAGAATCTCTGAAGACCCCCTCAGGAAAATCATGGTAAACAATCCCTACCCTTTTCTCTCCACATACAATTCTTTGACCAACACATAGGCAAAAAAAGAGATGCATTTATTGAAAAGACTGCAATCTATGATAAAATGCTTGAGCTGCAATGATTAGGATAATGAGGAATGACAAAATCAGGATTGTGAAAATCAGAGATATAAATATGAACTCCAACATGTTGTAATAATATGAATATATAATTCCTACCTAAAAGCCTAACCTCTAGCCCCGTTGTGATATCATGGATATGTAATCCAAATCTGTCTGTGCAGTGTTCATGAGAAGCACACCCCACCTCTGTGACCTTGGTACAAGGTCAGGCCTTCAGGCTCCAGGTCGGGCTTAGCAGAGACACAAAGGCAGAGGTCGGTTGAAAACCGGCATGCAGCATGGATGGAAATTCTAGCTGGAACTCCCACTAATGCCCTTTGTCCTACAAGATATTTTTATAGGGGACATATTTATGTTCTTGCACAGAAGCCCAACACGGGTATGTACCTAAGCGCTGGACTGTTTAAGTAGTCCTGTGGCCGGCAACACAAAATATTATCCTGTGTGTCTCGCATTCCGTTCTTGTGAACCCAACGAAAAGAAAATGATGCAAAGTAAGTCATCATAATACGGATACTGACACTCTCGCAGAATAGCTACTGATTATGAAAATAAAATATAGCCACTAAAGAAGCTGAACTAAAATGAATAAAAATGAATAAATGAACACAGAGCAGGATATCTGGGTAAGCCTAAGCTAATCCATCATTGTGCCCAGGCAGGGAACTACAAATGGACCCACAACAGTGGATAAATGTAGGCAGTCAGTTCATGACAGATGAATAAGAATGGGGGATATACCCGAAACTCAGACTTTGGTTATTAATGACTGGCTTAGCAGTGGTTGGGACGACCTTCTCTGCTAAACTGAGCTTTCCCTGTTAGGTTCCAGCAATGTCCTAAGTATGCTCTGAAGTATACATGGCCACCTCCCTGAGGTCATCAGGGTGGACCTCTTGAGCTGGTGCCTGGCTTTGAGCGCGAGCAGCTCAGACAGACAATATTTTGACAAAACAAACGCCACTATGACATAGGAAATAGCTGAGACATGCTGCTCAACTAGAGGAATTTCTAAGTGGGACAAAACAGGTATCACTAACCTGGGAGATGTGCACCCAGGGTCACGCATGAAATTGTTTGAGGGCTTGCAGACTCACTTTAGACTTCCCATACTAAACTCCACAAATATCTCACCAGTCAACATCCTGACTTCTCATGACTCCCAAAATATAGCCAGCTAGAGGCCAAACTCCTAATGGGAAGTACAGGGAAGGTCAGAATCTCTATCATACACTAATTATCAATGCACCAGACAGATGTGTGGCTCTTAAGCAAAAGTGGGAGGGACTGGCCCACTCAATGATACTGACTGGAAAGATGTTTAGACGGCTCCCCAAGAAATTGCCATCTCCACCCATCATAGACTGGTCCAGTTGAAATACCGGCATAGGACTGCCTATGCCCTAAAATTGTTATGTACTGAGAAGCAATCACAAGGGTCCTGGCTTATGTCTTGGAGAGACAGGTGGTATTGATCCCTATGGTGGCCCTAATAGGTATCTAGTGTAATTCGCCCAACAACAGAAATAAACAGATTTTTCCAGTACTACAGAAGGTAAACCAAATCCGCTCAGTTAGTGCTGCTTAATCTTCGGGCATGGAAGTGTAGGTTGGGGAAATCCAGGTGGAAGACTTTGCCCTGCTGCAGAAACAGGCAGTTCTCCCAAGAAGGTATCTCAATCAGGGAGGAATCAGGAGCTATCAGGATCATTTGACTCGGGTCTGTCCGAATTGTCTTCAAAACTGGAGGGCAGCCCGAGCTGAGAAGACACAAGAGGCGTGCCTCCCACTGCAGACTTAATGAGCCTCTGTGGAAACCACACTAGAGCCCAACATGCTAGAGACTGGTCTTTCTCAGAACAGACAAAAAAACTGAACAAAGGCACAACCCGCTTGGCAAAGGTGCCTTGAGCCACTTATGGCTGCCAATCGTGGTCCACCAGCTCATGTCTGGTGACCACATCCACCCTGATTTTCAGTGAGCCCATCAAATGATTTCCTGTCAAAGAGACCTTCTTGAAGCTCCAGCCATTTCCATAAACACAGTAATTCCTGGAACAGGGCCAGTGACCCCAACACTGCTCTGAAGGCAGCTGTATTGTCCATTAAGACCTGAACCACCATCCCTTTGATAGATGGGACAGGACCTTTCAGGCTAATCAAATAGCACTAAGCTCCAGCAGTTTTATGTGGTGCTTTTGCTCCATCGAGAACAAAAGGCCCCTAATAGATAGCTACCTCTCCAAGATGAATGCCGCGACCCAGAGAAAATGCATTTATCACTTATGAATGATCTGCAGCACCCTAAGTAATAGCACAATAGCCAGGCAGCAAAAATCTATTTCTGCCCATACTGGTCGAGCACAACCAAGAAATCACAAAAGCTTTGCCACACTTGTGGCAGATGAGGAAGACGACAGCCACTGCTGCCTCTGGCGGTACCGTCACCCACTGTGCCACTATCACTACTGAACTACAAAAAGGCAAGGCTGGCTGCTGTAAGGGTTGCCTTTGGCAAGACCTTCAGAGGGTTTCCGGCACTGTTGGTGGAACTGTCTTTCTGGAGATAGCGGGACCAACCACTGGGCTATGCCATGGCAGATGCTTAATCACAAAGTGAGTGGCCATGGCATGGTCCACGTACTTCATGGTGTCCCGGCTCTCTCTCAAATCCTATTTTCCTGCATTGGCCAGTCTATGATTCCCTGAGTGAAGCTCCAGAGGAGGCTCACATCACTAGGAAAGTTTCACCTAGGCCTCTTCAAGGGAATCTATTAGCAGCAGGACTGGCGATGGTCCAGGGAATTAAGGGCTCGAAAGGATCAGACACTGACCAGTGTCTGAGTCAGACAATGGCATCAGAGTTAGGTACTTGGAGCACCAATTGCATGACCTTTTCCCAGAGCTAGAGTTGTGAGAAGGGCACAAGTCGTGCTTAGAATTCTTGCACTGGTGCAGCAACTTGTACAGGGGTGTGGAATTTATTAAAATATCTATTTGTCCAGTGGACATGTTGCTTCTCAAATCTACTTGTCCTGTAAAAAGATCTACTTGTCCCTTTGGTGCCATGTAGTGTGGCAACAAATGATGGCAGCAATCTCATTATGTAAGTGCTCTGATAATAGCCGCTCTGATTATGCCAGGGCTACTACCATAGTAGGGCTTGAATACTTGCAGTTCCAATCCCTACTGTAGCAATTTCCTTATTTTGCCACCTTTCTGCAGATCTGCATACTGGGGCTGGAGGAAGCAGTAAGCAATAGTTCCAGGGATGGAACGCCTTTGAGTCTGCAAACCTACTAACCTGCATGTTTTAAAGATTTTTTACCAGCTTCTCTCTAATATTTTCCCATAATAAGAAAGGTTGGACATTTACGTCTGACAATGGCAGAATTAGAACTTCTTCCAGGGTTGGGAAGAAAGTGGCTGGAGGGAAAATGAACTTGCAAATGCTCAATAGATTTTTACATGAGCAAATCTACACATCGTATTTACCCATGCTAAAATACAGTTCACAAATATTTTATAGGGGTACGACATATACCATGGGTGCACTTTTGTGACTTTCTTTAAGAATTTGGGGCCACATGTAGGTAGGTTCAGATTTGCGACCTGCAAATTGCGAGTCGCATATCCAAATGTAGGATGGTGTCCCTGACACCATCTGTGATTCGCAAGGGCTTCGCAAATGCCCACCTCATGAATAATCATGAGGTGGGTCGCAATTTGCGACCCCCTCGCGAATGGCGGCCCTCACAGGGATGGTGGCCTGCTGGAGACAGCAGACCACCATGTCTGTGACTGCTTTTCAATAAAGCAGTTTTTTTTTGTAATGCAGCCCGTTTTCCTTAAAGGAAAACGAGATGCCTAACAAAAACGAAAAATGAAACGTTTTCGTTTCATTTTTTCAGAGCAGGCAGTGGTCTGCAGGACCACTGCCTGCTCTGAAATTTTTTTACAGTGACATTCACAATGGGGAAGGGGTCCCATGGGGATCCCTTCCCTTTTGCGAAAGTGTTAGCACCCATTTGAAATGGGTGCAAACTGCGATTGGTTTGCGCCCGCGGTCACAAAACAATCCTACATTGCACTGCGAGTCGCAATTAGGAAGGGAACACCCCTTACGAATTGCGAGTCGCAAACCCGTTTTGCGATTCGGTAATCAGGTTACCGAATCGCAAAACTGGGTTTGTGCATCGAAATGTGCTTTTTTGCATGTCGCAAACAGCGAAAGTCGCTGTTTGCGACATGCATTAAGCTACCTACATGTGGGTCTTGGTCCCTAATTAGGTCTGGTGTTAAAGACATTTTGTTTTTATTAAACTTCTATTTCTCTCTCTTTCGGCCGGCTTTACTGTGAGTGATCGCATTCTGCTCTTCCACAAGGAGCATATTGCCACACAAAGTAGTTTTGTTCAGTGTCAGGAACTACAGTGGCAATCAGTGACGTAACGAAACTGGAGGGTGCCCCTTTGTAAAGAACATGGAGGAGCCCCCTCTCCAGACTCACTCAGGGCAGGTGCTGTGCTGAAGGGGCCCCCTGGAGGGGGGCTGTGGGGCCTTTGCTATGCCGCTGGTGGCAACATGTGCTTTTAGAGTTCAAAAACTTTTTTTTTGGGGGGGGGGGGGTGTTTGCCAGTGTTTGTTACAATGTTGAGGGCCTGGTAGCTTCCACAACAATAAAGTGTTACAAAAGCCATGTCAAAACAAGACACGCATTGATGAAACTAAAAGACTTATAAAAAATATGTCAGATCAGTTGGCTTTGTCAGTGTTTGTTAATTTTCATGCTTCCCATAATCGTGTTGAAAATGGTTACACTGATTTTCCATTAGAAATATTTTTGTGAAATACTAGCATGCATCAACACATTTTACTATATGACACTTAATTTGCATATAATCAGAGAGCATTCTGGGAGCATTATACTTGGCCTCATAGCCTAAACTTTTGAAACATGTGTATACACGTTTTTCTTTTTTGTACTGGAACCAACGTCAGTAGTGAAGTGTGACCTTAAAACATTTATTTACAGCACTCACCCTAATAATGAAGGCTTTCAAATAATGAACCATAAATACAAGTTCGAACAGCTTTATCTTTTGGAAACACATTACCTCAACTGCAGAGAGTTCCACTCTCTGTAAACAGGCAGCCAAAGTGTTTGTGCGGGGGTTGGGCCTACTTGTCCCAAGGACAAAGTAAACATAAAAACTTGTTGCCCTTAACCCCAAACAAGATGACCCGGGCGTCGGGCGATAGGAATTCCACATCCCTGCTTGTACCTCGACTTCATTCTCATGACCTGGAGCAGGACCATGAGTGGGACCAGGAGTGGACGTGTGGCTGAGAATGGGTCTGCTATCAGAAGCACGACCTGGCCCACTTTTTGTATTTAAACAACATACAGCTTCACCTCCCATTCGCCGATTGCCTTCGGGCGCATCATGGAGCATTTGTTGCATAAGCGAGTCGTGCCCAGACCATAAACATCAAAGGCAGACATTGTGTGAATTTGTGGGGGACATCAGGGGCGGCTCCTCCACTAAGGCAGAGGAGTGGTGCCCCCTCTCCCCCACAACTGCCCACCCTGCTTTCAGCAGAAGAGGAAGGAAAAATCAAATGATAATAACAAAGTGTTATTAGCATTTTATTTTTCTGTGAGCTAGGTTAAGGCGGGCAGGCTGGGGGAGGAGGAGTGGTTGGTGCACAGAAGTACACTTGATGCTTTGGCCGGCCAAACAATCATGCGCACTTTGCATTTCTCCACCCCGCTGTATTGAACAGCAGGGAGGAGAAAGTGCGCAGGGTGCAACTTCCTGTGTGGGCGTCGAAACAGGGCGCACACACAAATCACGGTACTGCTGTCATGACTGGAGGGGAGTCTGGAAGCCTGTGTGCTTCCGGGAAGAGGACAGAGGAGACAAACCCATCACCGTAGTTGAGGTAAGTGTTTTTCTTTTCTTTTTTATTCCCAACTACCACCTCCCACCCCAGTTCAGTGGCAGCCACGACTGGGTGACATGTGCCTCCAGTTCTTGTGTTGATGCTTGAAGTCTCTGGTTCGTGGAAGGGGAATTTTCCTAGTACATAGTCTGTTTGATTAAAAATATGGTAATGTGTAGATGAAAAAACACATTTGGGAGCTCCGGCTTCGAGATAAGGGGCATGAAAAAGAATGAACTGACATAATCAGGCACGGGTGGCACCCATGTACGGCTCCCCACTGTTGCTTCTGGAGTTTAAGAGATTGTCATAGTCCTATGGCACCACCTGCTGGCGTGCTGGACATATTGATATTAACAATTCAGTGTCCAGTCTGTTGCCTGGGTGGACCTCAGAAGGTAAAGACTGTGCGATCAGAAGTAATCCATCAGAAGTGATGCGCAGCAGAGGGGAGGTGATGTGCATTATTGAGAACAGGGGGATGTGCAGGAGAGCAACACAACGTTGTGTACAACACAGGGTAAGTGATATGCATTCTGACGCACGAAGTGATATGCTCCAACAGAGTACAAGATAATGTGCTGCAAATGAAGCATGAAGTGACGTGCTGTAAATGAAGCACGAGGTGATGTGGTGCAGGGGCCCTCAAGGTGACATGCTCCGGGGAAGCACAGTGATGCTCATTAGGAAAATCCTTAGTGGCATTTACCAGGGGAAAGCTGTGTGGTGTGCCTCAAAGAAGCAGACTGAAGAGAGACGTTACTGAGTTCTTCGTAGTGGCGATGGAAGTATCCCTGTCTATTAACAGGAAAGGAGGGTGAAAAGGACCGCTACGGCACATCTGGTAGGAGTACCGAGAGCACTTGTGTGATGAAGGGTTGGGTAGACGAATATGGGAAAAGAGTGTAAGTGTAATGTTTTACACTTCCTGCTGAACATCAAGTGACACTCAAATAATGCACATTACGCTATTTGTAGTTGCTATGTGCTGTTACTCTGTTCGACTCGAGTCAAACACTGCTTACATGGAGTAAAAACATCTGGAGTTACAGTTCACGATAGCGACATGAACAAGGATTGGCACAGCCAACAGGTCTGTCTGTAATGTATTAAAACACGCAAAGTCATGCACATTTGTGCATGCTTCTGCTTGTATGCACCGGCACATTAAAAGCGGATTATTGGTTTTGACAATGTCTGATAATGGTCCTACATATATAATTCATTCATGTTCATTACTTGTGCAACAGTACAGTATTTACATGGTATTGCGAATTACGCTAATTTTCCTGACACTAGACTCTGTAATATATGCTGTTTATAAATTGTATGTTTCACCCAAGCAAATCATGCATAGATATGCACGCACGTGCCGAACCTTTTTATGAGTACAGGTGTGTTTTTCACAAGGAAAAAAACTTAGCAAATACCCTTTCCTCACAGTCTTCTATGCCACAAGGTTTAGAGAACATTGCTGCCGTACACGGAATCGAAGTGGTGAAAAATGTGTTTTGTCTGGCAAAATAAACTAGCATGGAGGCTTCTGTCTAATACCTTGATTTCGCTGCATGCCTGTATCCGTCTTCACTTTTGCGTTTTGAACTTAAAAAAAAACAAGCTAATCACAATGGTTTATACAATAAATAAATAAAATAAATATGGGGCATATGTATTATAGCATCTATAATGTTCAGTCCGCCAGTCTGTTTCTAGACACTTCGAGTGTTGCCAGATAAATCAGGGGAAAAGTAATTTGCTTAGGAACACACAATGTTGGTGAGGTTGTGAAGGCTGGATTTAAGCAGAAGCTCTAGGTACGAAACTCAGAAAAACTAGCCACCAGCTCACTCTCCTCTGCTCAGAGCACAGGAGCCGAAATCACGGTACTACTAGAAATTGTATACATTTTATTTCAACCGTTTTCTGATGACTTCTTGCTGCCGAAGACTGGCAGCAGACAGCAGTGGTCCAGACCTGTATAATCTTAAAAAGAAGCCTTAGGGTCCTTTTTTTTGTCTTTTGAGGAGTGTGGGGGGGGGGGAGTGGGGTGACTGGGGAGGGGGTGGTAGTGGCAAGAGGAATGTTTTCATGTCTGGCGTTAGCCAAAATCTTTTGATTTTACTAACTTTATGTGTATAATATACTTGCCTAAAGGGGTTTCAACTAGTTCTCTTCATTCATTGGTCCGTTGTAGCGTCATTTACATTTTGCTTACGGCCACTGCAGCAAAGCAGCAGTGGGCCAGCCTATTCCAGACTCTAGCTAACTTCACTGAGTCACTGTCTTTTTTGCTTTATCACAAGTAGCAAACCCACACACAAAGTAACTCCCTTCAGTGCCAGTGTTTTTGTTTATAATTAATTACTTTAGTGTTGCCTTTGTGTTTAGAGGCTGTTGTGATGATAGGATGCTTTCTACCAGCCCTTCACAGCACAGGGAACATTGTAGCTTTATCAGCCCCTGTCTGTTGCTAATGATGGTGTAAAAGCCTTTTGGAGCTGCTTGATTACCTGACTGCTGCTTTTTCAGAGTGTACCAGATTGTGTCCATTTGAATCTATTCTTTATAGGGCTAAAAGAGCCTCTGCAGTACATTGCAAAGATATTGCAAGTCACAGAGGAGTTCCTTTATAACGGTATGGAACTCCGAGGTGACGTGCAATATCCTTATCATGGACGCTGAGGTCCTTTATATCATATAGTAAATGGACACACCATCACTTTTCCATCAAACTACTTAAAACTTTTGTGTGGCTCTTTCATAAGAAAGAGCAAGCATGAATAAAAATAAAACCTCTAGTGCAAACATAAGCACATAAAAAACCTGCTAGACATTTGTTGTCAATATATATTACTAACAGTTCAATAAAAGGTAATAAAAAAGTTGCAAACATGTAGAAAGATTCTAGCTTTTCTCTATCTAAGGAGTGCAAAAATAAACAATCACTGTGCTTGTCACTGTAAAAATAAAGGAAAATAAAGAAAAGCAAAGTTTAATTGTTGTTGCTTTAAACATCTAAGCTCCATGTACTGCCCTGCCTTTCACCTTGGCTGCTGGCTCTGGCAGCAGGCATTGTGATGTTAGAGCTTTACTCTAATAACTTATAATGGTCGAATTCTGGCGTCTTAATAATCGACAAACTGGGTGTGACACAAGTCAGCGAGTATAAAGAAATTAGCGTGTCGTTTATGCAAGGATGACAGAATTCCATGTATTATAAAGTAATTTGCTTTTTAGAATGTAGGCAATTAAATGTATTTATAAGTGAAAGTCTGTACGTTTTTCAATTAGGGACCACAACCATACTTGCAAACCGATTTAGTCTGTATGTTGTGCTTGTAATACATTCTAGTTTCCTTTCAGTGTTCTCGACTGGCATGCTTATATAGATATTTAACTATAATATTACTAAGTGAATCTGTGCTGTATTGATTATCTTTGCAACCCTATCTAACTACCTACTTATATGTGCGTCTTTCCTCTGCCCATCTGTGTAGCTATTTACCGGTCGGTTAAATTGTCTATCTATCTATCTATTTATCTATCTACTGTCTATTTATCTGCCTGTCTGTCCTTCTGTCTCTATCTTTGAAACGTCGATCTCTGCAACCAATCTATGTGTGCAAGTCTGTCATTCTGTCTATCAACGTATCTATCTAGACATCTACCTCTCTATCCATACAAATCTATCTTTCCAATTCTATCTATATATCTTTCGACTGGGGCAAGACGACGATCGGCTAACATACCGCCAGTGAGGTTCTCCTCCCAACTCTGCTTGGAAGAAAGACTGATCCTGTAGGAAACGGGCGCTGTATATACAATATCAAAATGAGAGATAGCGTGCACAGAGTCCATGGGTTCCCCAAGAGGCCTGACAGAGGCAATAATAGATAATACTAAGGCTCTATTTTTGGTAGTGTGGTCTAGCACTTAGGCTTACCAGAGGGTAGTGTTAACACACATTCAATGACTTAACTCCAGGCCAATAAGTTTTTATATAGAAAAATATTATTTTATTTATTTTAGAACCCCAAGATTAAAATTGCAGGTAAGTACATTGAATGTAAGGCACTTTGCATAGGCATAGTTAGGACTTTGAACCAAAACAGTAATGTACACAGTTTTTCATAAAAAGGCAATAAGCTATTTTAGAAGTGGACACTGAAAAATTCAACAGTTCCTGGGGGAGGTAAGTACAGGTTGATCAATATGGTAAGTAAAGCACTTATAAGTTAGGTCTTCTGGGCATGGGTAGCAAACCGTTGGGGGTTCAAGGCAACCCCAAACATCCAGCACCAGCAACACAAGGCCAGTCAGGTGCAGAGGTCAAAGAGGAGCCCAAATAACTTGGGCACCTATGGAGATAGGGGGTGCTCCGGTTCCGGTCTGCTCGCAGGTAAGTTCTTGCGTCCTCAGGGAGCAGACCAGGGGGGGTTTAGTAGAGCACTGGGGGGGTCCAAAGTAGGCACACAAAACACACCCTCAGCGGCACAGGGGCGCCAGGTGCAGAGGACAAACAAGGCATCGGGTTTGCAATAGATTTCAATGGAGGGACCTGGGGGTCACTCAGATGTTGCAGGCAGGGCACAGGGGAGCTTCTCAAGCCAGCCACCGCCAGGGCAAGAGTGTGGGCTGCCTGATGGTCACTGCTGCACCGGTAATCAGTTCTTCACGGGCTTGGGGGCTGCAGGTGCAGTGCTTCCTCCAGGCGTCGGATTTCTTCGTCCTGGGCAGTCGCAGTCAGAGGGGTCCTCAGGATTCCCTCTCCAGGCGTCATCGTGGGGGTGCAGAGAAGTTAGCCTAAGGTGGAAATGTTGTCAGAGTCGCCTGGGGATCCTCTCTGAGTTGTTGGTTTCTCTGGACACGGGCAGGATGCGTCGCTGGTGCAGGTTTTTGAAGTTGGAGACAGGCCAGTAGGGCTGGGGCCAAAGCAGTTGTCATCTTCCTTCTTCTCTGCAGGGTTTTTCAGCTGGGCAGTCCTTTGTAGGTCGTCAGGAATCTGATTTCCTGGGTTCAGGGTCGCCCCTTAATACTGAATTTAGGGGTGTATTAGGGCTGGAGTGCAGTAGCCAATGGCTACTGTTCCTAAGGGTGGCTACACCCTCCTTGTGCCTCCTCCCTTTGGGGAGGGGGGCACATCCCTATTACTATTGGGCTAAATCCTACAGAACAAGATGGAGGATTTTCTAAGGAGGGGATCACTTCAGACTTTCCGCCGTAAGTGGAGGCTGTGTCCGGGGGGGTGGACAAGGGCCATCTCCACTAGCTGGAGTGCCCTGGGGAGCCTTAACACTAGGCTTGAGCCTTTGAGGCTCACCGCCAGGTGTTACAGTTCCTGCAGGGGGAGGTGTGAAGCACCTCTACCCAGGATATGCTTTTTTCCTGGTCCCGGAGGGCACAAAGGTGACTAGGAACTTGTCTGGAAGTGGCAGTCTGAAGGAGACCGGTCAGCCTAGCACTAGCAGTTGAACTCTGTGTGCATTTTTCAAAAAATCCCACACTGGTCTCAGTGTGGGTTTATTGTGCTGAGAAGTTTGATACCGACCTTCCCAGTGTTCAGTGTAGCCACTATGGGACTGTGGAGTTCGTTTTTGACAAACTCTCAGACCATATACTCAATATGGCTACCCTGCACTTACAATGTCTAAGAATTGGCTTAGACACTGTAGGGGCAAAGTGTTCATGCAGCTATGCCCTTGCCTGTGGTATAGTGCACCCTGCCTTAGGGCTGTAAGGCCTGCTAGAGGGGTGACTTACCTATGCCACAGGCGGTGGGTTGTGGGCATAGCACACTGAGGGGAGTGCCATGTCGACTTAGTCTTTTTCTCCTCACCAACACACACAAGCTGTGAGGCAGTGTGCTGAGTGAGGGGTCCCCAGGGTGGCATAATACATGCTGCAGCCCTTATAGACCTTCCCTGGCCACAGGGCCCTTGGTTCCAGGGGTACCTTTTACAAGGGACTTATCTGTGTGCCAGAGCTGTGCCAATTGTGGAGACAAAGGTACAGTTTTAGGGAAAGAACACTGGTGCTGGGGCCTGGTTAGCAGGGTCCCAGCACACTATCAAAGCTGGCATCAACAAAAGGCAAGAAGTTAGGGGTAACCGTGCCAACAGTGTCATTTTCCTACAGATCCCCCTGCTGCCCTGTCTACGGTGGAAACTGGCTTTACCTCCCACCATGACTGATGTGAGCACGAGGGGAAAAACAATATAAAAGTACTTTGAAAAGTAATTTAATTACTGACGGAACCGTGCGTACAGCACTTTGTAATGATGACTCACTTTCGTGGACCGTCTTCCTCCTCTACCGCTGTCCCGATCCTGACTCGCTCCTACTGGGCTCAGCAGGGGCCGCCGAAGATTGTTGACACAGTTTCAGCTGTGGGCTGTCACCAGAAAGATTCCTGGACAGTGAGACTGAGTTGTGCTGTGTTTCTATCTCTTGTTGTGTTCAGCAAGAACATTTGGTGGAGCGTGATATGCCGCCCAAGCCCAAGCCTGTACAAGCCGTGGAAAGAGGAAGCATCGAAAGGCGGAAGCCCGGGACCCAACAGCAAAAGAATGAGGAGGGGGAAGCACAGTCGTCTACAAGCTGGCGTGTGGACACACAAGAGTGTGGCCTACAACTAGGGCAAGTGTCTTGTCAAAACACTATTGATGACTTTTTCCAGGTGTCGATGGAGAAGGAGATTACCAGGGCTGCTGAAAACAGGGGCACCGGCTCTGTCCCCTTTCAAGAAGGTGAGAGAAATGTGGGGGAGTTACTGGCGAATTTAGGGAGGGGGGGCAACACAGCTGTCAGAAGAGGCTCTTAACGATAAGGAGGCAGGAAAATTCAGTGTAACCCTCCTCCCCCATTAATAAAGGCAATAACACTGGAAGGGAAAAGACTGCGCCTGAGAGTATGACTGTGGCCGGGATTAAGAGACTGGTAGGGGGTTCACAAGAGGCAATTTTCTAGGGCGCTACGGGGGGGGTGCAGCCGGCAGCTCAGCTGGTGGACACATTGATGGATGTAGTGCTGGATTATGGGCACTGAAAGGTGAACAGGCTGGACACCAGGAGTGGGTGGTGGACTGGCCAGTGTAGTCGCATGGCATTTCACAACCTCAGATTGGGCACCTGTTGTCCCCCCCAGGAGGGCAGAGGTCGCTGACAGCAACATCATCATCATCACTGGACGCCTGTAAACCCAGCTTGGGTGAAGGAAAAGAAACTTGGGGGTCCCTGGAACATGGAGATAAATTCTTCTGTCTAGCCAATGACACTCAATCCTCTGTTACAGGGATGAGTGATTCCGGGGAGGATTCACCTTACTGATCCCTCAGGCATTTCAGAAGTGAGCTCTGCAAATGAGGAAGAGGAGCTGGCTACTGTCAAACAAAGGAAACACCACTATAAAAGGACAAGCAGCCCAGGGCACAAACTTCAACAGCGGGACGGAGTAGCATCCCATTGGCCAGAACAGTGAAATGGGACTATTCAGCCACAACCCAGATTAATCCTGAGGACGCCCAACCACATGGGGATTCGGCACAGCAAGAGATAGTACAGCAAGCCTCTATGAGCAAGAAGAAGCCCGGACTGAGAGTTGCAGAGCTAGGCTTGCTCCGAGACTGAGGCATGGACTGCGCTTGTGGAGCAACACACATTGGCATTGGAGCAAAATGCTGGAGAGCTACAGGGTGAAGTTAAACAACAACAGTTGTAGGTTTCAGATTTAATATGGAAGTTGGAGGACTTTGAAAACTGGCAACAGCATAATAAACTACGGTATTTCTAGGTTTGGCAGAAGGTATTGAAGGAAATGACTGTAGGTCTTACATGATCAATTTCTTAAAAGGTGCTTTCCCAGAACTGTCTGCTTGGAATTGGGATCTAGAAGTTCAGGGGGCACATCGCTTTCCTCTTACTCAGCGAGAATCTGGGAATGGCCAACTAGAGAAATATAGGGCTATGCGGGTCTTTTCTGGAAATGTTTTACTGCGTCAGGCCTTATATGAAAAGGCGCGCCCAGATGCTAAGAGGACTCACGAAAGCCAATCCTCCTTTGCTCGTCCGGAATTCTGTCATGTCACAGCTGAGACACGTTGGGGTCTCCGACAACGTAGCAAGTCTTTTCAGGATTTAGGTGCAGAGGCTTATTTGATGAATTCGGCCAGACTGAAAGCAAACTTTAAGGGGAAAAGCAGCACATTTCAGTCTGAAGCGAAAGCCTCGGAATTCCTTAAAGAATTGACTCAGCTTGAGGGGAAGGCCGAATACAGCTCAACAGTACTAAGGGGAGTAATAAGGGGGCAAGTTTTGTTATTAGTGGGGGAATGCAGTTGGATGTGCCAGGAGGGGAAGTATGGGAGCGAGCTAGATATCTCTAATAGGATTTTTGTGTTTTTTTCTTGTTCAGAGTGGGGGGGGGGGGGGGGGTCAGGGGGTAGCTGTGTGCAAGTGGTTTCGATGGCTATCACTCAGATCCCGATGGGATTCAATTGCCCACAAATGGAGGGGGGAAGGGGTTGGATGGTGGCAAGGAGTGGGTAAGGATTGGATTGAGGGCTGGGTTGGGGGGGCAGGGAGAGGTGGGAAGGGAAAAAGTTGGAAGGAGTGCAGCACACGGAGGTCACAGGGCAAAACCATTGAGGGATTACTGGTTGAGTAGGTTCAGAAGGTTTAGATGGATTAATACTGCAGTTATCAAGGAAAAGCAAGCAGAAGGTAATCAATAAAAACCCGGCCTATAGACAGATGTAGAAATGGTGGGAGTCCAATGGGTAAATTACGTATTGCATATGTCAACATTTGCAGGCTGAATGATTGTACAAAGAGGAGGAGGGTTGCACACAATCTTAAGGCACTGCAGGGGGAAGTCTTGTGCTTACAAGAAGCCGACATTGAGGCTTCACAGAAGTTTCTGCTGGATACTTGGGGTTTTAAACGTGTGGGTCACACAACGAAGGGAACATGAACACAGGGCGTGGCTATTCTTGCTCAGGGTAAGGTTGTACTTTTAGTTGGACAAGGGTGGATAACCTTGGTAGATGGGTAATTACAGACTGTCACAGGGGAGGATGTAGCTTTCAGCTTGCCTCGGGGTATGGCTCAGTGGTGGATGATTCAGGATTTTTTGACTGGATTAGCGAGTTGGCTCACTGGCCTACCCCAATTGTGCTTTGTGAGGAATTCACTTCCAATAGGCATGGGGGTGGCTCGGACAAGAAGACAGGGCATATCAGGAGCAGAAACCAAAAAGTCTGGCAGTGTCTTTGGCACTTGATTGATAGCCACAGCATGATATATGCTTCTGATTGGTTAAGGGCTCACATTCCTGGGTTCACTTATTTTTCAGCACCGCATAGGTTGCATGCCTGGCTTGATTACATGTTGGTTTCCTGCACACTGCTAGCAGGGGCTCAGATAAACATGTTTTTGAGAGTTGTGTCTGACCACAGCCCAGTGATATTGCAGTTGGAGGTTGCTAGGTCACAGCTGGGAGCTTACACCAGGACTTCTGACCACACTGTTATTTGATGAAGAGTATGTGCATCATACGGAAGGAGAGGTGAATAGAAAGAGTGCTTCCGTTGGGGCAGTGTGGGAGGCCTTAAAGGCCGGGGCAAGCAGAGATGTTTAGCTTTGGGCTGAGATGCCAAGGGAAGAGAAGCGGTAGTAGGCAGAATGATACAGGATTCTTGCAAATTCCAAAGCCCAGTTGGTATTAGCAGCCACCTCTGGAGATAAGGTGGGAGATCAAGTAGATTTCACTCCAGTGAGGTACAAATCACAGAGGCTGCCATTCTCAAGATATTTCATCAATTTAACATTGGCCAAATACTTAGCCCGGAGATCCGCGCCCTATGAATATAGTGAGCTGGTTGAGCACCAGCTAGCGCTCAGTGCTAGGCAAAGGGCTTTCATGGAGAAAACAGAGAGGTAATTAATTCCAGCAGGGAAAAGGTGCAGATGAAGATGCATCAGAGAGGTGCTTACAGGGTATTATGAAAGTCGGTATAACAAGGATGATGGCGGTGCAGAATGCCCTTGGGCAGGTCTATGTAAATTTTTAGACTCTATTTCTTTGGAAACCCTGAGGAAGGAGAATCGGTTGCTTCTAGAAGCACCCCTAACCTTGGATGAGCTGCAGGTGGCGTTAAAGTATCTCTCTTCAGGGAAGACAGTGGGAACAGATAATATACCACTGGAATTTTATAAAACGTTTTTCCCCATTGCTTCAATTAGAGGTATTGACTACATTACGTTTAGTACAAAATGGGTGTAGCCCCCCCAGACTCCTGGGCATCAGCCAATATTATTGTTTTTCCTAAGAAAGGCAAACCACCAGACAATCATGGGTCATACTGTCCTATAACTTTAATTGAAAGCGAGACAAAACTGTACTCTAAAATTTTAGCCATGTGGTTAGGTTTAGTCATTAGTAAATTTGAATCTCCTTGGCAGTACAGCTTTATCCCAGGGAGAGATACTACAGACCACATCTGCTGTGCAATATCCCTTTTCGATGTAGCATCAGTGGTAGGCTCACCAGTGGCCTTAACTTTGCTCAACGTAGAAAAGGCATTTGATAGGGTTAGCTGGGCCTACCTATAGTATGTTGCAGGGCGGTACGGGATAGGGGTGGGTTATATCAGGGCCATGCTGGCCGTGTATAAAAAAAAAAAAAAACAAGAGCTAGAGTAGTAATACATGGAGGGCAGTCAGATATAATCTGGATTCAAAGAGGCACCAGGCAGTGGGTGCCCCTGTTCGCAGCTTTTATTTGCACTACAAATTGATCCTTTTATTCTGAAAATTGCAGAAGCTCCTGGGATAGCCCCCTTGCATTGTCAAGGTTGGAACACCAAAGTTCTTGCTTATGCGGACAATGTGACCGTGGTCACTCCTAGTCCGGAGGAAGCTCTCACCCAGATTGAAGTGGTAGCACAAAGTTTGTCAGTTTTGTGGTTACCGGGTCAATCAAGGCAAGACATAGGTAGTTTGCAACCACTTAGCTGGGTTGCAAGATCACCGGGTAACAAAAGCCACAATCTATCTGGGTGTTACAACAAAGGCAGACTTAGACAAGCTGGTTGAGGTGACTTTTGCTCCAATATTGACAAATGCCAGCAGGGACCTGACTAGGTTGTATAAGCTCCATCTTGCGACTATGGGAAGGTGCATTATTATCAAAAATGACTGTCGCCTAATTTTCTCTATTTTTTTCCAGCCATCCCTCCTGAGATTATGAATTGCCGGTTTTTGTCCATGAACATACTGGCAACACAGTTCATCTGGGCATACTCTAAGCCCAGAAGAGCTCTCAAGTACTTGACTTTACCCAGAGGGAGAGGGGGGGTGAGCAGTTCCAGATTTTAAATTGTACTATTGGGGCGCTGCTCTTTAATATATGGGGCCCCTATTCAGGGGACGGGAGATGAACAGGTAATACACTCGATTTACAAACTTATGCTTGGGAACACGGCCAGGGGTAGCCTGCTGAGACTACTGGAGCCTAGCTTATTTGTGTGAAGGTTCGCCTTAAGGTCCTTCAGGCGGCTCATAAAGTCTGGGCTCAGATTAACAAAAAACTGGGGATTGGGCGACTCCATTACTACGTATCAATCCGGGGTAATTTCTACCTGCCAGATATCTTTAGAGGATAGTTGGTGACTGACTGGGTGGCCCTTGGCATTAAGAGTCTGGGAGACTTTTTGCACAGACAGTATTGTATTTTTTGCATGATTACAACGTAAGTTTGGGATCCCCAGCAAAGCTTTCTTTACATTTTTACAAATCAGAGACTATTTGAGTCGTAAGGTGGGTTGGGCCAATGGTTTCCAGAGGTGTACAATGGTAGACCAGTTGGTGTGTTGCGAGGCTAGCACAGTCAATCAGGTGTATGGTATTTTGAGTTCATATAAACCGGAAGATATTTGTAAATATTGCAAGTAGTGGCAAGATGCTCTCGGGGCTTTGGAACAGGCCTTTTTGGATTATTTGGAACTAGGGCATACAGTTTTAATTTCTGCTAATTTACAGGCGCAGCATTATAAATCAATCTTCAATTTATATTAGATTCCTCTGAAAATTGCGAGGTGGGATAAGACAGAGGTGTGTCCTCTGAGTCAACATTTAAAAGCGGATGCTTTCCATATGTTTGGGTGTTGCAGGGGCCTTGGGGGGAGGGGGGATTTTAATTAGGAGAGAGCAATATATGTCAAGAGAGGCCAAAGGGCGCTGCTCAAGAAGAGCAGGAAGATCTGGTCGCCGTTCATCTGCTATATAGATATGGATTAGCAGAAGGGTATGGGGAAGGGCTGGGATGTGCAATCTAATACTGATGTAGGGGGGGATACTCACCACGAGGTGTGTAACAGACATAGGTAATGGATATTGTTTCTCCTAAGCAGAGGGGTTAAGGTATGGTCTCGAATAGGTGGGAGTTTATGAACTGGAATTGAAGTTAGATCTACCTGTCGCTCTTAACTGGATTACATGTTGTGAGATGTGTGTTTTTTTTGTGTGCTGTTTTCATTCCTTTAAAATAAAAAATAAATTAAAAAGAAATGAAAGTCTATCTTTGCAAGGTTATCTATACAACCCTTTCAGTCTTTGTCAGCCTCTGTCTGTTTTGCAAGACTCTTGAGTTATCTTTGTTTTCAATCTTCTCTATCAATTTGCAATAAAGTATCATTAGCAAAGGCAAGAAGTTGGCAGCCCACACTAGAACAATTGGCTTTTTTTTAGGTCAGGTGTTAGTCTGGCATTTTGATTTTACTAAAATTATGTGTATAACAGTTATTTATATGTGGTCCCACCCAGACTACATCCAAAAATCTGTTGTTGCGTTATTCACATTCATCTTCCACCAACAGCCCACTTTAGCCATTGTCTGAGTTCACTGCGAGTTACACCATGCATCCCTTTAACAAGGAGCACAACCACACACAAAGTAGTTTCCTTTAGTGCCATGGATTATTTTGGGAATGTGTACCTTTTTGGACCAAAACATTTTTTTTCCTTTACTCAATGTTTTTATTTTTATTTTTTTAGACTTTAGCTTCCCAGACAATAACGTTCTGCCAAAACCATAAAAGAACAGAAGAAGAATTGCCAAAGGCAAAAGGCTGGTGGCCAACGTCAGAACTCTTGGCTCTGCCAATGCTTGTTATGATTGTGTGGAATTCTGAGCGAAAGATATTCTAATAACTTTATTTTGTTGAAGGAGCCAATTTTACCCTGCAGAAACATAGGGTCTAATCCTGGCCACACAGTGCATGCCTGTGTTACGCGCCCTGGTGTACCCCCAAAATCGGTACCACTGTGAAAACAGACAAAGTAGTGTATTACTTGTACAGAATATGGCAGGGCACTGAATGGTTGATATCATGCAAAAATGCTAGATAGCACATTAATTTCATAGCATTTAATACAGGAAGACGAATAACTATATTTAGGACGATGCATAGGCTGCTTCGGAAGCGGGCTCTTTCTTACCCTAAAATTAAACAGATAACCAGGACCACAGGAATTATGCAGGATTTCACAACCAAATCATGTGTTATAATGTGGTGCATTGTGTTAGTATTATGTCCTTATTTTGGAATTGTTCCACGTTAACACTATCTTGTCAAATGTTTCATCCCTTTAGTACTACGGACACCAACAAAAAAAAAAAAAATCAACAAAAACACAAAAGTGAGCAATAAACTTTTGTGCAGGGCCTTCCACTGTTCCGCAGCATATGCTTCAGCGTTTGTAATAACTTTTGATCTGCTTGCAACATGAACTATTTTTTGTTGAAATCAGCAGATTATTCAGTGGGTGATGGGTTGTGTGGCAAATGTAGCAAATCCATAAATAAGCGGCATACTAGGGGTCCTGCATATTACCTTGGGTTCAGTTAAGGGAACCCCGCAGGCTGCAACTGTGACCCCTGGGTTGCCTCTTACTGCCCATGACATTCAGGGGAAATGCATAGAAGGAACCTGGAGCGCTTTAAAAGGCAAAGTCAGCTGTCCCATCTCCAAGGAGGTGCAAAACAACAGAACAGGAGCAACATGGAAACCGTGCCTAGCAACATGTTTCAAGGCCTCCACGGCCCAGAGCACCTTAAAGTCTTAATAAGTTTCCATTCGAGCACGCCCGGGTGTAACTTAATACAGGTAATTTGAAGTAATGAAAGGATCATAAAACGTGGACGTTTATGGTCAAACTGGGCACTGCGGTTTCATTTTTTATCTGAGCAGTACAGAGTTGGCAGAGTCTGTCTCTTTTCTCAAGATGCCAAGTTATGCCTGGTATTGAGACTATGGTGCCCCAGTCGTGAGGACAGTGCTGCGTGAGAAACTGTAAGAGGAAACTGCCACCTGCCACCTTCTGAAGGCCCCCTTACACAGAAACTATCAGACTGCCCTTATCAGTTATTAAGTGCAATACCTCATAGGCTCTCATATTGTGTTAGAGAGAGGGAGACAGACATAAGTGCTTTTGGTGTCTAGGACTCATTCACTGGTCTGTTTAATTGCAATCCATATTTTGATTCTGCCTCCCACTGCATAGAGCATATGGAAAGAGGAAAAAATGAACAACTGCACTTTGGTCACATGATCTAAAATTCGTTCCTTACTATTCAGTGAAAGTGTATTTTAATTTTTTAGAGTACTGTTCAATACTAGCTATTTAGTCTGTACTTCGGGTGCCCCCTAGGGTGGTAATTTATGTTTTATTCACTTAAACATGGCGTTATAAAGTGACAATTTAACAACGTAGCCGCATGCCATTG
Source organism: Pleurodeles waltl (assembly GCF_031143425.1). Taxonomy (NCBI): domain Eukaryota; kingdom Metazoa; phylum Chordata; class Amphibia; order Caudata; family Salamandridae; genus Pleurodeles; species Pleurodeles waltl. The sequence continues at coordinate 457,208,960 of NC_090448.1, forward strand.
GTGTATTTGCTTTTGTGGTCATTTATTCCAGTCTCCTTCACAAATAATAATTAAACACCCGACACAGCAGAAAGGGTTATTTAAATAAAACATAACGCCAGTAAATAGGTTTTAAATATCCACTGAGGACAAAGGGACAGATACGGGCTACACACCTAGGTATAAGGCCACTGCTGTCAACACTGCAATGGCCTAATTCACAGCTTCTGACTCGCCCTGCCCTTTGCATCGCCTCTCAGTATGTGGAGTGAACTTGGAGGAGGAAGACCGAGAGGCAAGACCGAGAGGCAAAGGCTGTGGGCAACCCAGAAAATTAGCCTTTCCTACACCCCTCTCCCCCGGCTCAGTGTCGCTGGACTTCTTGCTGTGGGGGTGGGTTCTTCTCAGTTCCCCTCTCCCCCTAACTCTAGACAAAAGAAGAAAAGTAGTTTTGTGGAGTCAAACGAGAATCAAGGGCCAACTGCTGCCCACTTTCACAGCTCCATCTGTCCATGTTTGACAGTTACATTGGTAGCTGTGCGTGCAGTAGCAACTGTTTAAATTAGGACACACCACCACTCCTGGGGTCGAATGTTTTAACAGCCTTATAGAACCACCTTGGAGGACTACACAGGCTATTAAAATTCCAACTCCCTTATTATGGTACCTCACCTTCGGCTCAGGCCTATAACGCTGGATCAGTCCCTCATTCATCGCGTGGCCAGCTATGTCAATACAAAAGGTTATACACTATTGCCTGATCTAGTAAAATATAGAAATCAAATCTGCTGTGTCTCTAGGATTCCTATAAAATATGTAATTTAATATGGCCTTTGATTGTTAATACCTCATGTGCAAAAAAGGAAATATTACAATACCAATACATTACTGTTTGGTGTGCTGTCCATGTCGACCAAATCACAACAAATTTGTTTCAAATTGTTTGCACTCTACTCTATAAATAAATATGCATTTACATATCCATACATAACACAAACCTGTTTCAGAAATTCTTAGGTAAAAGCAGAGAGCTTTTTTATCATGACTTTAAAATTCCTGATGCGAGAGTGTTGTAACAAAGTATAACTAGTGTATTGATACATGCCAAAAAGCATATGCAACTCACTGTAAAAGTGTATTTTTCCCAAACTGTTGAATGAGAAATGGGTGAGGCTTTACGGCCTATGTGCTGTAAAGAATACCTGTGATGAGACAGAGCCATTGGAACTGGTTAAATCTTAATATACAGAGGAATGGCACTGCACGCTGCGACCTGGCTGAAGTTGCAAACAGAATTTACTATGAGGGATAGTTCTGCTCAGTAGGTCCCTCTGGTGCTGATTAGGCCTGTGTATCCTGAAGGTTAACTGTTATTCTGATACCTGGTTGGCACTGTAAACCCTGTGTTGTCCGGGAGTGGCTCAGTTGGCCAAGGTACACTGCAGCTGGTATGGTCTGTGTATATGGAGGGATAGCTCTGCTGGCTAAGGCCAGGCTGAGACTGCAAGCCTTGTGAACTCAGAGCGATAGTTTTGGAGGCTGACATCCACTTAAACTGTTTAGGGTTGTGTATCCTAGGCATCCGTTTTGTCTTCTCAATCTTGAGGTCGTGAATTCTAGGAAAAGCTCAGCTGTAAACTGATATCTGGATAAGCTATGGCCTGATACGTTAAGGTAACTGTGACTTAAGGATAGTTCTGCTGACTGAAAATCACTATAGACTGTTAGATCTGTACAGCTACAGGTGTATTTAAGCCTATGACATCCAATAGTACCGCGGGTAGTGCTACAAATATTTTTACCTTCAATATCTTCGTAATCCATGGGATAGTGGCCAATCACTCAGTTGGAGATGTAGGATCGATGAAACCTGATAGACGATTCTACATTGTTAGAATGAAGTCTGTTTTTTCTGTAGATACAGAGGGAAACCTGTGTTATGTCTAAAGTAGGAGTGTATAATGTCTGTATAACCAGATTGATTCTTCTGCTGTCGAAGGTTTCTGAGGGATAGTCCTGCTCTCTCAATACTTTAGCTAACCTGAGAGATAATTTGGCTGTTTGAAGCCTGAGCCATTAAGGTGATAGGTGGCCATACTGCCTGAGCCTGTAAGACCTGTGTATCCTGTATCTGCCCCAAATATATTAGAATGTTGTCTATTTGGCTTATTCTACATGTTTTGTGACAAGCCCCACCCACAAACCTTTCCACTTAACCACCGAGACCCTAACACACCAGAGGTAAGTTTATCACATATGCTTAGTTGCCCAGGATTTCAGCCAATGCACTTTGAAAAGTACTAATATAACTAAAAAGTACAGTTTGATCAATACAAATAAAACAGGACTTTACACACTAACTAGCATCTTCCATCATTATGCTGTCTTAACAGTAATGATTTGGGGGGATCCACTTTCAGTTCAAGCGTCCAAGTTCTGGAAATGCTTCGTAGCTAATATTCAATGCAAACAGGAACATATAACGTTCGGAAGAGAAGTGAAAGTCAGGTTGATTCCAAAATAGAAACAACCTGGAACAATTTACATCTAATCAAGAGTATGACCCAGAAGCCACAGTAGTCCACACTCACACACGTCATGGCCAGCTATGCCTCCACAAAGAGATGGAATAAAATAGCAAATCTATGCCATCTGCAAATTATGCCTCCTCTCCTAACATTAGATGTATCCGCTAACACTTGACATGTAACCAACTGTTGAGATGGAGCACTCGAAACCACAGACCCATAAATAATGTTTGCCCTACCTTCTACTTCCAACTACATGACGAATGACAGTAAATTTATTCAAACGATCCTCTGTGTCTCAATTAGATTTTATCTCCATGTAAACAAAGATCATGTATCAATTTGCTATTTGACCCCTTATTATAAATGAGACAGGAATTTGATCTATGAAACTACCTTATATGCTCTACTGAGGACAGAAAGGCAATGATAACATTAAAAACGTGATACCAATCAAACAGGTTTTCAGTGAAGAAAGGGATCTGCTACACTGCTCGACACCTGAGGATTCGGCCCAACCTGCGGCTGCCAAAAAGTCACATACTCCGGATATGGACATCTTATAATATCAATGATCTAAAGGAAGAATATAATGAAAAAGGTCCTGGAAATCTTACTAATTGACAGCTGTGAAAACTGGGTTGTTGGTTGACTGGGGTGTGAGACCTGGTCAAGCAACAGCCACAGTCTCTAACAGGGTGAACCATAAAAAGTCATTAAATTAACCTGTGCTTAAAAAAGCGGTCAGGCTTAACTTAGAAGGAATGTGTAAAGTAGCTATGCAGCACACAAACAATACAAAATTAAAACATAATAACAATTTCACACCAATTTAGAAAAATTGAATACATCTTAATAAATTATTTTACACCAATGCTTATGTCACCACGTTCTAAATGTGTCACTATGTTCTATGGAACTTCTAGTGGGCAGCTGCGTTCCAGTTTCAAATGACTCGCTGCTGAGCTGTCTGCTGGATGCTTCATAGTTGTGGGTTCATCTACTTCATAAATTTTAAGACATAAAACTATCCTTCTTCCTTGGCCGCCAACTTTGGACTTTGTTTGGATTTACAATTGAACCCACCGACGGAGAAATACCTTTGGTTTGGACATTGGTGAGATCAGCGTTGGGAGGAGTGAAAATAGTGGTGAGGCTATTTTTGTTCTTTATATGTCTTGGATTTGCTCCAGGCGCTGATCGTTTTACGCCTGAAACGTTTATTTTATGTGTGCATGTTTCCATGTGTGCGAGGCTTTGTTGCCTAGCAACGCGCAACTTCTTTAATATGTCAAGGGTTTAGGTTTGAATGAACAACTCCGCTGCTCGCTGGATGCTACACAGCAACGCTTCCTGGCAACAAGCAACGCGCAACTAGTTTAAATACGTCAGACCTTTACGCTTGACTGAAAGACTCTGCGGCTCGCTGGAAGATCCATAGCAATGCTTTCTGGCAACTTTGTTTCCTGGCAACGAACACATTGCAACTAACAAGCATTGCAGATTTCATCCTTAGATGTGGATTAACATTACGCTTGGTAGAGTCCAAGCATCATTTTCTGCTTAGGGCAGATTGCGAGCTCCTGTTTAAGTTTCTGGCATTTCTACATGTACTTTCGGTTTCGATTTTAATTTGATCCTTGCTACAGTATCTCCTTGTCATTTTGTCTACCTTGTGGCAATTGTTGTTTGACGCAACATATATATATATATATATTTTTTATATTCAGCATTTCCAATTTTTATCAATGGCTACAGTGCAAGGAACAATGCAGCCACCACCATTTCTGCAAAGAGCAGGCAAACCTGAAATCAAATGGAAGGAATGGCTATGCAATTTTGAAAATTACCTAGCAGCCATAGATGCCACTGACTATTTGCCAGCAAGGAAAATGGCATTATTGTTCAATCATCTAGGTGTTGCTGGAAAAAGGGTTTTTGACAACTTGCCAGTTATAGCAATACCAGCCGGTGACGGTATTGTGTGGAATGTTTATCTGTAGGCAAAAACTTGCATGGGCAAACAATATTCTGAAGAACCCAGTGTTTTATTGGAAAGACAATTTTTTCAAGTCTAAGATAGCCAGTGATTAATCAGTGGAGTAGTATATTGTTACTTTAAGAGTATTAGCATCCAGATGAGAGTTACAAAATAACGTGGACATCTACATCAGAGACCAGTTCGTTTTCAATTGCTATTCGAAGAATGTACAAGAACGTTTACTGACCTGCAGGAATCCTACCTTATTGGAAACAACAGACATTGACAAAGCCAATAAAAGATCTATTTTAACAACCTAAGTGCTCGCCAATCAGAATGCACATAGTGGCAATTACCAGGAAGGTCTTTCACCAGTTAATTTAGTTGCTGATGATACGTCTATTTGTGCTACTAGCAAAAATGTCAAAGTGAAGAGGGGTACTATTGTGTGCTACAGATGTGGTTCAAAGAATCATGCAGGAAATTATCCTTCATGTCCTGCACTTGGTAAAACAAATTTACGTTGTCATAAAATTGGTCATTTCCAAGTAGTATGTAGGAGCTCCTCAGGTAGCAGTAACAAGATGAGGATTAGCAATGTGAAAATCAATGACAAAGATGATGATGTCTGAGACTGCATTGATAGATTTTCTAATGTCTTGTTAACCATTGAGAGTGATGAATTAAATCATTTTGATTTAGTCTCTTACAAAAAAAATTAAAAAAATTCAAAGGTCCATTTTGCGAAGCAACTATTGATGGCAAGGCTGTCACTATTATGGCAGATTCTGGGGCTCCAGTAACAATAATAGGCTATGAAATTCTATAAATTGTGGCTTACTGATATGTGTCTCATTTCGTCTGATATTAATCCCAAAGCATCTGGTGAACAAGATGTAGATTTATTAGGATATTTCATTTCAATCTTCGAACGATTGGGTAGGAAAATCGTAACAAAAATGTATGTAGCAGTTAAGGGTCATGACATTTTCGGTTGGAAAGACTTAGCAAGACTTGGCATTTACCTATGTTCTGGACACATTGAACCGATTGTTCCTAGGGATATGCCTATTTGCTGTATATCATCAGACAGCAATCTTATTGACTTATTTGTGGAGAAATTTTCAAACGTTTTCAGGGATATCATTGGCGCTGTAAAGGAGTTTCAGCATGTGATTAAGTTAAAAAAGAATGCTATGCTATGCTTAGTACATAAAGTGAGGCCTGTTTCTTTAAGTGCCAGAGCTGACTTTGAAAAGCCTTTAGAGAGTCTGGTTCATGAGAAGGTTATTGTTCCCACTGATTCTTCAGAATGGGTTTCTCCAATTGTTTTAACCAAGAAACATTCGGGAGATTTAAGGTTGTGTGTTGACCTCAGATCATTGAATAAAAATATACCTGTAGACTGTAACCCGTTACCACACATGCAGGAGATGGTGGCCAATATTGGCAATGCAAAATACTTTTCTACTTTTGTGAGAGACTGGCTCTTTGTTGCAGTAACCCCCACTTTTTGCCTGGTTTCTGAATGCAACTTGGACTGGAGTGCATTGGGATTCTTCTAACCAGGTTCCCAGTGTCAGTGTTCTTTCCCTAAAACATGGTAAAAGTAATTGCATACACCTTTAGCTACCACTATAAGTCCCTAGTAAAAGGTACTTCGGTACCCAGTGCATGGGGTACTATGGGTAAGCCCCAGAGGGCAGCAGCACTTTGTGCCATCCTCAAGGGTTATGCATCCAGATGCACACAGCACTGCCATAGCAGGCTGAGTGTCTTGGTGCAAACCTAAAATGGAAACTCAACATGGCACACACTCTGTGTGCCTTGTCCACCCTACACTGCATGTGTTATGGGTCTGCTGAACCCAACGACACAGACAACCACCCGGATGGGACTCACAACTGTACCAAATTAGGTGGCGCTGCACCCTCTTGTCGCCGAGTTACAGCAATACCCTGGTTACTGGTCAGCTGATATCGGACAACCAGAAAACCAGTTCCCCCCAAATGAAAACGGATCAGGAGGATGTCCCGGTTGAGGGACTTCAGGAACACACCAGATGTCCGACCAGAGTGCCCGCGTTGTCCTGCAAGTGACCCCCAAAGAGACTTACCTCCAGCTCCACAGGACTCCGTTGTGCACAGCATCCAGACCTCTAAAATGCCCTGTACCTGGCCGCCCTGGGCCTTGCTCGCGGGTTCTGCTGTGTGCCTCGGGTCCCCACCCCCTTGTGACCTCAACAGCCAAAGGAGACCCCAGGCATCACTTTGAATTTGCAAACCAGCTCCTTTTCCAAGTGGCCCCTCCAGGTGACCCTGTGCCAAGAACTTAGCCAATGCTTCTCCTGCCATAACCGGGAGCTGCCCGAAGCTCTCCAGCTGGCACAGGGTTCACACCAACCTCTGGGACCATCCTGCAAAAGAAGAGACTGGTAACTCAACCGTACGATTTTTAATGCATTTTTAAACGTGACTGCCTGTTGATTACAATGGTGCGTAATTACGCACAGAAAGACTAACTTTGCTAAAACTTTAAAAAGTCATAACTAGAAAAGTACTTAACCTATTCTAAAGATTTTGGTCTTAAAAATTATATAAAGGTCTGAAATGTTTTTATAAATTCTGGTCTCAAGTTATTCATTGAGTGTGTGTGGTGCATGATTGGATTTGTGAGTAAAGCAAATACTTAGCACATCTCCTGGATTAGCCTTACTGCTCGACCAGCTACCTTAAAAATGAGAGCATTGGGTGGTTTGATTTTTACCTCTGACAACTAACATGTGGTTTTTCGGACCCTCTGCATAGGTTACTTGGTTTTGGTGCACTACATAGAGGGCCAGCCTCCAACAACTTTAGATTTGCATTCTGCGTACCACCAGATTCCTCTGAGTGAAGTCTCTCAAGCCTTAACTACCTTTGTGATGCCATTTGGGGCTTACAAATATTTAAGGCTGCCGTTTGGTCTGGAATCTGATGCCAGTGTTTTTCAAACACTTATAGATACTTTGTTCGTCAATGAATCACAAATTCAAGCTTTCCAGGATGATATTCTGGTATTAACCGAAATAGTTGAGGAACATGTTGTAATGCTACAAAAAGTTTTTGGAATCCTGATGGAGTGTGGCATGACAGTAAAGTTGAATAAGTTCAAGTTTATGCTACAGGAAGTTGAGTAGTGAGGTCATACTATTACTAACGAGGGGATCAAACCAAAGGCTTGCAATTTAGCTGCTATTAGGTTGGCACCTCAGCCTACAGACAAAGACTCACTCAAATCTTTTCTGGGCTTTGTGATTATTATGCATGTTTTGCTCTGGAGTATGCCGGTTTAGTACAGCCATTAAGGTTTTTGCATAAAAAAGGAGTTACATTTGAATGGTCCATGCAAATAGATAAGCAAGAAGTGAAGGAGCTGGTCATTAATGCACCCATGTTGCAACCTTATCAACCCCAGTACAAATCATTCATATCTGTGGATGCCAGTTTAAAGGGGCCTGGGGGCTGTATATCGACAGTGGGCTTGTAATAAAGAGAATACAGTAGCATTTGCTTTGAGATCTTTAACTGAGGCAGAGATGAAATACAGTACCATTGAACAAGAGGCTTTTGCATGTTCTTGGGCGATAGAGAAGTTCAAAACCTATGTTTGGGGCACATCGTTTGACTTATTTACAGATCAAAAACCTCTTGTTTTTCTTCTAAATGGGAGTGGATTGGGTAAAGCTTCGGGAAGATTAGTTAGACGTCTGTCCAAATTACAGAAGTACAATTTTAAAATTAAATATATACAAGGAGGAAGAAGCTTCAGAGCAGACTGTCTCGTTTACCTCTGAGTGAAGGCCTCAGTGAGAATTCCAATTAAAATGAATGTGTTGTAGCAGTTGTTGATTCCATATCAAACTGTGCAGGTATCATTTCTGAATAAGAGTGGATGGAGGGTATGAAAAAGGATAAAGTATTTAAAAAAGTACTTAATTTCATAAGTGATGGTAGGCCTCATGATAAATCACTTTCAGGTGAGTTCAAATGTTTTGCACAAGTGGCATCTGAATTGACTTGTGAAAATCAAATGTGTGTACGCAAAGATTTAATTGTTCCCCCCTATTGCAAGGAGAAAACGCTTGTACACAATGGCACATGAAGGACATTTAGGGATTTCAGCCATTGTTAAGAAACTTAAGCAAAATATTCCAGGTATGGACAGAGCAGTTTCCCAATTTATTGAACATTGTCAGTGCATTGTTTCCGACAAACATTGGAAAACCACACACAAACCTTTTATTTCCTGTAGAAATGTCTGAGTCTCCTTGGGTGAAAGTGGCATTAGACTACTCTGGTGCTTTTCTTATTTTACCCAGACAACTACGTTACTTAACTGTTCTAGTAGATTACTTTTTTAAGTGGATCTACTACGATTTTGTTGAATCACCAAGTACGAAGTTAGCTATAGATTTAAAAAAATATATATATATTTCTGATTGATGGTTCTCCACGCTACATTGTTACAGACAATGGAATGCATTCGTGTCAAAAGAAATGAACACATTTTTGGCAGATTTAGATGTTTCACATCTAAAAGTTGCTCTTGTAGTCCATCTTCGCTTGAGTCAATTGTATTCTCAAGCAAGGTATTCAGCCATTTCATTAAATACTGATGTAGAGAATTTTCTAAAGGAAAAAATGTGGGCGTATGTAACACCACCTCATTCCACTACTCATTTTTCTCCTATCCGGATTCTACGAGGATTAGCTCCTGGTAACTGTGACAACAGTATAGATTACAAAGCTATTAAGAGGAATACTCTGGTCAAGCAAGTTAAACAAAAAAACTATTATCACAAGAAAAATAATGTATGTGGAACTAAAATAGAAGTGAATGACTGGATTTTGATTTAAAAAAAAAAAAAAACAACAGATTATTAAAGGGGGAAACAAAATTTAATTCGCCTGTGAAAGTACAGAAGTCACAAAATTATCACTTTTGTTAGAGGGAAAAGGTTGGTGGAACAGAGAGAGTGGGGTTCCTATTTTTAATCTGCAAGCTCATATTTATCAGAAATTTTGTAAAGGAACGCATCCAGAAGATTCTAGGCTTTCTACAGATGTGTGTCAGAATGTCAAGGGTGACGACAATACTGGTTTGTCACATCTCAATATTCAGTATTTTGCTAGTGGGGGTATTACAAGTAAGCAAACAGGGAATATGACGCAACGCACTTTGTGTTCAAGTTCGAGACTTATAAGTGTGTGACAAGTGAGGGCTCCCAGCAAATTTGAAGATTTTGAATTGTATTAACAAGTCCAGAGATTTTAAAATTTTATTAGTATGTTCAGAGATTTTGTATTGTATTATGTTGGTTTTTCTAATGTTTTTTCTTCCAATGTTTCTTTTGTTAAGTTTTAAAGGGGGAAGATGATGTCATTTGTATTTCAATATGATTGTATTTCTTTAATTAATTGATGAGCTTATGTCACCATGTTCTAAATGTGTTGCCATGTTCTATGGAAGTTCTAGTGGGTAGCTGGGTTCCAGTTTCAAATGACTGGTTGCTGAGCTGTCTGGTGGATGCTTCATGGTTGTGGGTTCATCTACTTCATTAAATAAAATATATAAACCTATCCTTCTTCCTTGGCTGCCTACTTTGGTCCGCATGCTTCAATTGCTACACATCCACTTAGTAGAACCGGAGTTATGAATTTTAAACATTTTTTTGTAAAAATTAGCACCTAAAAGATCACAACGAAACCGCGGACATCTAGTCAACCAAGACCAGCTTAAAGTTGGAAAATATGGCTGACCATGAGTCAGATACAAGAAGTGGATTGGACCCGGTCAGCACTTACCTTTGGACTCAGAAGATTTTTCATGAAAAAGTTCTGAGAAGGTAAAGTTCAGCAGGGCAAAGCTGAAGGCAATGTCCGAGGAGGAAACATCATTGTTGGAGAGCTGCTAGACAAAGTCGCAGTAAAGATTTCTACTTTTGGACTTATGGGAGTCAAAAGTCTTCAGCGAAACGAGGCTGTAGCTGAAGAGTTCCGGGAGCTCGGCTATCCCTTTGGGAAAGGACCGCTGTGCAGGATTTGCAGCTGCGGAGAAGACTGGAGAGCAAGCAGCCGCAAAGTCAGTATGACTGGTGATACACCTTAGGTAGATCGACAAGCAGGTTGGCACCAGTCTTCCTCCGGTTCTCAGTGCAGTGTTTAGCCAAACAATTTCTAAGTCCCTAGTTTTGGGTTTTCGATTCATGAACACGTCTAGACCACAGCCAAGGATCCAAGACTGGTTTGACATCACTTGGGAGTTCAAGACGGACTCAGGCTGGGTCCAGGTGCGGTCTCAAGATGTTCGGAGCCTTTTATGTCCCTGTGGCTTTGAACAGGCGGTCAGCAAACTAGCCCTTGGATTCCTGGGTTCAGGTGAAAATGCAGGGCTTAAACAGAAGGGTAGGCCTCTGAGGGTTCAAAGGCAGGCTCAAGGCAGCAAAGCAGTCTTTCCAGGTACAGTAAAGCAGTCTTGCAGAGTTCACAGAAGCAGGCATTCCCCAGAGTCTTTCCATATGTCCAGAAAATGAACTGAGGAGTGCCTCATTTTAAATTGGGAGAAATGTCTAGAGGTTTTTCTTTGAGCTGTTTGGAATGTTCTGACTTCCCAGCCTCCAAGCGGGTTGCAGAGACAATTTGGAGGCGACAAGCCCTTTGTGTGAAGGCAGAAGACAGCCTATTCAGCTGCAAGTGGGGTTGTGCACAGCACTGCCCCTCATTCTGCCAGCAGATGGACCTTTCAGGCATAAATAACCCCTTGACTGTGTGACTCTTTGGGAGGAATTCACTAAGTCTGTCAGTTACACCCAGTAATGTCACCTAAGGCAGGTTACAAGCATCAAAAGGCTCAGGACAGGAAAATACCCAGTTTCTAAAAGTGGCATTTTGAAATTGTAATTAAAAATCCATTACAGAGAATTTCTTCATTACAATTTAATAGATACCAAACATGAAATGTATATCTGTCCCCAACAAAAAGTTAGCACTTTTTAAATGTAATAAAGCAACCCGATGTTATCCCATAGGACAGGTATGCCTCACAGTAGTAAAAAACGTATTTAGGATATTTTCACTACCAGGGCATGTAAACTTAACATACATACATATCTACCCTTTAAATTATAATGCACCTGTTGTATGGGATACCTAGGACGTACCTTACAATGTGACGTATATGCAATAAAAGGGGATTACATTGCCAAGCCAAACATGCTGTTTAAAACTGCAATCAGGCTGCCATTGAAGACATGGGGCATGTTGTAAGGGGCTATTTAAGAGGGAGGCACAATATGAGAAGGAAGCCCACTAGTAGCATTCAATTTACAGGCCCTGGCTATATGATATACCACTCTACAAGGGACATATAGGTAAACTAAATATGCCAATCAGGTGTAAACAATTTTCACCATGATTCGGAAGAGAGCACACACACGGGTGTGGTGGCGGTGGGGGTTCCACATGTCCCAGGGGTGGCAGACTGGGAGTTAAATCTGGACTGGTGCCAGAGGGCAGAACAGGTGATTTATAAAAGCAGGGGATGCACCAGGAAATGGGAAAGGTCTGGGAGAATTGGTGGAAATTCCAAGGGAAAGACTTAATTATAGGTCCATAGGATGACAATGGTGTGCTGAGAGGGATTGGATGGACTAATGTAGAATTTTGGGCCATAGAAGCACCATCCTGAATGCAAAGGCTTGTACCCGCTCTGTAATGCTTGGTGCTGCTACCTAATTTTTATACGCTAACTGAATGTTTTTTAGATCCTATATATAACAAGACTATCGGTTTGAATAAAATGTGTTTAAAAAAAACAAAGGGATATACAGAACTTACTGGCACTGTCAGCATTTTGTAAAACTATAAAATGAGTAGCTGTCTCACATTCCCTCATTTATCGCATCACCAAACGCTGTATAACACAATATCAGGACCTCAGTGGTCCTTACACATAACATCAGAACACTTCCCTGGTAGGCTCAAAACAAAGACGTCCCCTTCCAAACCACACCACCTACAGAGACAAGATTTCTATCCATGCACGTAAATGCTTCAATGCCCCCACACAGGCGTAGTAGGAACAATACAAATGATACAATGGAATACTAGCGCACTCAGTTCTCTATAGACCAGCAAATTCTTGACAATGACGGGAGTAGTGGCATACGATCCCTTGCTCTCATGTTGCCACAGGGTGTCAAAATCGCTTCCCATCTTAGTGCCTCAGGTTTTCCATAAATAAACAACCATACTACCCTCCCAAAATAGACCTGAATGTTTCTTATTCTCTTAAACGGATACATCAATTTAGCCAGGACTACTTGATTCTCTGGTGGGCAATCTGTAATCTATGATGATCTTCATCTGCTCCCCCAGGGTTAGGATTCTGGTTAGAAAATTATGCATCTATGTTTCAAGTCTTTCTCAATATTTCAGAAGGGTACCATTAGGGCATGGATTTGCTCAAAGCGTCAGTCACTTGCATGGAGCTCTATTCTGGCCTCACTGTGATAGATATTGGATAATACACATTAGAGGGGGTCCCCTAGTGGCTTCTAGAATGGTTTGGGCTTCTTAGTCATAACTCGAGTGCTTTTACTCTCATATCTGCCTCTACAAGGAAAGGCTCTCCCTCAGTTACTATAGGTGATAGACTTTAGTTTCTCTCCCTCAAATCCATCCAGATATATTGGCATACATCGCATTAAGGGAGGTCATCAATGGTTGCACATCCTTTGTGAAGCCCTCATCATACAGCCAACAATATATTTCCTCTCCATAGATATTTACTCCATTGTTATGTTTTCCTATTATTCAGCCTCAATGACCCCCCCACTGTCTACTACCCAATATGTGCCTTTCAGATTCAAACACTTTTTTCTTTCTTTATTTTTCATAAAGTATTTTTACACATTAATTTCTTCATTTAAAATTCTTAAGAAGCAGTGTACTGGATTAATACTCAAATTTCAGTATAACACATTACCTTAACTACAAAACACTATGACACTTAATTACAAAAAAAAAAACACTTCAAATACATAAAAATGTAAAGGGATTCAGTGAATATCCAGGTCTTATTCTCCCCTTCCCCCCCTTTTCAGGGCCGTGAAGTAGATTGAGGATGTTTTTCACTGTAGTGTACAGTGCATCATCAAAATAAATGTTCTTTGTTTTATAGACAGTTCTTCAAGGTTAAAATGTTTTAGCATCCATCCCACAATTAGATGCCTCCTGGTTTCCCATTAGAATCATCAGTTACACAATTATAGGGCTCATCATGTCAAATTCATTTACAAGTGAAACGTTCAATAAAACACATGCCAAGGATATAACATTAATTATCCCTTTATTTCCTAACATACCCTTGGATTTACAAAATCCCTCTCTAGGTTGATGATCTTTTATCCCTTCTTTTCTCTAGCAGGCCCTGTCACTACTTCAGGTGTGATTATCCGAACAGGTCAACCCTAGTCTTCTCTGGTCCTTTCTATATCTGGCATTACTGGGACTGAACAATATTGTTTTTTTCTGTAAAGGATTTCTAATCTTATAGTCACCTTATTCTATGCATCGTATCAGTATTCTGTGCTGACATCACACCACCACATACAGTAAAGAAACTATCTGCTAAGCAGATATCCTACTGCACCAAGTTTTAACTGTTTTTCTTAACATTCTATGATCCTTAAGGTTAACAAACTTACCATAAAAGCTAAATGAACAAGTTGCTTACCGGTGGTAATGCTTTATGTGGTAGAGACAATGTGGCCGCAGGTTCTTCACCTTGGATTAGTCCCCAGGCATTAGACTGGAGCCAGAAAACTTTAAGCAGTAACTCTGTGCACCAGTAGGTGTAGGATGATCAGCTCAGAGTGGCAGAGTCAGCAGCCCTGGAAGTGGCATGTGCGGGGCCTTACAAACGCCACCCAGGCACACCGACATCAGTTTCTTTTAGTGAAATTTCTGCACCAGAAGCAGGGAACCACTTTAGAGGACATTGTGCAGACACTAAGCACTTTTAAGGTCCTAGCTGGAAGAAACCAGTCTTCTAGGTATAAGAAACCGTTCACAGAAGCAGGGAGGATCGGTAAGGAATTTGCAGCTAAAGTCTCTACCAGGTAAGGCATTACCAAAAGTAAGGAACTTGTTCATTTGATAGACTTATAGCTGCGGATTCTTTACCTTAGAATAGATATCCAAGCAATACATTCCCAGGGATGGGTCTGCACACAGATTTAGACCATGTAGTCCTGAAGGACAAAACAGGCAAAGTGTGCGTTGGGAGGGACTAGATTGTCAAGGCAAAAATGTTTGGTAAACATGTGCAGAGAAGCCCATGTAGCAGCGTAACAGACATCCAGGATGGGAACTCCAGAAGCTAATATAGTGGTCACAGCCTTTGGTGACTTAACTGTGTCCAAAACCTTGCCTGGCTAATGAAAAAACAAACACCACCACTTATGACAAAGGTGAAGAGCAAGGAGCAGTGAGTTTGGCAGTGCATCAAACCACAAACTTGTCCCAATGTCCCAAAGGCTTAGGACCAGCACAGGGATGTCTAATATCGCTTCAAGGTCTTTGTATATTTGTGGGAATTGCCTGACTACTTGAGTGCCACAATGACAGCTGGGAATAGCTCCATGAGCAGACCCAGAACCTTCCCTGTGGCCGGGACCTGGAGCACCGCAGAGTCGATTGGTATCAGGCAACTAAGAGCTTCAGGGAGTGCTCTCAAACCACTCCAAAGTTCATTGCTTGACAGTCAGAGCAGGCTTTGGAGTCATGGTCTAGCTCCAGGAACCAGACACATACCAGGTGGGGATCTGTCAAAGACTATGACAGGATCCACAGGGTTTTAACTCAACAAGTTTTTCAAGGGACGGACTGGGAGCTTACATTTAAGCACAAAAGAACAGGCAAAGGTTGAAAAATAGCCACAAAATGGACTGAGGTAGCTCCATATATGTGCTGATAAAACAAAGAAAGGCAATGAAGTCAGCACAATCGGGTGGCACCTATACTGGCATTGTGCACATCACGGAGACAATCAACGATACATACCCGCACAGAGGTACTGCTCAAGATTTTCCAGATCCAGACTGACAGCCGGGGAGTGTTATAAGGTAAGGAATCTCAGCTAGAAGTCTCAACCAGATCTGTAATTTATTAGTATGTTGATTTTTATCCGATGTTTATAACTAGTCTGAGCTAGTCATCTCAATTACTTCTTATGGTGCCTTAGGTTTTAACAGTAACCTACGGTACATACAAGAATGCTCGTTATCAGCCTTTATTTATCATAATTAGTTTTCAGTGTAACAAAATTCTGTGGATACATTTTTATTTTTTATTTACCTCTTGCTTCTTTTCTCTTCAGTTCTAAGCCTCAATCGTTAATGGCCCCCACCGTTTTGAAGGGATATTCAGTTATGAGTTTATGGATCATCAACCTAGAGTGGGATTGTGATAAACCCAAGGGGAAGTGAAGTTAAGTAATGAAAGGATAATCAATATTATATCCTTGAAACTTGTTTTATTTAACAAGTATGAATTATAAATTTTATGTGATTGAGCCCTATAATTATGTAAGTGATGATTCAAATGGGAAACTAGGACATCTAATTGTGGGATTATGTTAAACAATTCTGAGTCTATATTAAAATGAAAACAAAATGAATGTTGATGATGTAATGTATACCACAATGAATAACATCCTATCTTTTTCACAGTTATTTGCTATGCATTGTGTTTGCCCTGAAGCAGCTGGGGTAGACCTACACATCCACTGAAACTCCTGGTCTACAGTTTTAACGCATTACAATTTTTTTTTTTTTGTCATTTTGAGTAATAGTGTACCGTAGTTGTCAAGGAAATGTGCAAAACTGAAATTCAAGTATATATGAATTATACTGCTTTTTAAGTATTTTAAATGAACAAATTAATTTGTGACAGTTTATTTCAAAACAAAAAAAGAAACAAGCTTATGTATGTTTGATAATCTGACTAGGACATACTGGGTAGTACACAGTGGAAGGCCGTATAAAAGGATGAGGTCACAAAGGAGTAAATATCTATGAAGAGGAAATATATTCTCGTCTGGTTTTAAGAACCCTGTCCCCTTTGTAGCGTGAGGGGCTGCTCTCCTCTTCATGCAGATCTCTCACCACGTTGCATTCCTTCTGGACCTGCTTTGAGTACAAGGCCCGGGGCTTGAGACTTGGACCTTCTATCTTTGCCTTTTTATTTATTTATTTATTTATTTATTTTAATGGTGGATCTAGGTGCAGATGCAGGTCAGGCCCTCTCCTCAAATCCCTAGGAAGCAATAATAAGGGTTTTTAAAAGTATGATGTGTACTCCCAATATGTGAATATATATGCCTGTTTTGCTCACTTTGACAAGCTGATAGCATGGTGGACCACAAAAAAAGATATTGTGCTGAAAATAGATGTGTCCAAATAAACCCACATCTATATATATATACAATGCATAAGAGTTTTCCACATGATTTTTTTCACTCAAAATGGCAATGTGTGATATCCACAAATGGGTCCTGCAGTGAACAAAGTAGACAGAACAAAGCTGTACAACAACAACAAAATAGTTCTTATCTGGAGGAATCCAACAGGGGAAGTTCATCAGAAGGATTTGTAAATGTGTGGCATACTGGTATGATAGCATGACAGAAAAAAGCACTGAACAGGGTGCATGGACTAGAGGATGGTCCTATTTACTTCACAAAATAATAACTTCTAGGGATCTTTATATCTGGTTCTGATGAAAGCCAATGACCCACTTTGAGCATATCAAGGCTGAAACATGTAGACCTAACATTCTGATGCAGAGTACATCATATTCTCTAGTAGCATCAAGGATCTGTTATTAACCTTGTCTGGTAGCCTGGTATTAAAAAGTACAACCAGTGATTTAGGGCACCCTGAGGGAATTTTAAAACTAAAATCTGCCAGTCTGCAAAGTACCATACAGAGCGTTCCATCGGATTAACGAGATTGAGAAAACCCAGACACAATTGTGCATTTACGTATATGAGGCATGGACTCAATATGAAGCATGCCACTGAGATAAAAACAAAGCGGGTGAGTGTCCTTTTAAAAAACTAATAGGGTTGCCTAAAAGGGATCCAGGGAGACAAGAGCCTCCACTGACGCAAGGTCACACCCCTTTCATAGAAGCATTTGCACTTCATCCTCTTGCAAGTGCTACAGGATCAATACACTTTTCACTATGATGCCTTTTCATTTGCCCAACCATACATCTCTCTTCCACCTACATCACCTTAGACTGTTCAATGCCCCTATCTTGATGGAATGGAATGCCCTCGTTCCCCTGCAGAGTCGGCCAGCTCACAATGTGTGGCGAGGATTCTCAGCACCCTTATGACCACAAAAATCAATTCCAGGGATTAGGTGCCTTGCAATATCAATTTATCAAGAATTCCTCAGCTGTTGTAAACTGCCTCATTGCTGAGTTCTACCCCAATCACTGTAAAATCTTCTATGTGCCACAAGACAGCCAGTTACAGTTAAGGCTAAGCCTGTGGCAGTGTATCACCATTATGATTCACCATGTCGCTTCAAGAGCGGAAGGATAATAGGACCTTTTATGTTCACAAGCCTGCCAGGAAGAAATCTTGAAATTAATTTGAGGCTCACCACATTCTGCTCTGCTTTTCAGCACAAATGCATATCTACCCGGAAGCTCCTGCTCCTCCAAAGTAGGCAGTCTGGGAGGAGGAACAGCAACAAAGTTGCAAGCATCAATCTTCATGACCAGCAAGACTCACCTCGACTTGTTTTTTCTTTTTAACAAGTATGCTTGCATGTGCTATTCTATTGAGCAATTAGTAGTCTAATTACGTATGAACAATGTTGAGTATTCTGCACGTAGATGGATGTATATCAGAAAAGTGCCCTGAAAATAGAAACTTTGATTATGGAGCTTCAATTAATTTGTTTTATTTATGAGCTCATGACACTGTTAAACTGCTTCGCAGCACCAGAGATTTTAAACATTAAATAAGACAAGCATTTGCAATGCAATAGATATCGCATTTGGTCGAATTAGAGATATTAGTTGTAAACTCCTACCCGGACTTTTCTTGCCATATAAATGTAAAATGAAAAGTAAAACAATTTCACATAAGCAAGCCGATTCAAAGCCCCACGACTGCCATGAGTATCAGCGTGAAAAGACACACAAAAGGAAAAAGAAGTTCGCTCGCAGTCAAACTTATCGGCAGAAGTGCAATTAGCCATGTAACAGGGGAGATAGCCATGGCCGTAAGAAAACGTCCCCAGGGAGGGACAAACGTAAACCATTTACCAATGTTTTCAATGGATTTTTGAAGGGCAAACCCACAAACGAGTGGTAGTGATGGGCGTGAGGTGGGCGTTGTTAAAAGCCCAGATACATACCAACACCTCGGAAAAGCAGGGCTTGCGCGCTGCTATGCTCTACCTAAAAAGACAAGTAACTAAAGACATCAATTAAAAATGCTGACTTCACGTTAGTCTGTCCATGTGATTTGTACTTTCAACTTAAGAAGGGAGCAGATTTATGCTAGTTTTCTCGGTGAGCTATATTTTGGCTCTGACTTTATATCTGCTGTGGAGATCGACCTTATGTTGTTACCTCTTGCAACTGGTATTATTTGATGCATTATTGACGCTGATTTGAATCTACCTATTTTTTACCATCTGCAATTATTCTTAAGTTTTAATAAACCTTTATTATGTTGACTTTGAATTTTGTCCTAAAACTGTTTTCTTTAATGGCAAAGAGCCTCCACCTATTGAGTCTCAAAAGGCCCCGATATTGTGTCTTACCCCTTTTAATCATTTAGTTCAAAGCGTTGACAATGCTGTCAAAATCACCAATTCGAAAAACCAGTGTTCTGACAACTTAGCCTGAGGTCTTCTCTGATAAGATGGGCTGATCTAAGCAGTGCAAAATAAACATTAAAGGAGATCAGCAACCTAGTGACAAGATATACGTCCTGGTCAAAAAAAGTATCATTTGTTGGGATTGTAATCTGTCTCATGGAAAATGGTGAGAAAAATATTTTTGAGGGATGTAGTTTAGGTATTTCAAATGATCCAATCACAGATCTCAAGCTATTTGGATGATGCATCATTTGCAAGACCAGATCTGTCAAAATCAGTCAAAGGAGGAATAATATTAAAAGTGACCAAATAATGGTACTGATATGGTACACTGTTGTCCCTCCACTTAAGATTAATCAAGCACAGAAGAACCTCAGAGATGTTGCATTTGTCCTCACAAAAAAGGTTTACTTCTTCAAACCGCCTCAGTTTAAACTGTTAAATAGCCAAGAAAACACCAGTTTACTGTTTAGTTCAGTTGGTTGATTAAAGTTTTTAACTACTAACAGAGCAATCAAAAAGTAACAAGTTCAATGAATAAACATCCAGGTTGCATAATGCCAGCAATAAAATACACTGCCTTAGAAACTTTCTAAGTTAAAAAAGAAGGGCCATTTACCTGGTAAAAACACCAAAACACTGTTCGGTTCAGCAAACACACGTCTTTTCTTGTCCTCACTAACAAAAAAAAAGTAAAGTGACAATACTGCATTAACAAAGAACAATTATTTGTTAATGTGTATTTATCAATTTTCAATTAAAAACACAAATAGACATGCATGTGACATTTGCATTAGTTACTTGGAGACAGCAGACTAAAAGGTTATTAGAGCTTTATTTATGGGTATGATCCAATAAGTCATAAGATATATACATGTATTTCATCAGCATATGCTTGTCACACTCAGCATTGTATTTTGTAAATATGTCAACACTAGTACAGTCTAGAACTAAGACAAGGGAATCTACAGATGTTTGATTATAGAGTGTTAACAGTCAGTCACAGCCTTCATTCAGATTTGAAGTGATCATTGATAACCATAGACTTAGAATAATGTACATGTGCAAGGAATCAACGGTTGCCATGACAATCAATAGGAACATCTCTCTTGGGCGATTCCAGCCCGTTAGTGTCTTCATGCCTCAAAAAACGAAAAGGCACTTATCAATATCCTGTTAATTCAGAGCATGGACTCATTTGATAAACGTAGACATGATCCTTTAAAGTAAACCAGACTATGATTGTACACCAAACACCTTCATTTGTGACCGTTAAGTGTTCTTGTGTGCTAGAACCAGAAAACACTGCCGGAGTCTCACGGAATGCTGGGTTTCTTTTAGGCACGAACATAAGCAAATCAACAGGTCAACTCCTAATACCCCATGAGTTGTGCTTCTGTTTAGTGAAAATGATAGTGATTTTAAACCCATCTTGAAATACTATTACCACTTTCACAAAACTTGCCTTAGCCAATTACCTCATAGCCCCTGTTTGTCTGGTCCTGACCACTTCTCCCTGTCCTTTATATGCCTCACTTTGTTCTGATCTTCCTTCTCCCTTTGAATCCTCTCTGACTCCCCTCTTGCAATTCTCCTCCTTGCTCTTCCAGATGCTATGTCTCATCTGAAGGTCCCCTTCGCCTTTTCTCTCCTCCTCATTCTCTCCACTTTACCCATAACGTACGGTTCGTTATCTACCATTTTGCATTGTCAATTAGCCTGACATTCTTCGAAGTCTCCAACCATCTTCCAGTGGCAGTACAATGGATGTTGCATTATCCTGAGCCTTTCCTTCTATAGGATGGTAAGGACAGGAAGACGAAAAGCAGATTATAGAACCACCAAAGCCAGAAGTTGATGTAGGGAATGTTTGGACTTCTGTAAGACCACTCAGGGGCCTGTTACAGGCACATTGTTATGGCAATCAACAGAGTAAGCATCTCTGCATCAATTAAATATATTAAATTAGGCAGTCATCTCAATAATCAAAAGATCATGAACTAAGTCATAGTGATTCACCATTTAGTCAGTTCAAGACTAATGCTTTACAAGAGTAGCTCTTTTTAGACATCACACAAACATAATCAATGATAAAAAAGTGGCATGCAGGGGAACTGCAACGCCACCAACAACTCCCCTGTATAAAGATACGGGTCCAAAACATCTGGAGCATGTAATCATGCAAACAGTTCCTAGTGCAGCCATCCTCAGATATTGAGTAAAATACATGCAGACTGATGGGAGTCTAGTGTGCCATTGTAGAGATATGATATGGAGCAGTGTATGTCTACAATCAAGTTAAGTAAGTTTAGTTTGCTAGCAACAATTATCACTAGCGGTGGCAGCGCAAATTACAAGGGGAGGGCCCCAGCACAGACTCCCCAGCAATCCTGGCACTGCTTATATGCTAAACATAGCACTTAAGCAGTGCCAGGATTGGTCTGAGCAGCAGTGACTGCCGCTCAGACAAGCCTGGGGTCTATGTTGGTTCTCAAGCCCAGCTGTAGACACAGCCAGGCTGGAGAAACCCAATTGCGCATGTGTGTTTGGCCAGCCAAACACACGTGCACTTAGGTGTGGTGTACTCTCCTCTCCTCCCCACCTCCCGTGGCCCAGCCCTGCCGAGCCAGAAGAATCAAAAACCAGCAAAATAGAGGTTCAAGGATGCCCTCCACTCCAGTTCATTAAGGGTGAAGATAACTTCACTACAAGACATCATCATGAACTTGTCATAGGGGATAAAAGGTTCATGAACTGCAAGCCCCAAAGGATGAGAGGTCTGCGTCATTCTTGGGTACAAGGAAGCACAGGAAGTAAAATCCTATACTAATGTACTCCAATAGCACCACTTTGATGGACAGAAGCGGTGTCAGAGGACTGAAGCTGTCAGCAACCTTGCAATCCCCTGCTACCATCAAAGGAGCAGAAGACTTTGAGGCTGGGAAGTGGGCTCTGCTGAGAAGGCTTGAATCCTGAAAAATTAAAGTGGCACTATTGTTGGTAGAGTTAATTGGCACTAGAGTTTAAACCCAGGAAGCATGTCATAGCATATATATTTTTGAAATGCCCCTGGTTAGCCTTTTCTCGAAAGAGCATCTTGCCCTCAAAGATCCTGCTTAAGAGAAAGGGCTTTTCAAAAGGTCTTGGAGAATAATGGTAGCAAATAGAGCCGGCTCCCACAAGACTTGAAGATACTATCCAACGAGGCACATGGCACTGCATAAGATAGTCAAGATGTTTAGGAATGTGGTCAGGAGGGACTGTAGAGAGTGAGGTTGAAGAGGGAGTCGGAGACATGGAGGTCAACAATGTCTCACCTGAAGGTAACAGTCATTACAGCCCCTGAGATCCATCCAAACCTTGCAAGTCAACTATTGGCACAAATAAGTAGGACACTTCAATGTCACATTTGAAACAGAAAACTGCAGCTACTGAAAGGAACTGAAATCAGGCACTGGCCACAGAACTTAGTACATAAACTTACTGGGGATGCTTACCCACATAATGGACTGTGCTCAATGAAGAGCTTGATAAAATGCTCCCCGCTCAGGCAGTTAGTATAATAGGGAACTGTTTAACTTAGAACCAGAGTGAGGCAGAGGAGGAAAGACCTCGGAAAATCAGAGACCAGAATTGCAAAAGCATAATTTAAAGGAGAGGAAAGCCAGGAACAAAACCTGCCAAGAGGAGGGCCTGGAAGAGCAGCACTGAGGACCACTGAATTCTTGTTGAATCACAGCATACCACTTTATGAACCTCTTCTCATCATGTGATTGTACGTGAATAGAACTGAGTCTTGGGCAATAATGTGGCAAGACACTTTGAGGAGCAATCTAATGGACTAGGACCATCACACATGAAGGGCAATTATAGCAAGGGGAAAAGGAAAATCCTTCTAATATTAGACATTTGTCTGCTGAGATTTTATACTATTGCTAGCATAATCTATAGTTCTCTTTACACTGTCTGCTTTAGTTTCATTTTCTTGGGTTAGACAAGCTCCTGCAAACCATTTTGCAACTGGATGTTCTTTGCTTAGGGAACTACAAAGCCTCGGTCTCTCATGTAGGTTGGCCTTAAAATTTGATGGGCATTTTGTTCTTTGCTCACACTTTTTTGCATTGTCATTCTAGCCACACCAGAGAGACGAGCTTTTTGACTTATCTCTATTACCAGTTAAAATGTTCTTCCTGAGTTTAGCAATATTGTTTTACAACTCACACCAGAGAAACCACAGAAATGGCTGATACTTATTTAGCAGAGGGCAGCCAAATCTACTATTTCTAGCAGATTCAAAGAAAATGGAAAAATAATAATCGTCAGGTGGTACTTGATGCCAGTTTGACTAAAAGTAATTCCTGGAAGCAATGATGTAGTATTACGGGAAGGCGGGGTGTAAGGTTGGCTCATAATTTCATATATGACAGATCTAGGAGCACAACTGAGGCTTCATGAGACGTGTCCTATCATTAATTAAACACATCACCAACATTCATATACGATTGGCTTCACTAATAATCCTTCTAGGAGATATGAATGAAGAGGATCTGTACTCACAGGTCACCCTGGTGAGTAGACTAATTTAACACCTGATACTGGCCAGATCTTTCAAGTGTAGAGTTGTCGTAGACTTAAGTCTGGCAATTACATGCTAAGGACAAATTAACTGTCACTATTCAAGATCTACTGGCCCAATATAAAAAGGTATGGACATTTCCACACATGTATAAAAAAAATAATCTTCAGGAATATGTTTACACCCGCCACCACAACTTTTCCTTGTACACAAATAAAAGTTATCCTCCTTGATCTGTAGGCTTTCGATACATGTTCAAATCCCAGCTCTAGAAAATGACGGTGGCTAATATTTGTTTGATCTACACAATGTGGTGCCCTCTATATATACAAAATGATACATGATGGAACCCTTTCCTTAAATAATATAGTTTTTGACGTGCCACTATTGATCATACTCTTAACAATTACAGTTGACTTGTGCTAACTGATTCCCCCCCCCCCCCCCCCCCCCCAACAATAAGCATCTTGCGGTCATGCCCATAAAGGTGCTCCCAACAATGCAGCCCATGCAATGGTGTTGCAATTGCTGGAGAGGAAATGAAATATGAAGAAATGACGCTACATCAGTCAGTCATAGGTAGAAAACAATACAAAATCATATGTGGTGGAAGTGCAGCGTAGGTCCAAACTTGTGATGACACCAGAGAGGTGAAGAGTTCACTTAAAAACAGAATGCATGACCAGCAAGGTCATGGATAAGGGAAAACTTGTGCTTGTAAGCCTAAAATAATTTATCGTTTTAAGCACACAGGCACGTATTCTGCTGTCTCTGTAAATTAAAAGAGTGTTTGAAGAATGGAAGCAGGAGACTGAATTAGCCTAGGGTATGCAAAAAATGCTAAGAGATTTTAAGAGCACAGTGATAAATCAAGCACACTAATACCCATGCATTCAAGAGTAGTGAATGGTTAACTATTGCTGGAACTGTATTAAAGAATGTGAAAGAAATAGGTTAAGAGACACCAGTAATGTGATTTTGCAATAAGTTTGTAATTGCTAAACTTACCGATTAATGTTTCTGTATTGTTCAAATTACTATATAAGTGGCTGCCTGTGAAGCAGCAAATTGAGATCGGCTGTTTACCTGCATGGCGACAGCTATGCTGCCTCCCATAACAGTAAAAAGCTGTGGTTTACCTTGCCAAGAGGAGTCCTTTTTTTTTTAATCTTAAGTTTCACCGTAACATTTGGTGAGCCCCAGCCAGGAGTACCTTTTTGCCCTTACCAGACTGCTGTTACTGGAATACAGCCTACAACTGCTGCATAAGTTTTTGCATGTCTTTAATGAGGTAAGCAAACGCTGTGTTCTCTCTAAAACTCTGCCTATTCACAGTTATGGGTAGGAGCCAGTCATTGCTGTCTTATAAGGTGAGGACAAATGTGGACTTCATTCCATGTTTTGTATAAATTGTATGACTTGTTTCTCTGGCAATGGTAAACACAGATGTAATATGGATATAAGGGTATCACAAGCAAGACTGTTTACATGTGTTGCACAACATTAAGTTAACGTGCTGCGTAGTCGGGAGATTGTTTATCTTTATCTAATAAACTGGATGTGGCCTATATGGTTGATTCGAAGTTGTGATCCTAATAGGTGTTCTAATATTTTGACATAAAGGGATGGCTGAAAATTCCATGTTGTTAAACTTTACCTCCAAATACAATCTGAACACTAAAATTACCATCCTGTACTTAATGTCCAGAAGCCACTCCATGGTCTAAATGACGCATGCTTTGAGGGTTATCCTCTCTTGGAGTGCAGAAGAAAGTGACCAGTTGCTACCGACAGTATTTACAGTTTAGAGTTACAACATCTGTGATTCGTACTTAGAAGTAGTTGAAGTGTTCTTATGTCTAAAATGTTGATTATGAGTGCATGTGTGTGCGTGTAATTAGAAACATGACCACAGTGTGGTGTTAATATTGCATTGTTAATATGATGTATAATAACATTTGATTACGAAGACAAGTTAACAGATTTTATTTTGTGTATAAGGACTAGTGTACACATTTTAAAAGGAGACATATTGAGGAGACAGAACATGGTTACATTGTAAAATTTGGTAGAAAAACAGGGGATTATGGAGACTCCTTTAGAACATATGCAAAAGACCTTTCCAGGTGACCATAATTTTTTTTAGAAATATTGTCAGGAGTGGTTTGGGCTACTCAGAAGCATACGTATCCCTGGCCAAAGGGAGGCACATTTAATGAAAACCTATTAGAGCACACTGTGACATACCTTAGGAGCAAATATGTAGGAATTGAATTGCAGAAGCGAGAAGCCACCAAAGCCTTAAGGCAAATTTTGTATGTGAAGCCTAAGGACTCCTCAAATGTTGATACCCCTACTACCTGGTCTGCTCCCCCACTCCCTATGACTAAATGAGTACTTCCCCTAAGGTAACTGGTATATATTCAATGACACAGCTACAGGAAGCTGCAGTGGGATTTGAGAATCCTGAAGTTGAGATCCCTTCACAATCCCCAAAGGAATCCCCTAATGTTGCCCCACTGATGTCAAAGCCAAGACATACAAGTACTTCCAGGCAACAAGAAGGGATGGGTGATTCTCAGTTTTCAGAACAATTAGAAACTATACTATACTAAACTAAACTATACTTAGAATTATACTGCATATAGGCCCAGCTTCTCCAGATGGGTTGCGGTGGAGGGCAAGGTTCGGAAGACAGTGACAATCAGTCACATGTTTCATCAGCAACATTGCACTCATTACAGAAAAGAGATGTAACAGGAAGGGTAGTTAGGAAATGGAGGTCTACGCCGCAACAAAAATATGCTGATGTTGCTGGATGGAATGACTATGCTGACAGGCTGTTAGTAAAGCTCGTTGGCCAGTATCCCAAGAAAGAGATGAGGATTTTAGGAGAACTGAAGATAATCTACCACCTTAGCAAGAGGAGAGGGGAATATAATAGTTTCACCAGAAAGTGTTTATGAATGGTTAACACAAAGTGAAGATAGAAGGAATGCAAGAGAAATGAGGAGAGAAGGATATTATGATAATCTTTCGGGTCAGATACAAAGAAAGTATGGGAGGATGGCAAATGGAGTAGATTCAATTCATAGGTTTGTAGATGACATGGCTGAAATACTTGTATCTCCAGAGGCTAGACGGCCCTACTTATGAGATTGTTGCTCAAGAAAAGCCCCTTATTGATATTGACCATACAAAGGGAGCAATGTGACTGCCCAATTACACTGACATCAGAGAAAGAGGGAAGGACATGTTCTCTAGAGTTAGGAAACCCTGAACGACTGAGCTTGGGCGGTTACAATTTCAGGGAACACATGGTCAACCAGACCCCAGAATGGGATATTGAGAAGCCATGGGAGAACTGGCACTGCATGACAAATCAAAGCATCAGATGAGTTTTCAATCAGTGTTGCACAACAGTGATCTTCACCCCTAGTGCGAAAGTTGCTGAAGGGGAAAATAGTACAGTGTTGTACCTTACAGGAATAATTTGGCAGGATGGACTGAAGGCTTAGCTCCACATATGAGTCAGTAGTCACGATAAGGGTCTTTTGGTCCATGTAACATGGCAAATGCGGAGGATTGTATTCTTGAAGGCGAGGGAGATTCAGACTGGTAGTACTCCTACATGCATAAAGGTTTGCGTGTGTGGCAAAAATATGTCAGACAGCACAATCCACAATATTCTGTCACTAAATAAGTGACCTGGGATACCTCATCATATTCCATGACCACAAATGGACAAGGAGAATCTTAAAAAGTTGTTACCGACACTTACAGAGGGAGCAAGGAAATTGATTAGGTCTTTTGAAAAGCAAACTACAGGTATCACCCTGACAGTAGGTGACATAAAGAGGTTGCTTAGCTCTCTTGTAGGAAATGAGACAGATACTGTTTTCAGAAAGCTGGAGTAAGAAATGTTACCATCACTGAGACTAGGTTTGGTGGTTCCCCATTTAATTGAGTTCAGACAGTAGTGTGGGATCATGTATCCCGAGAGACTAGATATTGGGTCCCTCATGGCTCAATCAATGCAGCCAAACGAGGATCCTGTGCAGCATCTCGGTAGGATGAAAGAAAAGTGGACTCAAGAAGGACAGCGTTGAGAAGCAACAGGGCAAAATGCTGTGTTGTTCAACAATGTAGTGAAAAGGGTTTACTCTCTAATGTACAAGACAGCCTTGATAACATAGTGGCATTGGAAGCCAAGCCCTTGACAAAAATATAGGCGCACACAATCCATTTCTGTAAAAAGAAGCTGGAGAAAGATCAGGTTAAGCAAGATGTGGCAGAAAAAGCAGCAGGAAAGTTAGTGAAGCAAAAGTTGGTAAAGAAAGGAGCACTGGAAGGAGCTGTAGTAGCAGTCACAATCAGATGACTGCGATTTTCTGAAAGATTGGCTCAAGGAACCACCTAGCAATATCCACAACAGCAGAATAATGTAAAGGCACAAGGAAGTAGCAAAGGGGTACAAGGAGGAATAGTAAGAGGCAGGATAGGTCTCCAAAGGATGGGTCAAACATGCCATTAGTGTCACACAAATTAACATTTCATTAGAGATTGTAGGACTAAGATGAGGTGAACAAAATGGATGGATACATGTTTACAATGAGCCAGGAAATACAGTAGTGCAGCCGAAGTCAAACCTGCAAATAATATATCTACCTCAGACACCATCAAAAAATGTGCAGCAAACAACAATGCCTCATGTGCAACAAATGTCACCACAGCAAATTTACCTAGCACCACCAATGGTAACTCCAGCTCAAAGTGGACATGGAGGTGTGATTGTGAGATGAAGAAATCCTTTCCAGACAAATTATGTGTGCGGATACATGCACTGAAGGCGCCCACAGAGTAGTTCTATGTATATGGTATTGTCAGCAACGCGCAGGCAAGATGAAGAACCTACTATGACAGAAGCAATCAATAACAAGAGGTATGCATTCCTCATAGATAAGGGAGCAACCTGATTTTGTACTAGAGAGGGAACCTTCCAATTTCTAATATATCAATGGACACACAAGGATTCTCTGCAGCTGGACTGAGGGGGGACATAGGGGTTTGTTTATTATAACAATGGAGATAGGAAGGAGGAACATTGACAGCTCTTTACTGTTCTATCCAGTTGCCCCAGGTAATTTATTGAGGCAAGATCTCAAGGCCAAATTAAATATGACTACTGATTTTGAGCCTGATGGATGCCCTTGAATTCCACCCTCCAGGATCATGGTTGTAACAGCAGATTCTTCTACTAGAGATCAAATCAGAGCTCAACCTGCTAACATAGAAGCATTCATTACAGCAGTGTATACAGTAACAGCAGAAACACCAGTGTTATTGGGAAGAGAAATCCTGTTACCTAAAGAGCTTCTTTTACAGTAACAAGGTTAAGACTCTGATACCTGACAATGAGTTGATATTACAAATAGAGATCTCTTGAAGTTAACACCAACTACGGTGCTCCTATAGCCAGTGTTCATAGACATGTCTTGCTTGTATGTTTTATATTCAACAAGCTGGGTAAAACGGTTAGAAAAATATTGGATGATCAATTGTTTGCTAATTAAAAACAAAAAAAACAGTTGTAGCCTTTCAGTACTACATTCCATAGAGAAGAGTATAGGAAGTAAAGCTGACCACATCAAGAAGAGCTTTTGATTCTGTCAGTGATGCAGATCTTTCCCCAGTACCAGATACTCTGTGGACTAAGCGTCCCCATGATGCAGGTCCTACTCGTACTGCTACTCCATTTAGAATTACACTGAAGGAAGGTGCTATATTACCTGGGGTGAGACAACATCCTCTTTCTAAAGAAGCAGATGAGGGCACCACCCCCACTGTACAGTTGTTGCTACAGCAAGGAGTAATTTACCCTGGACTGTCTCCTTGTAAAACTCCCATTTATATGGTTAAAAAAATATAATGGGTAATTCTTGGTGCATGGGTGAAGACCTGCACCTCTTGAATGGCGTAGCAGTACCAGATTAACAACTGACCGTTTCATCAGTGCGACAAACATTCCTCAGGATGCTAAGTATTTCTCTGTTATAGAACTCAATAATGCTTTTTATAGCATCCCTCTTCATCCAGACAGTTATTATTTGACGGTGTTTTGCTACTGCGGTACTCAGTACTTGTATTCTTATTTACCTCAAGGGTATAGTGAGTCCCCTAGCATTTTTAACAGAGTGGTGAAAAATGATATGTCAATCTTCCAGTGTGACAGTACCTTATTGCAGTATGTTGATGACATATTAGTTTGCAGTCCTACAAACAACAGTCCAGAAAAGATACCATATCTCTTTTGGTTACTATTGCACAGAGTGGATACAAGGTAGAAAAATACATTGTCAGTAAGAGGTCCATTACGTATGACAATTACTGTCAGCTTCTGATCAGTGAATAAATCCTGAAGGAGCAGCATCTATACTTCAAATTAATCAGCCAGAAACTGTTAAGGGAATGCTGAAGTTTCTAGGTCTCTGTAACTATGCAAGACGAGTTGATTACAGCACTTAAAGAGCACCTTTGCTGGCTTCTATTAAACAGACAAAAGACAGAAACAATACAACAAGGACACCAGAAATGAGGGAGACTTTTCAGAAATTATTTGAAGACTGAGATAACAAATGCCTCAGTTTTGAGGACTCCTGATGACACCAACAAATTTTCTCTCTTTGTCATTGCACGTGAAGACAGCTGTCCTTATGCAAAAATATCCTATAGGACATAAACCCATTGCATATTTCAGTGGACAGTTGGATTCAGTGATGAAGACATTACCCCTGCAAGCACGCACTTGCCACAGCAGCCTTTGCAGTGAATAAATGCACCCTCAGTGTTACAGGGGCACCTTTGACGCTCTATGCAGAAAATGTAGTATTTGCCATCATTCAGAAGGTTAATACTACTCTTCCTACACACAGTGTATCAGGATAAGAGGTGATTCTGTCATTACCATCTCTGAAGGTTGCAAAGTGCCATACAGTGAACCCTGTGACATTCTTTGCTCACCCTATAGTAGACTCTGTGAATGACGCGCATGACCGTGAAACATATATCATAAATGAATCTAGTCAAGTAGCAGAGGATGATAGTTCAGGTAGTATTGTCTATTTAATTGATAGTCCCTCTACTATTGGCCAGGATGCAGTAGTGAGGCACGTGTAGCAGTAGTCAGAGCACAACAGTAGGATTCTTCAAACACACTTCACATAGTAGAGCAGTTAACTCTGCCAACACATTATTCTGCACAAGCAGCAGAGTTTACAGCCTTGATAGCAGCTTTTAGGTAGGGAGCAGGAAAAGTCATCACAATATATTCAGATTTGGCTTATGCAACTACCACAGTACATTCTAGCATTATGAGATGGAGCAGGAGAGGTTTCCTCAAATCAAATGGAAGTCCTGTTATGCACAGGAAACCTTGAGGGGCTTTAATAGCGGCTCTTGCATTACCACGGGCAGTGGCAGTTATGAAGTGTGCAGCACGTACAAATGGACAGGATTTTGTGTGAGACGAGGAAAGGCACTAGCAGATTGTGCAGCAAAAGGTGCAGCTAGGTTCACACCACCATCTGTACTATCAGGTCCACAACATGTTCCTGTTTTGATGTCCCAGACTGCTTCATCATCTGAGCCTGA
Organism: Pleurodeles waltl; assembly: GCF_031143425.1. Taxonomy (NCBI): domain Eukaryota; kingdom Metazoa; phylum Chordata; class Amphibia; order Caudata; family Salamandridae; genus Pleurodeles; species Pleurodeles waltl. Next base: position 457,240,621 of record NC_090448.1, read on the forward strand.
ATCGGACACTACCAATGATAATGCTATGCCTCGTTATGCTGAAACACCAAATTTACCTCTTTAAGAATTGCAGGAAGCTGCTCCACCATATGATAAACAGTTATGGGAGACTAGAGGATGCTCTCAGTAAGGGGATGACTTAGTTTATAGGCAAATATTTACAGTTACACCAGTAATGCCTCAGGCTTTACTTATGATAGCTCTGGATCAACTGCATCTACCAGCCCACATCTCGGGAGATCATTTGTCTATGCAAATACAACAAGACTGGTTTGTTCCCAACTTAAATTAAATGCTTATCATGTACCTTCATAACTGTACTGTTTGTCAACAATTCTCTCCAAATCCCACAATCCTTCTTGACTTTGTGGACATGTTAGAAAGGTGCAACAACTATAGATATCTCATAGTGTAATCTGGCCTTTTTATCAGTGGATAGTAGGAGGACCGTGAATCCACTGTGATGGTAAGTCAGCTGCTACTTTTGTGATTTGTGAGGTGAGTCCCCACTGGGGAATCCAGAAGAGATAAGATCTGATAACGGCACACACTTAGTTAATGCAATCTTCACACATCTCACAACAATGCTAGGTATAAAGCACAACTTTTCTAATGTTTGTCATCTGCAAAGCAACAGCACTGCTGGGCAGTTAATAGAATCCTGAAGAATAAGATTAGCAAGCTATGCTGCACGTTGCATAAGAAGTGGTTGTATTGTTTACCACTGGCACTCTTTTCCCATAGGAACACACTTCATTCTGATCATCACTTGACACCCCATCAAATAGTGACAGGGAGACTGATGAAAACACAAATACCTGCCACCAGAAGTAAGATATGGGGAGAAAATACAGCTGAATTCTTGAATGATAAAAAGCATATTTATCTCTTTGAATTAACCAAAGCAGTAAAGTTAATTTCCAAACAGGTAACCAAGGCAAAGGGGAAACGTGGCACCGCTGAGGTTGATCTCCCAGTTGTGCACAAAGCCAATACAGTTTATGATTACTCCCAAGGCCCTCAAGATGGGTGTCAGGAAGCCTTAGATTCATGTATCAGACATTTGATTGAACCTTGCATCATGCCAAAAACCACCAGCAAGAGCAAGAGGAGGGAAGAAGAGTCTGACCACAAATATATTTCCCTCCATCTCTGCCTTTGGACAAATCTTTGCTTTTGGACAATCTTTTGAACCAGCAAAACAAAAGTTATGTTTTTCTAGTTCTTTTTTTGTCTCTTATTATCATCACTTCTACTACCACTCTTACATAGTAATAAATATTCTAGTTCTATTAGTTACATCGTGCACTGGCAAAGAATTTTCTACATCTGATAATGCGTCCTATAGTATTCACACAAGATTATTGGATAACATGTGGTGCCAGCACATGCTGGATATAAGTTCAGAAAATACCAATGAATCATGTTATGTTTGCTCCTTATATTCCTCATGCCACAGGATCTGCTAGCTTGCATTCAACTAACGAAGTACCCCCAAGCACAGCTCTATGTCTTTTACATCTCCGTTTGTGTAGAATTAAGGTCCACATTCAGTCAACACATCAGAATAGTACAATTTCTAGTTAATGCGACAAAATGACTCCACCAGAAGTTCTATACATCCTTACAAAACGACTAGACATCAAGGATGAATGAAGAAAACAGGTCATCCAAGCACTGCAGAATGGCTACAAATTGTCTTAGGTTTAAGGTTTTTAGTAGTGAGACACCTACCCACTAACTGTAGCAGGTATTTAGTAAAGTCTTTACCCCCATATTGTGTGCACAGGACAGGATTTAGAATTGCTAGATTAGGGTATTCCCATGATTAATGGAATCCTGATATTGAGTTTTCCTGTAGGGTTATGTCAACATGGAGCTGAACGGATACTGTCAGAATGCAGTTAAACAGTGTGCGAATATCTGGGACCACAATGTTGCGTGTTACACTTGGATAGATAGTACAGTAAGTCCTCAATAGTAATGCAATAAACATCTGTTTCTTTGTTTCAGATAAAATGGCATTGTTAGTGTAGGCATAAATATCAACAACAGTGCCATAATGGATACCAGCGACATGCAGGGGGGCGCCTCCAGCCTCATGGACTTTTATTGGCAGTGTGGAAAACTATTGTACACTCAGTTACCACTCAACTGGAATAGCCTATATCATGGTAACCTTGCATGCCCCTGTTTTGGTAATTCTTTAAGTCAATTAGTCAACGCTCCATGAACACCCCGCGAGCTGTCCAATGACCTTGCAACATCATCATCAAAGGAGAAAAAATGCACAGTATTAACTCACTACCACTTGCAATGAAGTTCCCTGAGAGTACCAGTTGTTCAACAATGGACATTTGTTCTTTGGAAGTATTTTGACTTTTGTCCAGGAAAAAGCAATTGCTCCAGGTAACTCGATGGGAGCTTATGAAGTCTAAACATTACAAAAGTTATTTAAATGCCATATAAGAAAAGTTACGCTATGAGAATTATGATAATGGAGTACCTTTGTGTACTTGATTACATGACATTCATTGAAGGAGGGGTATGTTAAATTGGGACTGCTTGTTGTACTTAAGTCCCAGCAAATGATGCAGACAATGGAACTTTGTCAGAGGCCATACAAACTTTGTATAATCTACAGAAGCAAATTGTAGATAAAGGATTAGCCCCAGATAATCGTCTTAGTGGGTGGTTTTCTTTAAAACCATCCTGGATGTTGAGAAAGTTAAGCGTCTTGTTGCAAGCTCTTATGGCTCTGTTGTTGATATGCCTTTGGAATTAAATCAATTTTAGCATGTTGTAAAAGGATTCATACAAAGGTGGGAGGGATGTTTCCAGTTAGGACACAAACATGAGTAGTAGATGCTCGGGCAATATATATATCGCCTAGTACCAAGTGCAGGCCAAGGTTTAGATACAGCAATTGAAATACCAACTAGGAGGGAGAATGTTGGAGAGGAAATTAACTATGAATACATTACACTATATAAGACATTGGTAGAAAACTACATAAAATCATATGTGGTGAAAGAGCAGTGTAGACCTTTAACTTTGTGTTGACGCCAGAGAGGTGAGGAGTTCAATTGAAAGCAAAATGCATGACCAGCAAGGTCATAGTTAAAGGAAAATGCATGCTTGTAGACCTAAAGGAATTAATAGTCTTAAGCACACACACACACACATTCTGCAGTTTCAGTAAATTAAAAGTGTGATTCAAGAATGGAAGCAGGAAACTGAATTAGCCTAGAGTATGCAAAAACTGATGACCGATCTTGGGAGTAGAGTGATAAAGCAAGCACACAAATACACATGCATTGAAGATTAGTGAATGGTTAGTTTGTTAAGCATTATTAGAACTACAATAAAGAATGTGTCAGAAATAAGTTAAAGGGTAAGGGACAACGGTAATTTGTTTCTGCAACACGTTTATAACTGCTAAACTTACTGATTAACCATTTTGTATTGTTCAATTTACTATATAAATTGGCTACCTGTGAAGCAGCAAACTGAGACCGACTGTTTACCTGTATGGAGATAGCGACTCTCCCTGCTGCAACAGTAAAAAGCTGTGGTATACACCTTGCAGAGAGGAGTCCTGTCTTTATCTTAGGTTTCCCTGCAACAATGCAAATTACCACCAGACAGTGCCCATAAACCCTATCCCACAGCCTTCATTACAACTTACAACCTGCCTCCAGAGGACCCATTGAGCTGGTCTTCAGACTGTGTAGGAGCCCGGATGGATTTGTATTTGCTGGAGTAATGCTAAATAATGCAGTATCTGCAAAGCTACAGCAGATTCTCAAGATCCAGTTTATAAAAACCCAACCCAAGCATGAGGCACATGCTTGGTTTTACAGTTGGAGAAAGCTTCCTTGCCTTACATCTGCAGTCAGAACCACAGCATCTTTATCATCCCACACCGGTCTAAGAATGTTTCTTCTTCTGTGCAGTCCAACAGCGAGTCTGAAGCAGGAGTCCTGCATGAACCAGCAAAAATCCTAAAAAGCCACTTCTGCTTGGTACACAATTCCTGGGTTATCACTGTCAAGGATAAAAGTCTACAGTTGCCAGTCTCCACTTAGACAGGTTAGCCTAGTTCCTTGAGGAGGGAAAACTTAGAAATACAGAGAAAGAAAACCAGCTAGCGGAATGTAAGCATACAACATAGGTCATGTTATAGACTTAGGGATAGGAGTTTAGCCAAGGTGAGAACGAAGAGACAGTTTGGAGTTAAAACTGCAGTGACTGAGGCTACTGTTTTGTTGTGCAAGAAACCAATATCATGTGACCTAACAGGGCTAGAGTACTGTATAGGAATCATTGAAAAAAAACTAGAACAGTTATTTTTGAGGCGCTTATACATTATCTACACATGAAATGTTGTGAAAAGACTTTTCAAAACAATAACTGCCCGCTTGTATTGCAACAGACCTGGATAAAAAAAAATAAAAAAAACATTAGTCTTCCAGGAAAGACAAGTTTGAAAAATTGCTAAAGGTAGTAATTCTACTATGGACTTCCAATTGAGAAATAGCTTGGAAGTGGGGCATCCAAAGGTTAATGAGAGGGTAACCATACAGTTGTAATTTGCAGGAAACTGAAAAGTACCACACACATAGCAGGCCCTTAGAAGGAACAAACTTCACCCAAAAAGGCAGGCATGAATCAATCAGAATCCTATCAAACCCTTGTACCCCCTACCCCTGCATTATCAACTGGCAGCAAGCCACTGACTGTAGTACAGCTGATAGGAGGAGCCATATGGTCTCCTCAGAGTCCTTGCAGAATCATGTTAGTGCCAACCTGACACTTGGTAGTAAAACTTAATTAAATAAAGTTAAAAAACAAACCCAATTCAAGCATCTTCACAGCTTTAAGTAAAATGTCTCAAATAAACAAACCACCTCTAAGGAAGGGTCATACAATAGGAAATTTCCCCTTTTAAAGACTCATCAATGAAAATGGTATCCTCAAGAACCTCACAGACCACAAGGGGAGGGTGCTCTAGCAGCTTCTGAATTTTCTTTTGCAGAGTGCTTGATCTCCAAATTTAAACACACAAATGATGGACATAATGTAGAACCACTCAAACATTAACCATCCGCAGTCACAAATCTGGGTTTAATACATCAATTATTTTGCTCACCATGCCACCCCAGATTGGACCCAGCCATACGCAAATCAGTCTTGACCCTGTTCCACATGGGAACAGTCCAGACCGAACTGCCAGGCCTGGTCCTCTCTGGACCAGAAACAAGCATCCTGGGACTGGTTTCAGGGAATGTCATATTAGATGTCATGAATGACATATTATGTGAGGTACTTAGCAGTGCATGGACAGGGCACAAGTCATAATTACTTCAGGGAACAAGTTAATGTTAATGTTAATAGAGATAACTATAACTAGTGAATTTTAGTGTTTTGGCCATTTAAATAGTATTTTTTAACTGACATTTTCAACTCACTACAATGACCCTTTAACCATTGCTTTTTTTCAGTGAATATCGAAGTTTTGTTTTTTTTTAAACATAAAGTAAGATATTTATAGCTGTGTCATGGTGAAAGTTTGGGCACGGAGACTGGCCTACAGACAGGCCTCGCATTTAACTCTGCACGGGCATACATGGATGACTATGTGATGCAACGATATAAAGAGTGTCTTTTTAAATAAGGCAGGGCCTACGGGACTTTGTCAAAGGATCACAATGTCAAAATATATAAAGCAGGCCTATTAGCTTTTTCAAGGTGCCAGCACATCAACATCTGTAAAGCAGACCAACTATCTTTGTCAGTAAGTCACCAATAACTAAAATTAAATTTATATTATATAAATTCACACACTGCAATGCTTAATAGAAGTGACTGTCAAACTTGTCAATAAAGCTTAACTTGTGCTTAAAAAAAATATGATAAGCTTTCCTGAGGTCATGGAATAAATGACCCAGGAGAGATGCAGTGTTCTTTTTAATGTTGTATGTGCGTGTGGGATGTGTGTGTGTGTGTGTTTGGGGGGGGGGGGGGGAGGGGGGGGGGGAAGAGTAGGGGGGGGGGGGTGCATGCTAGGGGCACCACTAGGAATAAAACATTTAATTTAAAAAAGAACTGTAGCATTATGGGGCGCTTATGGGGGTACAAGTTACTTACCTTCGGTAACAGTATAACTGGAAGAGAAACATTCTATTTGCATATTCCTTACTTTTGAATTTTCCCCAGGCGTCAGATTGGATCTGGAGATTTTTCTTCAAGCAGTAGCCCTGCGCTGTTAGGTGGTGTCGGTCGACTCCACAGGCATGGTTGGCGTCATGGTCGCCGTGATGATGTCACGGTCGTATATAGGTTCCACCCCCTGCCTGCTGACATCAGTTTCTTTTCAAGACTTTCCACACCAGTAGCGCGAGCCATGAAGAACAATGAGAATGGTGTGCCAAAACTAGAGCCTTTTAAAGGGAAGTTCCTGTCCCTGGAAGTCAGTTTGAGCGGGGAGGATTGGTGGGTCGGTAAGGAAATTGCAACTAGAATATGTCTCTACCAGATATATCTTTACCAAAGGTAAGCAACTTGAACATCTGATAAAGACTTCTAGTTGCAGATTCCTTACCTTAGAATAGATACTGGAGCAATACCATTCCCGGTGGTGGGCTGCAAACTAAGAGCACACCAAAAAGTCCTGCAGGACCGAACAGCCAAAGTAGCCATTTCTCCGGACCCGACTGTCCAGGCAGTAAGGCTTGGTGAACATATGTAAAGATGTCCATGTTGCCGCCTGACAGGTAACCAGGACTGGAACTCCGCGTACTAATGCTGTGGTAGCGGCAGTTGATCTGGTAGAATGAGTGTGCAAACTCTCGGGGGCTTGCTTTTTCGGGAAAGCGTAGCACATTTTGATGCACAGGTCAACCCATCGAGAGAAGTTCCTCTTCTGCACAGACCTTCCGATCTTAGCACCAACATAACCCAGAAAGAGTTGATCCACACGGAAATCTTTAGTATGATTGAGGTAGAACGCCAACACTATTTTGGATCCAGGCGCAGTCTCTCTCCTCCTCATGAAAGGGATGTGCGTAAAAAGCAGGTAGGGTGATTGATTGGCCTACGTGAAAAGGTGTCACCACTTTGGGAAGGAAGGAAGCTCTAGAATAAAGCACCACCTTGTCAGGATGCACTGCTAGGAACAGTGGCTTCGAAGAGAGAGCTTGGAGCTCACTCACTCTGCAAGCAGAGGTAATGGCAATCAAGAAGGCAGTTTTAAGGGTCAAGAGTCATAGAGGACAGTTGTGGAGTGTCTCAAAAGGAGCACACATGAGGTACGCGAGGACCAACTTCAAATACCACTGGGCCATTATGAACGGGATAGGAGGAAACTTATGTGTGAATCCCTTGAGAAACATCACAACAATGGGAGATCTGAATAGAGAAGCTGGTCTGATAGCCTTAAAAAGGCAGAGATGGCAGACAAACAGCCCTTGAGGGTGCCCAGAGCAGAGCCCTGCTGGGCAAGAGAGAGAATAAAGAGGAGAACCTCTAAGAGAGGTGCAGAGAGGGGATCAACATTCTTGTTGATACACCATGCCACAAATTTCTTCCAACGACAGGCGTATACCGTTCTGGTGGAGGGATGTTGGGCTGCCAAGATAACATCACAGACTTTAGGCGGTATGTCGAAAGCCGCCAGCTGCCGCTGCTCAATCTCCATGCAAGGAGGCAGAGACTGAACAGGCTTGGGTGAATGACCGTTCCCTGCTGCTGCAACAGAAGATCCTCCCGAAGAGGCAGTCTGATAGGAGGATCGATGGCCATGCTAAATAGCTCTGGATACCAGACACTTCATGCCCAGTCCGGAGCCACCAGGATTACTTGGGGCCAGTTGTGCCTGATTTTCTTCAGAACTCTGGGCAGAAGTGGTATTGGCTGGGAAGGCGTACAGGAGGCCTGACCTCCATTCACGACGAAAAGCGTGGGAAAGAGTGCCGACTTGGAAAACTCCAGCGTGCAAAACAGTTGACATTGCGTGTTCTCTGCGAAGGCAAGCAGATCTAACCAAGGCTCTCCCCACTGCTGAAAGAGTCCTTACCACACCTCCGGATGGAGATGCCATTCATGATCAACTATGCATCGGCGAGTTTGTCTGCTCTGACATTCAGAGAGCCTGCCAGATGTTGAACAACCAGTGAAATGCCCTTGCATTCCAGCCATGTCCAGAGGTTAAGAGCCTCCTGACAAAGGGACCACAACCCTACTCTGCCCTGCTTGCTGAAGTACCACTTGGTGGTGGTGTTTTCAGTGAACATCTGCACCACCTTCCCTTTGAGAGAGGGAAGGAATGCTTTCAATACAAGTCAGATCCCTCAGAGCTCCAGAGACCGGACTCTGCTAGAGACCAAAGGCCTCTGATCTCCGCCTCTCCCATGTGGCCGCCCCATCCCAGGAGTTATGCATCTGTCACTACTATGAGTTCTGGATGGGGAAGGGAGAGAGATCTGCCGTTGACCCAATTCGGATTAGACAACCACCACTGCAGGTCTTTCGCACTTCCCTCCGAAATCTGGACCATGCTGGAGTGATTACCCTGATGATGTGCCCACTGCAACTAGAGGTCCCACTGCAGAGCCTGCATATGTCAGCAGGCATGTTGGATCAGCACGATGTAGTAGATCATGAGGCCCAGCAGCCTCAGGGCGCTGGTAAGGTCAAAGGGGAGCATGGTGAGCTGAAAGTGCTTGTGACCTACCACGTTTCACAAGTAACGTCTATGGCCCGGCAGGATGGGAATGTGAAAATCGACGTCATGCATGTCCAACGCTACCATCCAGGGTTCAGGGCAGAAAGGACCTGAGCTAGGGTGAGCATTTTGAACTACTTCAGGAAGAGATTGAGGAACTGGAGATCTAGGATTGGGTAAAGGCCTGCGTCCTTTTTGGGAACCAGAAAATAGCAGGAATAACAACCACAACCTACTTCTGGCACAGGGACCCTATCAATGGCTCCCTTGGCCAAGAGAGCCGTGAGCTCCTCACCGAGTTGTGGAAATGATCCTTGATCAATGATTGTATGATAGTGGCATGGCCAAAGGAGAAGTCTCGAAGGGGAGGGAGAAGCCCCTTCGGACAATTTGTAACACCTAACTGTCCGTGGTAATGGACTCCCATGTGATGGCGGATGCTGACGCTAACTGTTCCCGGATATTCTGACGAAGTAGGAAGGCTTGGAGGCAGAGGAGGGGGCGAGGGTGGACTGGGTGAACTGCTGGCTCCCTGATCTACGAGCTTGTGGGATCCCGCATCGAAGCTGTAAGCATGCGTGGGTTGGTGGCTTGGTGGAAAAGAACGCAGTTGGGTGCCCCTTCCGTAGCCACGAAAGGAATGAAAAGCTAACTATGGAGGGCGAGGTGCAGCTACAAGGTGAAGGGACCGAGCCGAAGCCCGGGAATCCTTAAAGCGCTTGAGAGCTGAGTCCGCTTTTTCTCCGAAGAGATAGGTGCCATTGCTATGTAGCCATTTTAGTTATAGCTTCATACACGTTATTTTAGCGAACTAGGCCTGCCGCTGTGCACTTTTACCTAGGCATATTTTATTCAGCTTTGTTTATTATTTTAACATTAGCCACATTTGCTGACTTGTTTTATTTTCTCTATCCAGCTGTTTTCTGCCTAAGCCAGCACTGCATTCTCAAACATGACATTTCTTTCAATCAGTGCTTTTCTCAAGGCTCCAGTAAGACAGGTGGCCGGCAAACGTGGTAATGCTTTGTCTCTACTGTTGATAGAAACATACACACTCTTACATAGGGAACCTTTCTTGGAACATCAGCGGTTTTATTATAAAAACAATATTTTGACCCATATATGTTAGAGGGGGATTCGAGCCAGATGACCACGACTGTATGTTGATTGCTGAATGCTTCGCTACAGCTGCTTATGTAGACTGCAGGCCTCTTGGTCTGGTATGAGGGATGATGTCCTCCCAAGGGAACCTGAAGGGCAGAATTAGAGCTTAATATGCAGTGCTCTAACATAACCTAGGTAGGAGCTATTTTTAACGATTCTAGTGACAATATGATAGTGGTATTTTTATGCTTCACTCTCCTTGTCACAATTTTAATCCGGTCATGCTTTATCGACCTAGTTATTGCAGTACATGCTTTATTATCTAAGATGCAGTTGCCTCAATAAAACCTTATTGAAATACATTCTGGCTCTGACTGTCCTTGTATAAGTGAGACTAATGTAACTGAGAGAAACGGATGCGATCTGAATGAGCACGATTTCCCTAAGGAATCAATTTGGTTATGCGCTTGGCTGCCCAATCATCCCTGTGGTTGGGGGGAGATGAGGTGCTGCTAGTTAACTGGAGCAAAACCAGAATAGGCCGACAGGTGACACCTGTAGTGGGTTCAGACTCAGTCCCCCACAGTGCAAGTGATTGTGCCGCCCAAATCCAGTAGTCTCATTAGGATAATGAGAGCCTACGCAACACCATCAAAGGGCATGTCCATCAAGGATTGCTGGACATCCCCTGAAAAGCCAGACATCCTCAACCAGACAGGGCGCCTCAAGGCCACCACTGATGCATTAGATCTACCCAGTGAGTCGGTCGTATCCAGTCGACCGACAATCATCAACTTTGCAGAATCTCTCCCATTCTTAATGACTTAGGAGATAATGGTCTGGGCCTCCACCAGGACTTGAGTCAGCTCTTGCACAACCATATCCCATAGAGTATGGGAGTATCGGGCCAAAAGGCATGCAGTGTTCACAGACCGCAGCGGTAGACTGGCGGAAGAAAACATTTTTCTTCCCTAAGTTATCCAGTCTTCTTGATTCCCTGTCCGGGGGAGTGGTAGGGAATGTGCCAGAGGATGACAAAGCCTGGATGACAAGGCTCTCAGGCGTAAGGTGTTGGATCAGGAATTTTGGTTTGGTCGGCGCAGGCCGATGGCAGCGGGCAACCGTCCTATTCACAGGAGGCCCTCTGCTGGGTTTAGACCAGGTACCCAGAAGGACGTCCGCAAGGGCTTCATTGAAGGGAAGGAGGGGTTCCGAAATGGAGGCCCCAGGCAGAAGCACCTCAGTCAGGAAGTTAGTCCTGACCTGCATAGAAGCAAGCAAGAGGTCCAAAACATCAGCTGCCCTTCTCACCACCACAGCAGCCCTTCTCCACAGCAGGAGGAGAAAGTATGCTAGCGTCAAGGGAGGCGTCTCATGCGCTGGCATCACCCAAATCCTGAACCCAGTCCATGTCAGGGTCAAGTTGGTATTTTAAAGGGTCCAGCGACCCCTCCACACTATCCCCATATCTATACCCATAGCAATAGGGGTCAAAATCCACCCTGGGCTCAGGAGAGCCCATGGAAAATGGAATTGGCGTCAAGCAATGCTGATACGGCTCTGGGTTGTCGAGGATCAGTATAGGAACAGGGTCACTGAGGCAGTAGCATGGCTCGGAGAGGGGGCTCATGCCCCCTCTGTTAAAAACGAATTCAGCCATGGGGTCCCCTTGGTCTTAAAAGTAGGTTCAGGGAGCGGGACGCACACTCCCCTTCCAAACAAAAAAAAAGTTGTGCCGAGACCCAAGGCCCTGGCTCACCCCTAGGTGAGTCATTAAAAAGGAAAACAGAAGGATCCTGCCAGAGTATGGCTATCCTGTCCCCGATATGTTTTCCTTTTTTTTCCAGGACAGGGACTGAGTCTCAAAGTACTAAAATGGCTGCTGCCACATCTTTGTTGATGTAGAGGTAGCTAATAAGAGCCTATCTTTAGAACTGTCAGCTCAGCGGATCCTCCACGGCTTGATATATACATAAATTTCGACCCTTTTGAAATACTACTTATTAGAACATTGGAATGTTGCGAGCTCCATTGGAGACAATAGAGTGCTCATGGCTTTTACTGGTTGGTAAAAGCCCGGAGCGTCAACATTCCAATGATTTATGTTCCCAGCAACAGCTGTGGACAAAGGCCTCACAGAGCCAAAGGTGATTTCAATCCTCTTTGGCTCGGTGAGGACTTAGTTCTATTTATTAGAGCATTCTGGCCTCTAGTGGCAGAATGTTCTAACAGCCTTATAGCCCTTCATAGCAGAGCTGTACCGGCAATTAAAGTCCTGTTCCCTTGTTAAAGGCCTTCGCCCTCGGCTCGGGCCTTTAACGCTAGACAGGGTCTTTAATGGCCGGTGTAGCGCACTACGGCAAGCTCTAAGGCTGTAATGGATTTACATCAATTCACAAAAAGCACACTTTGTGAACCAGTATCTAGCTTACTGCCAAATATGGTGTTACTTCAATCAGCTGTTTTGAAGCAATTGCCAGTGGCTGAGATTTTTTGCAAGCATTCTATCCATCACTTTGTTGTTTTTGCATTTGTCCCACCAAGTGCACGTCGTATGCCCAAAAGTGGGTCCAAGGCTCACTGTGCCACTGGAACCAAACTATACCAGGATGAAGAGGCCATAACAAGGGCGAAACTGGTCCTGGGTTGCTTGGGTTCAGCTTCAGGTAAGTTCTGGCCTGGCAATTGGGGTTGGACTGTTCCCATGAGGCACAGGATCAAGACAGATTTGCATATGGCTGGGTCAAAACTGGGGGGCACGATGGGAGAAAAGCTATGGATTGGGGTGCAGCTCCAAGCAATCGCCAGTGGCTGAGATTAATTCAAGCATTCCATCCCTCACCTTGTTGTTTTTCCTTGTTGTTGAGAATGAGGCAGCCACTGCTATGGATCAGGTAAAAAGTCAGTCTATTGATTAATTAATTTAGCATCTCAACTAAATGAAGAGCAACAACAGATTTTCCAGGAAATAACTGAATAAGACAATCATGCAATTCAGCTAAATACCTCTAAAGGGACAAGCACCACATTCAAACCTACACTTCTCTATATTAGTGGACAAGCAGGCTCTGGTAACTTCACTAATAAAAGTGAGAGCTGCATACATATACAAAAAGTAACCTTTCTTGTGTCGTAACAGCACTCACTGGACTAGCTGCACCCAACATAAGTTATTCCTTTACTTGGGCTCCTGATGTTGCCAGTGGATCATGACAACAAACTGGAGTACCACAAGTTATCCTGTGATAATTGTCATGAAGTGTTAAGTGTTTTCAATAAATTGAAGGTCCTGATAACTTTAGAATGGTTTCAAGCTTAATGCTAATCTTTGTTCATCTGAAAATGCAAAACGTCTCAGAACAAACTACAATATTCTATTTGGTGGTAAACATGCTCTAGTGTTTGTGATCTCCTTCAGTTGACAGCTATCAAAAGGGTAGGCAGCATTTATTTAATTTCTCCATGAACAAACCAGAAACTCTTTAGGCAGCACTTGGAATGTTAACATTTGGATAGATTTCCAGTAAAAAAGAACTGGAAGCGTGATACAGGCTGTAGATTTGGAGTAAGGTAATACTCAAAAGATATTAACACAGGAGTAATCTTAAAAAAAAATAAAAAAAATACCTAAGGCAGCTCTTTAGAGTAGTACTTTACTCATTATTTACAGCAGAAATGCAGCTGTAATGGAAGTGTTTCTTAAATTATAAAAACAAATTGTGTTTCTCATGCCAACACATGTCCGGTCGGCAAGTTCAATAATGAAATGCTGAAGTTAGATGAAGAAGAAATTATTAACCTTTCAAGTGAAGACAAGATGGAGCATCAATGATTAAACGTACCACTAGGTAAGTAAGTATTAAAGATGCATAAGGGACTTTAAAATCAGTGTCACAAACAGGTGGCTTGGAGAAAAATCTAAGCCTCTGTAAAAAAAAAAAAAAAAAGAAACAATTGTAGAATCATTCTGTAAAGGAACTTAAAGGTTGAATGTTGATTAGGTCTTAGTGAATGGTACTATGGTAAATCTAGTAGACGTCATCATATATTCAAATAAAAGTGAGTGTGTACATTTTGACAAGATTTTACCACACAGAGGAACTGAAAAAAGTAAGTAGGTGTAGTGCTCCTTTACGGTTAGTGAATGATTTAAATGTGCATAGAGAAAAGTTTCCCCTGTGTTTTAGCTATGATGTTACCAGCCATAAGTCTCAAGGTTAAAGCCTGGATGCACCACTTATAAATACAGGCCAAAACGTTTTCAAAGAGGGGATGTATTATGTTGCACTGTCATGTGTTAGGTCTCTTTAATGGCCATACCCTGTAGATTTTCATCAGAGCAACGTAAATGCTGTAAATGTAGGAGAGTATAATTGATTGAGAAGTCAGTATGCTCCTCATCTCGGCCAATACCCAATCTATGAAAATGTGCCATCTGTTCCCAACGTAGGCTTAGTGAAGTGAGTGAGGAAAGGGATACCTGAGAAGAGGAAAATGTAAAACAAAAGGAATTCAAAAAGGTGAAAGAGGAACATTTAGCAGAAATGGTTTGATGTAAGTTTTCCAATGTATCTGGAGACAACTGTTATTGCAATATGGTACTTATGTCCTGTTTGTGTTGCCTCCAGTGACTCATGGCATTCAAGAAAATCAATAAAAACCACTATACGGAGCACTAGAAACTCTACTGGGTGAGGCAGAAAGTGCTTGTCACACTCACAATAGGTATACATGATTGTGTTCAACGTATGTACTGGTGACAAAATGTACTCTAAATTCTCAAGAAGATGCTCAAAATGTTTAATAGTAGTGTTAGAGATTCGAGAAAATGAAAAAATATGAATAAATGATTTATCTGAAATAAGCTATGTAGGAAGTTGGCTCTGTATATACTATTTCAAAGTAGGAAATAGTGTGCACAGAGTCCAAGGGTTCCCCTTAGAAGTAAGATAGTGGCAAAAAGAGATAATTCTAATGCTCTATTTTGTGGTAGTGTGGTCGAGCAGTAGGCTTATCAGAGGGTAGTGTTAAGCATTTGTTGTACAGTATACACACAGGCAATAAATGAGGAACACACACTCAAAGACTTACTCCAGGCCAATAGGTTTTTATATAGAAAATTATATTTTCTTAGTTTATTTTAAGAACCACAGGTTCAAGATTTACAAGTAATAGTTCAAATGAAAGGAATTTCACTCAGGTATTCTAGGAACTTTGAATAATCACAATAGCATGTACAGTTTTGGCAAAAATGGCAATAAGCTATTTTAAAAGTGGACACAGTGCATAAATCAACAGTTCCTGGGGGAGGTAAATATTTGTTAAGTTCACAGGTAAGTAAAACACTTACAGGGTTCAAAGTTGGGTCCAAGGTAGCCCACCGTTAGGGGTTCAAGGCAACCCCAAAGTTACCACACCAGCAGCTCAGGGCCGGTCAGGTGCAGAGGTCAAAGTGGTGCCCAAAACACATAGGCTTCAATGGAAATAAGGGTGCCCCGGTTCCAGTCTGCCAGTAGTTAAGTACCCGTGACTTCGGAGGGCAAACCAGGGGGGTTTTGTAAAGCATGGGGGGGGGGGGGGGGGGGGGACAAGGAGGCACAGAAAGTACACCCTCAGCGGCACAGGGGCGGCCGGGTGCAGAGTGCAAACAGGCGTTGGGTTTTCAATAGAAATCAATGGGGAGACCAGGGGGTCTCTTCAACGATGCAGGCAGGCACAGGGGGGGCTCCTCGGGGTTGGCATCACCTGGGCTAGGCAGAGGGTCGCTCCTGCACTGGAGTTTGGTTCCTTCAGGTCCTGGGGACTGCGGGTGCAGTGTGGTTTCCAGGCGTCTGGTTCCTTGAAGCAGGCAGTCAGTGGGAGCCTCTGTATTCCCTCTGCAGGCGTCGCTGTGGGGGCTCGGAGGGGGGTCAACTCTGGCTACTCACGGGCTCCAGTCGCCGGGGAGTCCTCCCTGTAGAGTTAGTTTTCCGCAGGTCAAGCTGGGGGCATCGGGTGCAGAGTGGAAAGTCTCACGCTTCCGGCGGGAAACATATGGTCTTTAAAAGTTGCTTCTTTGTTGCAAAGTTGCAGTTTTGTTGAACAGGGCCGCTGTCCTCAGGAGCTTCTTGGTCCTTTTAGATGCAGGGTAGTCCTCTGAGGCTTCGGAGGTCGCTGGACCCTGGGGGACGCATCGCTGATGCAGTTTTTCTTGAAGTGGGGATACAGGCCGGTAGGGCTGGGGCCAAAGCAGTTGGTGTCTCCGTCTTCTCTGCAGGGCTTCAGGTCAGTAGTCCTTCTTTGTTTTCAGGTTGCAGGAATCTATATTCCTCGGTTCTGGGAGCCCCTAAATACTAAATTTAGGGGTGTGTTTAGGTCTGGGAGGGCAGTAGCCAATGGCTACTGTCCTTGAGGGTGGCTACACCCTCTTTGTGCCTCCTCCCTGAGGGGAGGGGGGCACATCCCTATTCCTATTGGGGGAATCCTCCAAAATCAAGATGGAGGATTTCTAAAGGCAGGGGTCCCCACAGCTCAGGACACCTTAGGGGATGTCCTGACTGTTGGGTGACTCCTCCTTGTTTTTCTCATTATCTCCCCTGGACTTGCCATCAAAAGTGGTGGCTGTGTCCAGGGGGCGGGCATCTCCACTAGCTGGAGTGACCTGGGGCATTGTAACATGAAGCCTGAGCCTTTGAGGCTCACTGCTAGGTGTTACAGTTCCTGCAGGGGGTGTGAAGCACCTCCACCCAGAGCAGGCTTTTGTTTCTGTCCTCAGAGAGCACAAAGGCCCCCACCACATGGGGTCAGAAACTCGTCTCTCAGCAGCAGGCTGCCACACACCAGTCAGTCCTGCACTGAACAATTGGGTAAAATACAGGGGGCATCTCTAAGATGCTCTCTGTGTGCATTTTTCAATAAATCCAACACTGGCATCAGTGTGGGTTTATTATTCTGAGAAGTTTGATACCAAACTTCCCAGTATTCAGTGTAGCCATTATGGAGCTGTGGAGTTTGTTTTTGACAAACTCCCAGACCATATCCTTAATATGGCCACAACTGTACTTACAATGTCTAAGAATAGACATATGCTGTAGGGGCATATTGCTCATGCAGCTATGCCCTCACCTGTGGTATAGTGCACCCTGCCTTAGAGCTGTAGGCCTGCTAGAGGGGTGACTTACCTATGCCACAGGCAGTATTTTGTGTGCATGGCATCTTGAGGGGGATGCCATGTTGACTTTGCCTTTGTCTCCCCACCAACACACACAATCTGCAATGGCAGTGTGCATGTGTTGGGTGAGGGGTCCCTTAGGGTGGCACAACATATGCTGCAGCCCTTGGGGACCTTCCCTGGTCACAGGGCCCTTGGTACCACTGGTACCTTTTACAAGGGACTTATCTGTGTGCCAGGGGTGTGCCAATTGTGGAAACAATGGTACATTTTAGGTGAAAGAACACTGGTGCTGGGGCCTGATTAGCAGGGTCCCAGCACACTTTTCAGTCAAGTCAGCATCAGTATCAGGCAAAAAGTGGGGGGTAAATGCAACAGGGAACCATTTCCTTACAGTACGCATTTGTTAAACACAGAGTCAATAAATGAGACACACGCTTGAGAAGAAACTCGAGACCAAGGTTTAGAAAAATAGTTATTTTGTTTATATTGTGTTTCAACACCAGAATACTTTCAAGAAAATTAATCTTGTTGCAATTTATATAGGCTTAGCAAGTAACACATTTACTCAAATGTGCTATTATGGGGTAAAGGTTCTAAAGTACTTTTACTGCAAACGGGTCCTTGCAAACAGTTTTCGAGGTACCTTGTAGGTGTAAGGTCACAGGCAAGACAAGCAGTATTGTTTTACCAGCCTTGGGACGTCTGGCTGCAGTGGTGCTAGTCGATTCGGGTGCCTGTGCACCGCACACTTGATGGCGAAGGGGGCCACCTAGTAAGAGTGCAAGGGGGCTTGGTGAAAAGTCCGAGAGTTCCCACTGGAGAGGGTGGGGTTCAGTCCTGGGAGCAAGAAAGCACCTTTGGATTTGTGGACCCGGGCAGGGGAGCTTGGATGCACCAGGTCTTTGTCGTCAGTGCTCCTGCATCAAAATGCCCACTGTTCTTTGGGGGGGGGGGCCTGCAAAAAAGGGACAAAATGGGGGACCTGGACAGCTCTGGAGGATGTCCTCCATGATGCTAATGCTCCTTGCTGGCTGGTCTTCGGCTGCAACGTTGGAATCTGGTTGGGATTTTAACAAGCCTCGGTTGTTGCAAGGAGTCCGGTACCCCAGCCAGGTATTGGTGCAGCATGGCTCCAGTTGATCCTGATGTCTACACATTGGAGGGGCAACGGGGTTGCCCTCTTGAAGTAAGGTGACCACCTTTTGGGTAGCTGCTGGGTCAGGGTACCCAGTGGTCAGTAGAACAGTAAGCCAGACGTTGCGGTTAGTGCCTTCAGGAAGCAGGGCAGTGGTTCCTCCACTCGAAGGGATATGCTAACAGGTTGAGAAACTCTGAGGCTTTTGAAGTGCCCACAGCTGCGGGACGAGTCACAATGTCGCAATTGTCAGGAGGTAGGTAGGCAGAGATTTATGAAAAAAAATCCACCATTCATCCACAGTTCTCAACTCCTTTGGGTCTTCTTTGTCCTCTTCTTTGGGTCAGACAAATCTGTTCTTCTTGTGTCAAGGGGCTACCTAAAATACTCAAATAGGGGAGTTTAAGGGAGTGTAGAGTTGTAGCCAATGGGCTACTTGCCACTGGGGTGACTAACCCTGTACCAGAATTCCTAGTTCCACCAAAAACAAGACGGTGGAACCTTTCCTCGAGCGTCCAATCCGGGTAGTCCACCCTAGGGGTCTGGCTAGCCCAAAGGTGTTACAAGCCTATTTGCCTGACTAATTTTCCCACCTGTTCTGGTGCCAAGCGGACATCAGGGCAGGGGGTTGGCAACTCCCAGGTCTGGGGAAGCCAGGATTGCATACCAAAGGCGACAGGGTCTTTTCATTCCCTGGCCATGGTATTCAGATTCACTAGCCATCCTGGTGGACTAGGGAACAAAACCTTTCTATGAAGCAAGTATTGTTTTTGGCCTCAGAGCTTGAGATTTCACCTCCAGGGATCAGAAACATACCTGTGGTGGCAGGGTGGTTGCAATCAGTCAGCCAGCACACTGAGAGACTAGTAGGTTTCATGGGCACTTCTAAGGTGCACTCTGAGTGCAAATCACAATAAATCCAAGACTGGCATCAATATGGATTTATTAAGATAAGGTGTTTGAAACCAAAACACCATATGTTCCACTGAAGCCATTAAGTAGCTGAGAAACTTGTAGTGATGAATGTCCAGTATATACCTCAAGATGGCTTCCATGTTCACTTGCAATGTCCAACAATTGAACTAGACATCACAGGAGTGTCCTCACATCAGATATAATCCACCGTGCCTTAGGGCTCCAAGGCCTGCTGTGGGGTGACACGTATCTAGATGCAGTGAGTGGGGCATGGCACACAAAGTGTGTGCCAATGTTGTGTCTTCGCCTGGCTTGCACCAGTATCAGTGAGCAAAAAGTAGGGGTGACCATGTCCGAAAAGGGCACTTTCCTACAGAATCCTTGGGGCCCCACTGGAGCCAGAGCTACCAGCATAGAACCAGCAGGGGCCACAGCTGACCCTCTTCTGAGTCAGAGGGTGCATCAGAAGGGTTGGGCTGCCAAAACATGGAGTTATAAAATTCTTTCAGTTGGACAGGGGTCACTCCAGCTCCCAGAAAAACCGAGTCAGCACAGGCACAGGCTGAACCACTGAGCAAGGCCTAGAATGCGGATGCTCCCGCAACTCATCGGACTCGGAGAAGTTAAAGAACACTTCAACTTATTTTTCTTCTTCTTGTGTTTCTACTTAACCGAGTGTGTCAAACATTTTGAACGGCACAATGAGCTCCGATTACACCAGCAATCCTGGACCTTTTTCTCGACGCAACTCCATCCAGCCTGGAGTCGCACAACGGGCTATCACCATCTTCAGAGATCGCTCTCTCAAAGCCCTGAGTCTGTCTTGTGGCATCCGGAGCAAAGCTTCAGGTTGTGGACACATTCAAGGCATCATAGGTAAACAAGATTCAGGTTTTTCATATCAGCCGGTGTCAGGCACCGCAGGGCTTAAAGCCAGCCTCCCTAGATGACATCCTGCCATATCAGGAGGTAAACTTTAAAAAAGCATTGAAAAAGCATTAAAAAAAACTCTGCCAAAATTGACAGAAGGGGCAGCTCTTTCCAGATCGGAACTGGCTGACGCTGAAAGAAAGAACTGACAACACACCTGGGTGGCGCCTACGCAGATGCCGCGGAGGTCGATTCCGGTGCAAATAATGACGCATGCAGAGCCTAAGGACAACACCTACCAACATGCAAGAGTACCTCTCATGAAAAATGTCCCAGATCCATTCTGATGCCTGAGAAACTAGAAATCTCTATCAGATGTATGCTTTCTAAGCTATTCTATTTCAAAGAGTAAATGGGAGATTGCAAAGGGCTTTCAAGAAGCATTCTTCCAAGTAATCATACACTCCACTGCTGGACTAAAGACCACACAGGGACTACATTGGGAAACAAAGGTGGTGTAGGAGTGCAAAATATATTCCAAAGGGACATTAGAATCAAAAGGGGGATGTCAATCCTCTACAAAGCAGGAACTTGACAGCCTACAATCCTGCTATAATATGAACTGTTACCTCTGGAAAAAATGAAGAAAACTCTTTACTTCAATAGACAAACTGTGTGGTTCCACCGACAGACAGCAGGAATGTCAGTGGTGTTTTAAGGAAGGTCGCCAATTTTACTCTTGGGGGAGTTAGATTTGTCAACCTTACAGTTCTCTCTAGTCTACTGTAATATTTTGCTAACATTCTACTTCATAATTAAATCTATATATGTTTCATTTGTTAGCCTTGAAATGCAGTAGAGCCCATGCAAGATAATAAGACTTAGCATCCCAGACTATGCCATTATAGTAAATTAATGGCTAGATGATATCTCAGAAAAAGTACTCTAATGTTCATGTTTTTTTTTTTTGCTTTCTTTTAGCAAAGGGGATTCCTAAAGACTGGGAAAATTGACTCACCAAATGTTAAAAGAAGGCAATAGTTAAAGCTTGCGTGAGGAAGTGGGATTTATTATATTGTGTGATTGTGCAACCTCGCCATGTAATACACTTACCAATCCCTTTAGGACCAATAGGCTTTGTTTGTTAAACCCTTAGCTGGGTAGCTTTGGATCTGGGCAGTCAGGTTTACACAAAGGAAAAAGTGTAAAGCATTTAAATAGCACCAACACAATTGAGCAAGAAATATACAAGACGCTCAAGAAATCCAACACCAAATTATAAATAAAAGTGCTTTTATGTAGTTCGAAATACCACAATAAAATATATCCAACTGAAGATACAGCATTTACAAGGCACAGTTAATATGCACTTTTCTGCTTAATCATAAACATGCATTGGCAAATGCAACAAATTGGACACAGAAATTTTTCAAAGGAATACTAGGTTAAGTATTAATCCGGTAACTTTAAGTTACTTTAGCTTTAGGTGACCAATTCCAGTGGGGAGCCAGTCAGGGGGACCAGCAAGGTCCTCAGAAACAGTTATCTTGAAGGAAGAAGAAGTCTTCATTGAGTTCCAGGCACTTTTTTTGTTTCACATTTCTATACTGAAAAAATAGAGGGAAACAGTATATATCAGTACGTTTGAAACAAACAGGGAAGACCAGAAGGCCAGGGAAGACGGTGGGTGGGAGTGGGGGGTTGGGAGGGGCAGAGCTAAGGGGAGGCAATTAGGGGGAGGAGGGTTCTGTTGTCCTGAGCCTGGGGTGTGTCAAGGTGTAGCCGGCCGTCGTGGCATCTGGAGTGAGGGGAATGGGTGGGTGCTATGATCATGATCCCGGACATGGTGCTAGCAGGAAGAAATTGGGGCCGGGAGGAAGGGTGACCATGTCTGGAGAAAGGCTTCTGCTCTGTCTTGGAGAGCACAGATGATACAATCAGGGCACGCTGTATGGTACATTGCCTCTGGCCATTCCTCGTGGGAATGGGGGAGTGTCAGTGTCGGAGGACACATTTTTGCAGTGGCCAGTGCAGTGTGCAGAAGACAACGTTGGGGCTGGGAAAAGTCTGGGGTGTCCCCTGTGCTGTGTAGAAAGAACAAGGAGCGGGAATGGGGGTGTCCTGGGTGGCAGTGTCTTGTGCAATGTGGATCCGAACGCGTTCCAGAGGCTGAATCGAGGGGTAATCTCAAAGTATATGCAAATAGGTTCCAATGGTCCTCAGGGCAGCACTAGCAAGAGGAGTGGGGTGGCATGCACAGCCGCCGAGGGGTCCAATGCCAGTCATGCAGTGTGTTGAAAAGACAAAACTTCAGGTGAGCCTCCCGCATCTTGCGGTCAAGCACTTCTAGGTCAGTCTAGTCTTCCTCCTCGTAGTCTACTTGCAGCTAGTTCTGTCATTTAGCACGGAGGTTAACGAGAAGGGGGCAAGAGAAGAGATGCCAGCTGATTAGACCATAAAACCTGGACATGACCAAGTAGAAACGACCCCATGTTTCAAAGTGTGACAGTAGTGGGAGGGTGGAAGGGTCCAAGGTCGTAGGCTCAGGCAGTGCTGGAGTTGGCTGTATCTCCAATTCCTGTTGGGGGTGGGGGGGTAGTACAAATTCCTCCCTGAGTGATGTGAATGGTTTAAGAGTACCTCCAACTAGGACCTGATGCAGGCTAGTAATGCCCGCCAATCACCACTTGCCCCACTGCAGAAGCCTTCCCCCTATGCGGAGGACTGAGTTCCCCCTTAACCGCACATGTTCATGAAGGAGGGGGTTCACACTGAGGAGGTGGCGGGCTTGCTGCCAAGACGTCTGGCTTGTGTAATCAGGGTGGTGAAGTGCGTCTGAGGCCCCCGTGCATAGGTTGAAGGCCTTTCCCACAAGCCAGGAGGGAGCTTTCTGATGTAACCCACATGGGCCGGGGTCTGTGTACTAGGAAGCATGTAAGTCAGCTGAGAAAGGTGCAGGGCAACGGCATAGTATTCAACAGAGGGAAAACATACACTGCCGTACAAGCAGTGTGCCAGGAGTTTATACCGGACCAGGCAAGAGCAGTTGGACCCCCAAAAACAAGAGCGTATGCCAGCATCCTCTGATCTCAGAGGGACAGCAGGCCTAGTACATAGACCAACTGAGTCAGTGTCACCATTCAGACCGCCTGTACCCTCCCTCACACAAAGTCCAAGGTGGGACCATTTATCAAAGTCAAGTTTCATACGGGCTATCAAGGGATCTATGTGGTCTGTTATCATGCATTCTAGGTCCCTTTTTATATAAACCCCCAAGAATTTAAGTCCCAACCCTTTCCAACGAAAGGGGTCTCCAGCTATCCCCGCACAAGTGGTCGTCCATGAGAGACGTAGGGCTTTGCTTTTGTCCCAGTTCACCCAGTACCCAGAGTGCCACAAAGCCAGCGATTATGTTAAACAACGCTCGGAGGGACCGCAGGATGTCTGTGAGGGTGAGTAGCACGTCATCCGCATACAGATAGACCTCGGAGGACCCTCCTGGTATAGGGACACCCGAGAGTAGGGGGATTCGCATATGTAAGTCACAAGGTGTTCCATTGCTAAAAGCAACAGCAAGGGCCACAGCGGGCAGTCCTGCCAGGTCGGGCGTCTGATCCAGAATGGTTCTGGTGGGAAGCCTTGCAGTTCACCTGAGTCATGGGGGGTAATAGAGCTAGCGGACCTTAGAGATTAACCCTTCTCCTAGGCCAAACCACGGCAGAGTCGCAAAGAGGTAGCCGTACTCAATCCGGTTAAACACTTTCTCAGCGCCCAGAGGGCAAGCATCTCGCCCTGAAGTTCCTTGGCACCCCATAGAGTGTGCGCTAGGGTATGGAGGCGATTCCTTGAGGAGTGACAGGGAACAAAACCCACCTGTGTATGATGGATAAGAGTTGTGATCACCGTGTGAAGGCGGGCTGCGAGGCAGGAAGGATTAGATACCCTCAATGATTAGTGATATAGGCCGATAGCTGCCCAGAGGAGAAGATCCTTTCCTTGCTTGGGGAGGACCGCTATCACCACCTTGTTAGAGATGGGGCCAAGTGAGCCTGTTTGGCTTTGCGGAAGGCATTGTAGAGGGTGTTGACTACTTCCCCACCTGTCCATTCATCTTCCCAGGGAGCCTTATGATAGGGGAGTCCGGAAATGGTTTGCACAATTTCTGTTTTACTGATCCCACTGTCCAATGCAGCTCTTCCGGAACCATTAAGTCTAGGAAGATGTCATGGAAGGCATCCAAACAGGTAGGGTCTGCTGCCACCGCCGGCATGTGGAGGGTCCGGTAGAAGGTGGCAAATTTGTTGACTATATCTTGCTTGCCTGAGAGGAGCGAGCCTCTGTGGTGCATATAGCAGCGTGTGTATTCAGACTTCGTGGTGAACAGGGCCTTGAGGTTCATGCGAGCCTTCTCCAGCTGTCAGCAGGGGAGGGTTTTGCGGTACAGAGGCATGTGAAGGTCACAATGCCTGCCTCTAAATATTTCTGTTCTGCCCATCTTATTGTCTAGGGCCTCACTTCTCATGAGTTGTCCACGTATTGTGGCCTTAGCAGCCACCCAGAGGACCCTGTTTGAAGAAACCGAGCCCTTGTTGTCAGTCTGGTACATAGAGATGTACTGCGGGCAAAACTGCCTAGTGCTGTGATAGAGTGTAAACCAACTTTAGTCCAGGAGTGGGCCAGGGAAGCACTTAATTCCGTTAACAGCAGGTCTAAGCTTGTAGTGCCTGCATGATGGGGGGGGGGGAGGGGGTGTAAAGCAAGGGTTCGGGAGGTGGGCACACTTACAAAGATATAAGGATGGGATAGGAGTCAGGCTGTGTGGGTGGTTGTGGATCCGCATCAAGGCAGGGTGTATCCTGTGTATTGCCCCAGTGGTGTGGGCGATAGTGACATGTGGGAGGGGAGGAGAGGGGGGAGCCATCTGTCATTGTGCTATGGATGGTCTATATTGGACAGTCACCTCAGTCCTGCCAGGAGGGGGTGGTGAGACCAGGTGGAGGGATGAAACAGGCGATGAGGGGGAGTTGAAGATCTGTTGAGTGGTGGCCCGTCATAAGCCACTGAGAAAATGCTGAAAATGGTAAGGGCATTCACAGGATTGCAGGTGCAGCCCTGCAGAGTGTGCAGTAAATGTGGCAGGAACAGCCCCAATGGGGTGAATATATCAATCCTCACAGAGCGGTACATAGGCATACATACTTGCAGAAAGGAAGGACAGTGCAACTAAGAGTGCAATGCAACATTCCGAAGTTAGGGCCGGAGGCTCAGGAACGTCTTCTTTTCACTAGTCTCCCACGAGAAGTCTGCGGCAATACAGATCTTGTGCTCCTCTTAATCGAATGAGCTGTGGGACCGGGCCATAGTGAAGAGCTGTTGTGCCTGTTCATGACAGGGAAAGCAGTCTATCAGAGGGCGGGGTCGCCCCGAAGTTTGTCTCGCTGGACTCATGCAGTAAGCATTTTGGATCTCCGGGTGGTAAAATGTGAGGCCTGTGAGTGTAGTGTGCTCGAGGAAATCCTTGAGGTCTGTCCCCTCTGCGTGTTTCAGAAAACCGAAAAAGCAAACACTGTCTCTTCGACTTCTATCCTCTAAGCCCGTGAGTTTGTTACTTAGGAGGGTAAGTTCCTGATCCCTATCTGGGATGGTGTTGAGACGGTCATCTACGGCTCCCATTCACTATACCACCTCCTCCACTCTGTCCTGAA
The DNA here is from genome assembly GCF_031143425.1 of Pleurodeles waltl. NCBI lineage: Eukaryota > Metazoa > Chordata > Amphibia > Caudata > Salamandridae > Pleurodeles > Pleurodeles waltl. The sequence goes on from NC_090448.1 coordinate 457,266,228, forward strand.
AACCCACAATCAAGGAGTGGATAGATTTGGTTTCAGTCGCTAGCGCAATGATTTTGGAGTCTATGACTTCCAGTCGTCAGTTGACCCCTGTAATCTCCTGTAGAATACGGTCCATGGTAGATTCCTGCTGCGGGCATAGGGGGGGTGGGCGTTTGGGTGTTGCTGCATGGTAGAGATGGATTGTGGGGTGGCCATGATCCGGTGCTGGGAGACAGCTTTTGAGAAAAGTAGTTGGCAGGAGGATTTGCCTCCATGTTTACCAGAGGGCTTTTCCAAAGCGGAAGTCAAAGAAGGGGAGATGCAGGGCAGAGGGGGAAGAGCTCCCATGCTGTGCCCCACAGTCGCAGGCATCTGCCTGGTATGACCTATGTGCCGCGGATCTGGCAACGACAGGCTACTTTGGGCGGAGGTAGGTCTGTCCGATAGTTGGCGGGAATTCTTGGCAGGGAAGTTCCAGGTTCGCCCCACTCCTCCCAAGGGTGTCATGGGTGGTTACACGGCAGAGGTCCCCTTAGAGGGGAAAACAGCAAGAGGGTACCCAATGAGGGATTCAGCCATGGGAGTCGGGCCAATGGTGGGGCCCTGCGGTCTGCAGTCCCGTCAATTAGGGCAAAGCGAGGCCACCTAGGAGGGTGGCGTTAAGGAAGACAGACTTCCAGGGCTGACCATGGATGTGCAGGTGGTTGAAGTTCTTCTGGTCGCCTATCAAAGGGGCAGAGTCATGGAACGACCGCCCGCCCTTAGGATGACAGATCTGGCCCCTCTAGGCGGTGGCAGCTATCACCCAGGACTACGGTCTTGACAAATCTTCATCCCCGCTGAAGCCTCCCCAGTCTGAAGACTGAGATCCACCACCTGCTGCCGTCAGGCCAGACCCCTTGACCTTCCTTGTTCTAAACTATACTGGCTCCCTGTCAGCAAACGGATGAGTATACCACTTGCACCTGCCTGTTTATCTCTGAGGCTGCCTATGTTGTCAAATGTTATTCTTTGCCGTTCAATGGCCGCAATGTATTGCTACACTTTGTTACAAATTTTACAATTATCCTCAGTGTTGCATTACACTCTTAGTTTCACTGTCCTCCCTTGCTGTAAGTGTGCATGTTTGTGTACCACTCTGTGAAAATTGTTGATATTCACCCCACTGGGGCTGTTCAAGACTGCCCCACCCCCCACTTCTCTGGGTATCCCGTTGATACCCAGGGAAGTGGAGAACCTACACCAGGAAGCCCCGAAGCATAATGGTGAAGTTGTGTTGGAACTTCCTGTTGAAGTCAATTGTGACCTCGGTTGTCCAGCTGCTACAGTGATCCATGGGCCAGGTCGGTGGAACCCATGCATGGACTCCGGACAACGAGCATGTGTTGAAAGGGGGGGGGCCAGAGTCCAGATCACCCAGAGATGGTTAGAGGGTGCAGGAGGGCAATGCCCAACCTTTTTCCTGGTTGCTTCTCTGTTTGACGGTTAACGTGAAAATGCAGCTGCGGTGTTCAGGTGTTACAGAGGGAACCCAGGAGTCATCCACGAGCTGTTCCACACTGGAAGTCGAATGCAGAGGGGCCAGTGGCCGGCAGGGCCGCCAACAAGCCTTGGCAAATGCAAAAAGAATGATGCACAAAGAGTTGCAGCAGTGGGGGCCAGCAAGGTCAGATGGACTCAACATTTACAGATAAGTCAGGCCCGGCCCTCAGCAGTGTGTCAAACTAGGAGCAATCGAAGGAGACCCCAGAAGGACCCTCCAGCAGCAGGCACAGGGAATCATGAGAAGGCCTCAGCAAAACAAAGAAGATGGGTGCCCATATTGCAGGGAGGATGTTGGTCTTCGAGTTGTGTGTTGCTTGTGGCTGGGGCTTCTTAGAGCTCGGAGGTCTTCGGGCTGAAGAGCCAACAAGCATTGGTAATGACAACAGATGCAGTACACCTGGCTTTCCTCCCAGAAGCTCCAACAAGGGACCACCATCCTACCAATTACAAAGATGACAGGTCAGACCTCCAGAGTGCCACAGAACCATCAACTCTGTTGCAGAACTTCAAGGAGTCCGTGGGATTGCAGGATCCACAAACCGGTCATCAATATAGAGGTGCCTGCAATTGCAGGGTAGTGACTCCTTCACTCCAAGGGAGATTCCATCTGGCTGTCCGTAGTGCAGGCAGAGTCCTTGTAACTCTGACAGATGGGGTCCCCACCCTCAGTGGAGCCCTTAAGTAACCCAGAAAGGAGGGGTTGGATGACCACTGCGGTGACCCACCTATGTGTGTGTGGGGGGGGGGGGGGGCGCCTACCCTATTAGACTGACCAGTCAGCTGCTCCCAGGGGCCTCTGCTCATCCTTTATACAAGATGGCAGAATCAAGTAACCACCTGGCAGAGCTCTGGTCACTGGCCTAGGGGAGGAGCAGGACATTGGGATGGTCACTTCCTTGTCCTTTGTGTGTTTTTCATGCTAGAGCGAGAGCCTGGGGGCTTCTGCACTGGAAGGAACCGGTTTTACAAGGAGGGAACCAAATGTGCCCTTCAAAACAGTCTGGTGGCGCTCAGGAGCATCCCCACGCTAGCCCAGAGACACCAATTTCTAAAGGAGAGGGGGTAACACCTCTCCTCTAAAGGAAATCCTTTGTACTGCCTTCCCCTGCTTGAGTTATGCTCAGCAGCAGGAGGGCAGAACAATGTCTGGGTGCCGCAGCAGAAATGGCTTGCATGCAGACCCTGCAAGACTCAGTGAGGCATGGGGGAATCATCTAAGGAACCACCAAACTGCATGGTATCATGCAACTAACAACGGAGCTGGTGTAGTTGCATGATTCCAACATGTTTGATACCAAAGAATGACCAGGTTCGGAGAAACCATTATTTAGTTGGGCATCTCGTGATGACCAGTGTCCACTACATACTTTAAAATGGTTTTCCTCTCACTTACAAAGCCCAGAAAATGGAGTCTGGGGTTTGTAGGGGTACCTCTGCTCATGCATTGGTACCCTCACACTCAGAACAATGCACCCTGCCCTTGAGCTGAAGAGCTTACCTTAGGGGTGACTTACAGGGTCAAAGTACAGTGATCGCATTATAAGGAAAACCTTATATCTGTAGCTTTATTCATTACACACAAACTTTTAGTAGATTATAACAACAGGTTTTTATGTCTTGATACTTGAGAGTTAGGTATGAGTATAAATGATTGCTTTACATCTTTTGAATACGATGTCTGGTTCCAGTTTCTAACATTTGTCAAGCAGACCAAAGCAGACCCTGAAGACCTCACAAACTACCGACCCATTTCTCTTCTCCCCTTCCCCGCAAATGTCATGGAGAAGATAGTAAACGTACAACTGTCTCGCTTCCTAGAAGACAACAACATACTTGACATCTCCCAGTCTGGATTCTGCAAGAACCACAGCACTGAGACCGCCCTCATTGCCTGCACAGACGACATCAGGACCAGATTGGACATGGGTGAGACCGTCGCCCTCATCCTCCTAGACTTCTCTGCAGTTTTTTAGACTGTATGCCACCAAACCCTCCGCGCACGCCTTTTCGACGCCAGAATTCGCCACAAAGCCCTGGACTGGCTCACCTCCTTCCTCTCCAAAAGAACCCAAAGAGTTCACCTCTCTCCTTTCTGGTCTACAACCACCAAGATCATCTGTGGTGTCCCCCAAGGATCCTCCCTCAGTCCCACCCTCTTCAACATCTACATGGCTCCTCTCGCCAACATCCTCCGCTCCCACGGCATTACCATCATTTCATACTCTGACGACACCGAGCTCATCATCTCCCTCACTAGGAACCCAGCCACCGCCAAGAATAACCTGCACGCCGGACTCCTCGACATCGCCAACTGGATGACAGCAAGCCACCTCAAATTTAACTCAAACAAAACAGAGATCATCATCTTCGCCCCCAACAAGGCAGCATGGAATGACTCTTGGTGGCCCACCACCCTCGGACCACCCCCAACACCCACCACCCACGCACGCAACCTTGGCATTATACTAGACTTGTCTCTCTCCATGACCCAGCAAATCAACGCCATATCATCCTCCTGCTTCAACACCCTTTGCATGCTATGCAAGACTTTCAAATGGATCCCTTTAGAAACAAGAACAGTCACCCACGCCCTCATAAGCAGCAGACTGGACTACGGCAACGCTCTCTACGCAGGGACCACAGCCAAGTTTCAAAGAAAACACCAGCGAATCCAGAACGCAGACGCACGTCTCATCCTCAACCTCCATCGCCACAAACACATCCACCCACCTCAGATCCCTACACTGGCTGCCCATCAACAAAAGGATCATTTTCAAAATCCTTGTCCACGCTCAGAAAGCCCTCCACGACACTGGACCGGCCTACCTCAACAAACGAGTCAACTTCCACATACCAACTCAACAGCTCCGCTCACCTCGCTACAGTCCCCCGCATTCAAGGCACCACCTCCGGCAGCAGATCCTTTTCCCACCTCGCCGCCAAAACCTGGAACTCCCAACAACCTACGCAAGACCCAGGACCTCCTAACCCTCAGAAAACACCTAAAAACATGGCTTTTCGAGCAGTAACCCCCCCCCCCAGCGCCTTGAGACCCTACCGGGTGAGTAGTGTGCTTAAGAAATTATTTGATTGATTGATTGGCTGCAATACTCACACAGTATTATGCTCTATCGGCATAGATGTCCATTTTCTATGATAGGGGCAGCTACATATATTTGACAGAGGATCACGTCCGTCTCTCTATATTTAGGATGCCGTTCCGATTGTTTGGACTGCCGGGTAAGCTTGTTTGCATGTGGAAATCTTTAGTCTGGATTTAGCCATATAGGCACTAATTTAGGTTTGTTCGGGGGAGGTTTACAGTTTCTCCGTGGATTAAGGATTTCTGTTTGACAGTATTTTGCAGAGGTCATTTCCATCATAGCAGCCAAAGGATGGACCTTTGTCTATTAGTTGGTGTGATCAGTAAAGTACGCCATTGCGTTGGGGTTTTCAGACAATGCATCAACCCATAAAACACATCTGTATGTGACCATGTTTTCTTTTTATTTGAAACTATGACTCAATAGTTCCATTTACCAAAATGCTTTTGTAGCTTGTTTACGTTGACTTCACTTTTGCCACTGGACACTTGGTTTTAGGCTTCCAATAGGAGTCCTACTGGTCTAATTGCTGGACTCATGCATGTGCCCCGTCATTTGAATAAGTCCTACTTCGGTTATTTTTCCATCGCAATTGGGCAGTTTTTTTGTTACTCTTAGACAAGGTTTACTGTTTGGCTTTTCATACTCTGGCATGGCTTTTTCCTTTTTAGGAACAGACTTATGTTCATTTGACATCTATAGATTGGACTGGACACTAAGTTGGATACACAGGTGTAACGATTTGTCGTCAGTTATTAAGATTGTTTAGGTAGGTGTCATGGCATTTAGTTTGTACATGCTTTCAGCTTTTGGCCTACACCTATGCTCACAGTATATTTTGTTGCAGGCACTTGGCGTCAAAACATGTGGGCAGCCTTCTTTCTCTTCTGCCCTTAATTAGGATGAAACATGATGAAGTTTATACAACATTGGTGCTACTTGCCATCTTAACGTACTTAGAGCATATAATATCTAGTATATTCACTCAGGTGTACATACCTAGGCTTTTTATGGTTTTGGTTTGACCTGTCATCACAGTATTACAGCTGACAGCAACGGAAATTGACTGCAATGCAGTTGGATTTATTCAGTATTGTATTGGGCCAGTATATATTTGTGATTGCTGACTTCTGATTTGTATTCACATGGTGTGACACGGGTGATGACAATCTGATGTAGTTTAGTTTTCTTCTTTTTCTTCCCTAGCACTGACAGATGGATTATTTGGCTTTGTTATTTTCTAGCACATCCAGGTTTATGCATGGACTATACTGTTGCACCTTTTCATCTTGGGGTGACTTACCTCCAGCCCCCCCCCCCTTTTTTTTTTTCTTTAGTTTTTTGGAGGTTTTGTGTTTTACATTTTTTTTTATTAAAAAAATCTTTTTCACATTTTAAATTAAGTGACCCTTCCCTGAACACATGGGTTTAAAGACATTAGTCATAACTTGGTACAGACTTGTCGACCTTTGTTATCATCCTGTATACGTATATATAATTGTTCACCGTTTGTATATTTTTACAGGCTTAAAACAGTGACTATTGTGACTAAACACATGCTGGCTGTGGAGTTATCTTCATTTCTTACTTGCCAAATCAATGCTTTTAACATGAATAAAAGGACCTTACTTCAACCGGACTTATCAGGATTAATAAATAAAAGAGGACTGTTTAGGAGTGCTGCAGTATCTCTAGGCTCACTATATGTATAGTGTCACCTATGTGATGCACTATTATACGCTTTTTAGACAGAAGACAAGTTGGCCATGGAGAGGACAACATAACCAGCACATATGACCAGAGCCTTTGCTTTGTCCATGGGATAGCACGTTCCACCAACTGGTCGTTGTCGTCTTGAGGTGCCTGCGGATGCAAGAGAGTGACTTCTTCACTCCAAGTGAGATTCCTTCTTGTTCCTGGATGCAAGCAGAGTCTTTATTACCCCAGAGGATGCACAGCCACGGATCCTGCAGAAATCTTGCAACAGATGGAGAAACAATGTTGCAGTGGGAGCCCTGCTAACTGGACACAGTCTTGTTTCAGTTCCAAAAGGATATCAGCAGCGGTTCAGGAGCCCAGCAGCAGAAAATGTCTTGCAGAGAATTCCTTGTATAGTCTTGCTTGAGGAATCTGAGGACCCATCCTCGGTGGAGCCCTTAAGTAACCATAAATGGAGGTTGGTCACTCTCTGAAGTGACCCCCTTATCAAAGGGGGTCAGGGACGTCATCTACCTGACCTATCCTGTCAGATGCTCCTAGGGACCTCTGCACATCTTATTTTCAGGATGGCAGAATCAAGCTATCATCTGGCAGAGGTTTGTGCACCACCCGAAGGGAGGAGCTGGACAGGGGGGTGGTCACTCCCCTGTCCTTTGTGTGGTTTCACGCCAGACCGGGAAATGGGGGTTCCTGAACTTGTGCAAACCAGATTATGCAAGGAGGGCACCAAAGGTGCCCTTCAAAGCCATCCGATTGTGCTCAGAGGCCACCCAACCCCAGAGACACCTATTTCAACGGGAGAGGTGGTCACACCTCTCCACTGCAGGAAATCCTTTGTTCTGCCTTTCCATGTGAGGCTCAACAGCAGGAGGGCAGAACAGTGCCTGGGGTCGGCAGCAGCGTGGGCTGACAGCCAGACCCCATAAGGCTTCCTCTAAGGAACTCCCAGAGTACATGGGATCATGCAACTAGCACTGGAATCGGTGTAGTTGCATGATTGCAACATGTTTAACACCAAACATGTCTAGGTTTGGAGAAACAATTATGTAGTTGGACCACTTGTGTTGACCAGTGTCCACTACATACTTTAAGATGGCTTTCTCGCACTTACAAAGCCCAGGGAATGGATTCAGGGGTTTGTAGGGGTACCACGCTCACACAGGGGTATCCTCACACTTAGGGACATACACACTGACTTTGGGCTGAAGGGCCTACCATAGGGGTGACTTACAGTGTTCAAGTGAAGGGACTGCGATATAAGGCAAGCCTTATATCTGAAGTGAAAGGTGCAAGCACCATTTCACGCAGGTTGAAATGGCAGGCCTGCCAGCACAATATGCATGGGCTCACACGGGTGGCATAATATATGGTGCAGGAGATCCCTGGTAGCCCAACGCCCTGGGTACCCAAGTACTATATACTAGGGACTTACATGAGTGAACCGGTATGCCAAATGTTAGTGTAAAAAGTTTACCAGCAACCAAATGTACAGGAGAGCACACAGGCTACAGTCTGAACACACTGACACCAGGCAAAAAGTGGGGAAATAAGTGTGTGTTGGGGGGGGGGGGGGGGGGGTTCTACAACCAGAGCCCAGCTTCCTCCACATACTAACCAAATTCAGGGGAGAGAACACCAACACTGGGGTCCTGGTTAGCAGGGCCTCAGTGCAGTGCAGTCAAAACACATCAACACCAGGCAAAAAGTGGGGGCAACCATGTCAGAAAGATCCTACTTTGCTACACCCAGCATACAGCTTCAATGCATTGAGGTCTCAGAGAACAGGCAGTAAGGAAAGGAACTGGCAAAAATGCAAAAAGGAATTAAGATACGTATAGTATTAAAGGCCAAACAGCCAAGTTGTAATATTTTTCGGGGGGTGCATGCAGTCAGCTGGAGTGTCTAGAGCTATGTGAAGAGTGTTTCTTAATTTAGTTCTTGCAACTGCTTCAGAGCACCCCCTCTTTGTATGGTATGGAAATTAGACTGTAAATATAGATTATCTAAATGGCTCACACTGTGAAACAGCAGCAGTTTTTCAAAACTGCGAGGATACAAGTGATAAAGTGTTCTGTGATCATGAGATGAGATTTTAAAATGATTATTATTTTCAATTGGTAGCCAATAGAGGTCCTTAAGTTTAGATGAAATAGTACCACGTCTAAACAGATGGAGCAATAATCTGGCTGCTGAATTCTGTACCAGCTGACGTTTCCAAGTTATTTTTTTTTTTAAGGAAGGTCAAAGTAAAGCAAGTTAGCAAATTCTAGCCTATGGGCTTGAAGAGCATGATTCAGTTTTTCTAGCCTTGAAAGGGTGAAGTCTAACAAAGAGTTTTCAGTCATTCAAATGAAACATGAGGATGTGAATGTCTGAATGTGGTGTTCAAAAAAGGATGATTATCAAACTTAAAACCCAAGATTCCTGACTACCTCTAAGAGGTGGTCCTAGTTCGAGTGGCCTCCAGAAGCTGTGCAATGGTTGGCTGTTACTACTAATTATCAGTAGTTTAGGCTCATCTGTATTTAAGTTTAGGTAGTTCTCAATCATCCATTAGGCTTCTGGTACAAGCCATGCCTAAACATGCACTGAGAGGAGTCACAAACATTTGTCATTGCACAATCAATTGTGTGCTGTCTGCAGAGGATAGTACTTCAAACCAAAAAACCCAGATACGTGCGGCTAGGGGGGTTATATAGATGTTAAAGAGCATTGGGCTCAAGGATGACCAGTGGTACTCCACAATCCCATGGAATTGGGCTCGAAGTAAAAAGGTTAAAATGCATTATGTATCTATTAATAAGAAAGTAAGGAATAGAAGCAAGAGCAGACCCTTCAACATCTGTTTCTGTGAAGTCTCTGGATGAGAATATGATGGAATACTGTTTCAAAAGCTGTGTCAAAAGCTGATGATAAATACAATTTGATGGTGGCTGTACTTTTGGTCTCCAGAGTTTGTTGGATGTGTTCTAACACTCAAAGAAGAATGAACTTAGTGCAATGGGTAGCAAGGAAGCCAAAATGTGTTGGATCTAATAGGCTGTTGGGTTCAAGAACCCAGATTATTGGTGATTTATATCAATTTCCAACAATCTTTACAGGAGATGGAAAAAGTGAGATGGGCTTATAATTGGCCAGGATTGTGGGATCTGTGTCACTTTTTTAAAGACTGGAGTGAAGTAAGCCAATTTAAATTGTCCGGTACATAAGTTGGATGAATAGTAGAATTCAAACTCTGACAAAGCATGGGGGTTGAGGAGCAATTATCTTCACTCCAAGGTTCATTTCTGAAGGAGGACAAGGATCGCAGGTGAATCAGACTTCCACTCCTACATGAGATTGATGATTTGTGTAAATTCTGTAAGACATAACAAAAATGTGTCGTGAAGGGACATAGCACAAATTGTCAGGAGTCACAAAAGATTTCTGGAAAGCAACAATTTTACTTTTAAAATACTGAGTTACATCTAGCTTGGAAATGAGAGAGCTTGATTAAAGGAAGTAGGTTGAGTCATTGGTATTACTACAGAATATTTATTGGTATGAGTGTGAGAAATTGGGTTATGGGTTGACTCGGTGTGAGCTCTAGTCAAGCAACAGCCACAATCCCTTGCAGGGTGAATCATGAAAAGTAAATTTAACTTGTGCTTAGCCCTTGGTAGATTGGCACATATAGCAGCCAGGCTAATATCAGAGGCAATGTGTTAAGTATTTGCGCAGTACACAAACAGCAACACAATGAAAAAGCCCAAACCAATTTAGACAAATAGAGGTAATTGTAATAAATTTGATACCAAAACCTTCAAAATCCGATAAGTAGAACCAGACTTATGATTTTTTAAAGTTTTAAGTGTAAAATAGCACTTACAAACAAAAGGCGCCAACCGGGAACATCTAGTTGCGCTAGACCAAGGCAAAGTCAAAAGTTAAGGCCGACTGCAATCGAGTGCAGATTGGATACATTAAGCGATTGGGCACAGTCAGTGCTTACCTACGGACTTGAAAACGTTTTGAGGAAAAAGTCTCTGAGAAGCTAAAAGTTCAGCGGGGCAAAGCTGCAGGAGTGTCCGGGATGGGACCGACGTCGGATAGCTGTGGATAGAAGCTGTAGTTAAGATTTTTACCTTCGGACTTGGCTGTCAAGATGGAAATGGAAAATCTCCAGCGGGATGAGGGAGAAGGCTGTAGCCGAAGACAGTTCCACAGAGTCAGATACCCATATCTCGAGGAGCTGCTAAAGAGAATTTGCTGCTGCAGAGAAGAACGTAGCGGGAGAAGCTGCAAAGTCCATTCAACCGGAAATGTTCTTCGGGCGGACAGGTAAGCAGGTTGGTCCTGGTTCTCAGATGACTTTTGAGCCAAATATTGTGTAAGTCCTCACTTTTGAAAATTGGTCAGGCTGGGTCCTGGTGCAAGTTTAAGACTGTAGGAGCCTGTTATATGCCCGTGGTTCTCAAGAGGAGATAAGCTCAACTAGTCCTTGGAGTCACTTCTGAAGTCATGGATGCATGTGTGGATGTTGGGGTCTGCAGCAGGGCTGGCCTCTGAAGAATCAAGCAGGCTCCAGGCAGCAAAGTAGTCTTTCCAGATACAGTAGCAGTCTGGCATAATTCACAGCAGTAGACCGTCCTCTGAGTCCTTCCCCAGATTGAGTAGTGAACTGAGAAGCAGTTCTGACAGCCCTACCAGAGGTTTCCATAACAGTTCTCTAAAGATCCAGGAATTCCCTGCCTCCTAGCTGGCTGCACTGACAATGTAGGGTCATTAAGACTACTGTGTAGCAGCAGTGTTCCACCCATTCAAGTGTGAGTGGGGCTGTGCTCAGCGCTGAATCCCCCTCCCCCCCCACACACCCTGCTAGTGGAAAGGCCTTTCAGGTCCAGCTATCCCACTATTGCATGATTGTCTGGGGTGAATCCACAAAGTACCAACTGACAGTTACACCCAATCATGTGACATAGGCAGGATGGAGGCAGAGAGGGTCTTACTGAAAATATGGAAAAAGTAGAAGGCCCACTTTTGCTAATGCATAAATTAGGAGGAAAATGTGCAAAATCATACACAATCAGAGAATACAGACCTAGAATGTTCATAATGTCCAAATAAAGATCCAAGGATAGAGAGAATGCAGGGGTACAGGGACAAGCAGAAACATTTATTCATAATGCTGGAAATAGGCCACATTACGAAAGCTTGAGCCATGACTTGATAATACTCACAGGGAGGGCGCAGATTCTGATCCACGTTCACAAGGGAAAGTGTACACCATGGTGGTTTTGGAAAGGCAACACAATAAGCTTTGATGCTTGAAGGCCAGTAGCTGTGCAAGGGAGGATAGACAGAAATGTTTCTAAGTGTGGAGTTAGCGGAGGAAGGACATACTGTTAGGCTTCAGAACGTGAGATCAAAAGGCACTGTGGTTATTAACAAATGTGTCCATGACAGATGTGTAACGATCGCTTTTCTGTAAATGCGTAATTAGATGCTTTTCCAAAGATAAATGTTGCTTTGTGCTACTGGAAGTAGAGATAACAATGTACTAAGCAAGCACTTAAATCAATATGCATGACAAGTGATAAGATGCATTCAAGGTATTTTGAAACTATAAAAGCAGTTGTTCGTGATGACAAAGTTGAGTGCGGTATCAGTCACTGAGCTGTGCTGCAATCCAGGCGGTTATTCAAAATGCTCATATTATTTGCCAAACAGAGTTGTGTCCTTCTTTCATTTCCTGACTCCGCAACAAGGGCTAGGGGCAGGAAAATGCCAACTGTCTAAAAGTGGCATTTTCAAATCTGTCCTCATAAATCAGACTTTACCATTAAAGAGGATTTATTATTACAAGTTCATAGATAAACATGACATATCTATCACCTCTGGGTTAGGAATTACAACTTAATAAATTTAATAAGGACTCCCTAATGTTACTCTATGGGAGGGGTAGGCCGCTCAGTAGTAAGAAAACAAATGTAGGTGTTTTTCACTATAATGACAGGTAAACCTAAAAAGCATATGTCCCACCTTTTAAATACACATCACCCTGCCCTATGGGCTATCTAGGGCCTACCTTAGGGGTGACAATCGTAATAAAAGGGGAGTTTAAGGCTTGGCAACAGGTTTTAAATGCCAAGTCGACATGGCAGTTGAACGCTGCTTTCAAGCTGCAATGGCAGGCCTGGCTGGGACAAATTGTAAGGTGCTACATAAGTGTGTGGCACAATATGTGCTGCAGGCCCACTGATAGCATTTAATTTACAGGGCGTGGGTATATGGTCTACCACTCTGCAAGGAACGTACATCAAAAATTAAACATCCCAATCAGGTATATGCTAATGAAACCATGTTTAGGGGAGTGACCACATGAACTTCAGCACTGGTTAGCAGTGGTTAAGTGCAGAGATGCCTAAAGCCAACACAGCAAAAATCCAGACAAGATGGAGGCAAGCAGGCAAAAGGTTTGGGGGAAGATCACTCCAAGGCTGACGGGTCTAACAAGGAGGGTTTAGCCAATTCAGTCCTAGTTGCATAATAGGTTGATTTTGTCTGTTTGATCACCTTGTGATAGGCTTTACTTGCTTTGTGGTGGTGATGTTTGTCTCTGTCACTGACTGTGTTTCGCCATTTCTTTTCTAACTGGCAACACTTTCTTTTGAGCATTAAGGCACTTGAATAGTTTTTTATTCTTTTCAGGGGAGATGTTTGCCTGAGCTTCCGAACCAGAAATGGAAGGAGAGGAGGAAAAGCGTAGGCAAATATCCCTGACCAACGTATTCATAGTGCGAGGCCCTTGGATAGTAGGTGTGTGAACCTGGAGGCAAAGTTTGGGCATTTGTGTTTTCTGCTGTTGTAATAATGTCCATTTGTGGGAACCTCCATCTCTGGAAGTATAGGATGAGGACTTGTGGATGGAATTCCCATTTGTGGACATGTTGCTGAATCCTGCTAGACAAGTCTTCAAAGTAATTGTCTGTGCTTGGGACATACTGTGCTAGCAGATTAATGCTGTGATGCAGTGCCCATTTCCAAATGGTCTGTGAGAGCTGTGGAAGTTGCAGAGACCATGTTCCCCCTGCCCCCGTTTCGGTAGATCTCACATGGATGTCATGTTCTCAGTACAGACTAGGCAATCCTGTGAATGAGGTGAGGCTTTCAAGGCTAGGTAAACAGCTTGAAGCTTGAGGAATTTGATATGGAGACCCTGGTGTTTAGTGTCCCATATACCCGTTACTCTGAGGTTCTTCACATGCATAACCCATCCTGTTAGTGAGTTGTCAGCTATGTGGCTATCAAGGTTGTGAAGTGAAAAGGCCACACCTTCAACACTGTCGCCCCTGTAGGAGCCTTTGTAGTAGCTTTTGGAGGGGAAGCACTGACTCTGACTTCAATGTAGGATGTAGAGGCTTCTGAAGTTGTGGTCTTGAAACCCCCATGATAGCTGGAAGGAGAAAGAGCCCACAGGGGTAGGCATTTGGAGAGCACTATTTCTGTATATTTAAAAAAAGGTTCAAGGACCTCACCAACTTTAGGTAAAAAAAAAAGATGTTCTTTATCAAAGGGTACAGTCAAGATGTTTTGTTGAAGATCTGGCTTGAAGCCTGAAATTCTCAGCCAAGCAAGTCGCCGAAGCAGGATGCTGGTATTGATGCTCCTGGCTGAAGTGTATGCAGAATCCAGGGCACAACATATGGATGAAGTAGAAATTAGTTTGTCCTTCTCAATCAGTTCCTGTCCCCTTTTCCTGTCCTCATCTGGGAGGATGTTTGAGGAGCCCCTCCCTTTCATCCAAGTGAGCACGGTAATATCTAGCAAGCACATCAGCTGAATCGGCGATACGCCATTGGTTTGCTGACTTTGCCACAACCCTTTTCTTTGCTGCGTCAATGGACCTACTTACCTTGTTAGGAGGTGGGGCATCACCAGATGCTTGCGAACTGGCCCTTTTCCGTGCACTGGTAATTACCATTGAGTCTGGTGGTATCTGTCCTGTAATATAAATAATGTCTGAAGGAGATGGTTATATTTCTTGTCAACCCCGGGTCTGAGTATTTGAACTCTAACTTGGTCTTTGAAGATGTCATTTGTGTGTCGTAACAACGCTTTGAGCACTGGTAGATATTGGGTGTCTCTGCGCAGAAGATATTGTCTTGAAAAGGAAATCTTCTAGCGGTTCCCTATGAAGCTGGACACCATAGAAGGTACCAGCCCTAGCAATGAAAAGGAATCATCGGGAGGTGATGGGCATGCAGGGAAAAAATCTGGGTCCATGTCCCCTAGAGAATCGACAGCACAAGAATCCCAGGGGTCAGTATCTGGTGGTGTCTGAAAACAGTCATTCCAGTATCAGGGGCACCTGGATCATCACCAGGGCTTCCCTGAGGGGAGGTGTCTAATGCATCTGCAACAGTGGTGAAGATGGTGTCTGGTGGTGGCGGAGGTGGCAGCAGAGGTGGTGAGGTTGGTGTAAGAGTCAAAGGACTGGGGCTTTGTCAATTTTCTACTATTTTGCTGGCGCAGGGGTATCCAAAGCCTCTTGAAAAGACAACTGACTTTTGGAAGGTGGTGTAGTGCTGGTGGAGGCTTTGCTAGAATCTGTCCAGTCTTTGGCTGTATCTGTATTTGTTGCTGTTGAGTATCTAATTTCTCCTATAGTTTGTGGAGATAATGCTCCACTGTTGTTTTGATGGCCTTTTTGGGAGTTGAACTCAAAGGTTATGAATCAGGGACAAGCTTGTGTGTCGGCACCCAAGTACCACTCAGCGGTGAGGCCGCAAATGTTGTCAGTTGGCTTGGCACCGACAGGTGCGTAAGTGCCAAGAACAACAGCGCCAAAGTCTTCAGCTTCGGGAGTTGTTTTCTTACACAGCCAGAGGGTGGGTAGCTCAAACTTGTTTCTCGTGCCGACCATGGCCTACAGGCAATGGTGATCCAAAGGCCTCCTGTTCTGCAGGTAATTTTTTTTATCTAAATCCCGAGGTTGAGGGGCGGAAGGGGGGGGGGAGGGGGGAGGTGGGGTACAGAACTCACTGCGTGCGTCTCCAGAGTGACGCCTGCGATTTCAAACTCTAGGTTGTATCCTGAAGTGGCCTCAACAAAGAATACCTCTTCTTTCGTCAACAAAGCTTGTGGATGTTGTTCCTCATTGATATCTTGATGTCCGAAAAGGTCTCTGGTGTTCTCAGCTACCTTCTGCTGCATTTCGAGCTGGCATGCCCAACAGTCTCTAAGAGTCTTCTTTGAACAGAAGGAGCAACAGGCCTTGCAATCCACCTCCCTGTGGTCTGGCGACAAACACAGGTTGCAGACTAAGGAAATACTGCTGGAGGATGGGTATGAAGGCACCGAAGAGCCAGGCTTTGTGGGGGCTGTGACGGAAGCCCGTCGACTAGCAGTTATACCTCAATGCACAGATGGAAGAAACACAAACAAAAACAAAACTACTAACAGTAGATTAGGAAAAGAAGAGAAATCTGATGACGGTCTCGACCAGGAGCACAAGCACACACATATGAACCAGACTGCTGAGAGAACACAATCTAACAATGGAATCGATTCCCATGAGTCTATTTCCGAGAAGGAGTCACTCTACCTCATGACTTGAAAGACTTTCAAAGAAAAAAAAATATATATTAAAATCCAGAACCAACACTAGATGGCAGGAGTCTGCAGAGCATGTGTATCTACAGCCACACATGCCTCGAACAGATTACATACAAGAGCTAAGATCTTGTATGTGTTTCATAGATGGGGACTGTGATTATGGCATTTAACCCCATGGCTGCTGGGAGACTGAACCTTCAACGTAACTCACTCAAGAGCCACAGGGGCCCAGGAATTTCAACTTAAAATAGCACATTAAGACCTCAGCAAATTTTAACTCTACAGACTAGTTTAATACACAGATCTGTTACCCCGGAGTGGTTCGTTTAGGGATACTCTAAATATTCTAGCTGTAAAAGATATCCCTTAATGGACTGTACTGCTTTATTGCTTCTTCCATACGGAACGTTACACAAGTTCAGGACTCAGGTACTTCCTGTAGTTGTCACAGAGCTGCTCACACGAAATTTGAACGTGTACGTGTAAATAACACTTGGTTACAGTCTTCTACGCTACCATTTGAAAATCCTATTATTATGAGGTAAAGGTTTACTCAAACATCATCACCAAGCATCTGTTTTCTTTTTTTCCACAATAGCTGTGATACAGTGCAGATAGACCCACAGATTCACCTTAATGTACAATTAAACAAAGTAGAAAAATAGAATTTTACTGATTTGGCTGGGAGCTTTGTGGAAGCAGCAAAAGGTGTGGTAAATCTTTCACTTACAGCGAACCTCGCCAGCCACCCTGAATGCAATTCACCCAGAGACAGATACAGAACTCACAGATATTGTGGCTTCCTAGAAATTACATGGTCCAGTAAATATCACTAACAGTCATGGGTCTTTTTAGACAAATGTTGCACCTAAACATTTCTTTTGAATGACAATGTTTACTTTTATGTCCTATTTGACTTTAAGCTGCGTAAAACTACCTTGGACAGTAAACTAATGAAAATAAATAATTAATTTTTTAACCCCTTGGGTGCCCTGGACGAGCTGGTCTCGCCCTGCACCAGACCCACGTCATTAAATGTTGGCGGGTACGTGCTGCACGCCATTTGCTTCCAGTGCGCATTAGGAGAGACGAAACAAAAAAGATGAGTTGTCCTTGGGTATTTTATTGTGTGTGTGGGGGAGGGGGGGGGGGGGGGCAGGGGGAGGGGTGGAGCAGACACAGGGGGGAAAAGAATTAGTTTTTCCTTTCCCCTGTGTCTGTTTACAATGGATTCCTGCTCCACTAGGAACCAGGGATGTTGTTTTCAGTTTATTTTGGGGAGCAAACCCTTAGGAAAGGGTCTCTCCCCTGGGGGCATAATTATACCTGTGTTCTGGCCCACCAGGGATTATGTCTATGATAATGTTTTAGGGCAGCGACCACTTAGGCAAGGGTTGCTGCCATGGGGGCAATATATTTTTTAAATATGTTTAGGCCCCCCTGGGGCTAGATTGGCCATGTGTTTGGCAGATCTCGCCCCGGGGGAGTGGGAGGTGGAGGGTGTTTGGGGGTGGGCAAAACCCACTAGGCCCCAGGAATTCTGTTCTGTGTGTTTTTTGTGTCTTGGGGGCACCCCTTGGGCAAGGGTCGCCCCCTAAAAGGGGTACATTAGTGATGGACATTTCTGCCCCCCTTGGGGGTACATCGGCCTACTGTTTTAGACTTACCGGCCCCCCAAGATGCCAGGGATATCCCCCCACCCTTTGTGTTGTTTTTGTTGGGGCCACCCCACTTAGGAGGGGTCGCCCCTCCTTTCCCTCCAAAAGGGCGCACAGAATTATTGGCTATTTCATTGGTGATTGCTGTATCAGTGCAGAGTAGTTGCTGGTGAGTCTGGCTTTTTCAGGCAAGTGACTGGTTTCGTTTTTGATAAAGCCACACTTTGTTTATTACTTATTTTAGACAGTGCTGGTTGTTGTTGGCGCATTTGTCAAGTTACTCTTCTTAGAAAGGATCATGGCTAGTCACAGAGTGACCACTCAACAGGTAGTTGGGCATGCTTTGAGTCGTCTTCTGATCATGATTACAAGACTGACTTTGCATCTGAGGCAGAGATGGAAGTGGGAGATTCTGGCAGGGAGTTTTTTGTCAGAGAGGAATCTTCTGATGAGGAAGCCAATCTGAGTGCAGATGAAGGGCCTGTTTTAGAGGAGGACACTGATGTGCCAATAGTGCAGCAGCCTGGGGCTGAAAGGTTTACCATTGGAAGACCTGATACCTGGGTTTCCCCAAACATGGAGCAGCTACAGTTGTCTGCCTTTACTGGTCTCCCACGGTGTAGAGTAAATACGGAAAACTTTTTGCCTGTCAATTTCTTTGAGTTGTTTAAGGACGATTATTCTTGGAAGAGATTGTTGAGCAGACTAATTTGTATGCGGAGCAGTATTTGAGGGACAACGCTGCCAGACTTAGGCCTCAGTCTAAAGCTACCCAGCGGAGTCCCACAAATCTAGAAGAGATGAAAAAATTCTTGGGTTTGACTTTTTTGATAGGGTTGATAAGGAAGCCGTCACTGGCTTCTTATTGGTCTACTAGTCCCTTGATGGCAACGGCTATATTTCCTGCAACCATGGCTCGTAATCAGTATTTGCTGCTTCTTCGGATGCTACATTTTGTTAGCAATGCTTTAGCCTTGCCACAAGATCACCCCGATTGTGACAGTCTTCTTAAGATTAGACCTGTCCTTGATCATTTTGTAGATCGGTTTTCAGAGGTCTATGTTCCAGGCAAAGAAATAAGTGTGGACGAGTCTTTGGTCCTGTTCAAGGGTCGTTTGGTTTTTAGGCAGTACATCCTAGCAAGAGGGCACGGTATGGAAGTAAATTGTATAGGATGTCTGAAAGTAGTACAGGGTATGTTTATAATTTCCGCCCCCCTGGTTGTCCGCCCACTTTTGGAGTTAGTGAGAAAATTGTGTGGGAACTTGGTAGATGACTGTTTAACAAAGGTCACCATTTGTATGTAGATAACTTCTATATTGGAGTTCAGTTGTTCAAGGAATTGTTCAGAGTGGACACTGTTGCTTGTGGCACAATCCACTCTAACCGAAAAGGCTATCCAAGGGAGAAAAAATAAAATAAAAAATAAAAATAATAAAACTTGAGCGGGGACCGTGCAGTGCCTTGCGGAATGATGAGCTGCTAGCTCTGAAATTTGCAGACAGGAAGAATGTGTACATGCTAACTACCATGCATGATGAGTACTTCACCTGTGACTGTTTGGGGTCAGGTTGCATAAGTGCACAAACCTGCATACATTTTGGAATACAGTAAGCGCATGGGTGGTGTTGATAGAGAAGATCAGAGGTTGGAACCTTACACTGCTGTTCATAAGTATTACGCATGGTATAAAAAGTTGCCCATCCATTTGTTAACTTTTAATGCTTTTATTGTGTTCAAGGATTGTTCCCCTGAGTCAAGAATGACGTGTTAAATTTCAGGTGTCAGTGACAGAGAGCCTTATTGTGGTGGAACAGGCAAGAGTTCCTAGAGTAGCAGTGGTGGAGGATGTGGCTGGATTGAAAGATCGCCACTTTCCTGATCACACTCCTCCCACTCCCAAAAAAAGACTTGCCTACTAAGACAACGTAGAGTCTGTGCCCGCAGAGGTATCCGGAGGGAGAGCCGGATGTGCTGCCTAGAAGGCCCTTCTAAGCCTGGGTTATGAGCTGGTTGTTTCAGGAGTTACACAGAGGAATTACTGGGAACTACCGTAAGCATAAACTGCTGTTTTATATTTTCATATGTACAGTTTCACGGTTGGCATTATTGTCATGTATTCAGTTAGAGCTTTTGTGTTTGTAGTTTTGTCCTTATTTATAATTAGTTAGTGGTTTCTTTGTTGTTTAAAAACAAAACAAAGTGATGGTGGTGTGCATGGAGTGGTGTTTGGCTGGTGGTGTGTGTAGAATGGCGCTTGACTGGCAGGGTGCGTGGAGTGGCGCTTGGCTGGCAATGTGCGTGGGGCGGCGCTTGGCTGGCAGTGTGCGTGGGGGTGTGCTTGGCTGGCAGTGTGCGTGGGATGGCGATTGGCTGGCGGTGTGCATGGGATGCCGATTGGCTGGCAGTGCCAGCCAAACGGCAGTCCACACACTATCAGCTGGTGTGATTGCAGTATCAGGCATGTGGGCGTATAAACATCATGGGCAAAAATTTCCTACCACCCAGCGTTCCCCTCAGTCTACCAAGTAAAATGATACCTCACTTGTGTGGATCCCCAAAGCACAGTCAGCCTAAAGATGTATAAAAGAAAAATATGTGCTTATGAACTTGCTGTGCTATCCCCTCAATCTCTACAGGTTTTTGGGCTTTTTCTGTTGCATGCACCTGGGCCACCCACACAAGTGAGGTATCACTTTTATCGGGATACTTGGGGAACGCTGGGTGGAATGAAATTTGTGGCTCCTCTCAGATTCCAGAACTTTGTCACCAAAATGTGAGGAAAAAGTGTTTTTCTGGCCAGAGGTTTGCAAAGGGTTCTGGGTAACAGAACCTGGTGAGAGCCCCACAAGTCACCCTATCTTGGATTCCCCTAGGTGTTTAGTTTTAAAAAATGCACAGGTTTGGTAGGTTTCCCTAGGTGAAGGCTGACCTAGAGGCCAAAATCCACAGCTGGGCACTTTCCAAAAAACACATCCATTTTCAATGTAAAAATGTGATGTGTCCATGTTGTGTTTCCTGTTGCAGGCATTAGGCCTACCCAGGCAAGTGAGGTACCATTTTTATCGGGAGACTTGGTGGAACACAGAGTAGCAGAACAATTGTTATTGTCTCTTATGTTTCTCTACATTATATCCTTCCAAATGTAAGACAGTGTGTAAAAAAAGAGGTCTATTTGAGAAATACCCTGAAATTCACATGCTAGTATAGGCACCCCAGAATTCAGATATGTGCAAATAACCCCTGCTTCTCAACATCTTATTGTGTGCCCATTTTGGAAATACAAAGGTTTTCTTGATAGCTATTTTTCACTCTTTATATTTCACCAAATGAATTGCTGTATACCAGGTATAGAAGGAAAATCCATTTCAAGATGCAGCTCATTTATTGGCTCTGGGAACCTAGGGTTCTTGATGAACCTACAAGCCTAATATATCCCCGCAACCAGAAGAGTCCAGCAGACTTAACGGTATATTACTTTTGAAAATCTGACATCGTAAGAAAAAGTTACAGAGTAAAACGTGGAGAAATATGGCTGTTTTTTTCCACCTCAATTTCAATATTTCTTTATTTCAGCTGTTATTTTCTGTAGGAAACCCTTGTAGGATCTACACAAATGACCCCTTTGAAAATTCTGAATTTTATATACTTTTGGAAATGTTTAGCTTTCCAGGATCCAGCATTGGTTTCACATCCATTTCTGTCACTAACTGGAAGGAGGCTAAAAACACAAAAAATAGTAAAAACGGGATATGTCCCAGCAAAATGCAAAAATTGTGTTGAAAAATGTGTTTTTTTGATTCAAGTCTTCCTGTTCCTGAAAGCTGGGAAGATGGTCATTTTAGCATCACAAGCGCCTTGTTGATGCCATTTTCAGGGGAAAAACCACCAGCTTTCTTTTGCAGCCCTTTTTTCCTATTTAAAAAATAACAATTGTCACTGCATTTTGGAAAATTTCTTGGTCTCTTCCAGGGGAACCCACAAACTCTGGGCATTTCTAGGATTCGTAGGATGTTGGGAAAAAAGGACGCAAATTTGACGTGGCTAGCTTATGTGGACGAAAAGTTATGAGGGCCTAAGCGCAAACTGCCCCAAATAGCCAACATTAGGCCTGGCACCTAAGGGGGAAAAGGCCTGGCAGCGAAGGGGTTAAAAATTAGTCTCACTTTACACAACTGCAATAATAATGCTCAGCTTGCAGAGCAAAAAATAATCTTTTTTTTTTTTTACCCATTCTCCTTCATCTCCATATTATCAAACACCTGAATCAAGGATGCTGCCACTTCATAGAACTCTCTGCTGATCATTGGTTCATCAAATACCTGTTGAGAAACCTAAACACAAAAAACACAAAAAATAAAAAAGGATTCCTTTTGCACCACATTTTAGATAAAAAAAACATTATACTAAAAATACAATATAACTGTTATTTCGAAGCGTGCAGCATAGCATGTTTCTCATTGCATAGTTTGTGGATTATGAAAAAGGAAAGCTTGCAGTCATGAAAAGATCAGAAAACTAAACAGCATCATCTCTCCTTTTACAAAATAAAGTCACCCAGCATTTAAAGTTATCAGTGCTAACCCTGAGAAAGCAAACAGTCTTTGAAAACTGAAAAATAGCTAGAGAATGGCCCTTTTTCCAGTTCAATGTTAAAATGTATACGTAGTTTATGATGAGGCAATTTTGGACAAATTGACTACCCACTATCTTTTAGGATTCTTAATATTGCGGACATACCAGAAATATGCCGCCTTGAGTAGTTTAACCTTACACACCTGTTATCTTGTGACTTCTGCGACTATTTCCAGACCACCCAGCTGCCACAAAGCTAATAAACTGCTGGGCTTCTGTGAAAGCCACCAGTCATCAACGCTAATTACCACTGCACACTGGTGTGCAGCAACCCACCCACCCATGGAAGTTATCTCTTGGTTTGGTTCCATACTTGGAAAAAGAGACTGTTTCAGGAGGTTATACTTGTTGACATAAGGCGGGCATGCTGCAATTCCTTGCTTGCATGGCCACAGTCTCCTAAAGTGGATCAGGTTCATTAGGTGGGTAGAGGCGACAGCACCAGTTTACAGGCATTAGGTTAGTTTTCATTAAGTCCACTCTATACAAATGACTTGTTCAACTTAAGTGAACTCTCGGGAATCATTCCTACTCTTGCATCCTTTAAACAGGACATGTGGAGAACTAAGGCTATGAGCAGTGGACTCTACGACACTTGAAAGCAAAGTGTCAACTTAATGCTAAGGTACACAATATTAGACCCTCTGCTTTAGGAAAGTACCTTAACATTCAATGTAAGATGCAACAACACTCCCTCTTGCTCTCCACCCCTTTTAAGATCCAAGTGGCATTATAACAATATGATCAAAGTGAAAGTAAGAAAAAGTAGAAGAATGAGAAGGGAGAATGCTCTCAATTGGGAGAAAAGTTAATTAATTAAAAGGAAAAAGTTTCTAATATTATTTCTCCATGGTTCAGAATTTTGTTACAAAACATTTCAATTTAGCATCAACGCATACAACCGGGAAAAGGGGCAAAGCCCTCCTATAAATTTTAAAGAAACTGCAATTAATTGAAACTAGTCAGCCAAAACACAGAAAGGAGGACTATGGGAGGACAATTCCTCTGTATGAACCACATAACCACTTTGCCCTACTGGTAAGTCATTCGGAAGGTCAGTCATGATCCACATGGACCAATGATGTATAGACTACGGAGTTCTCTAAATAACCCACAGGTTTTAAGCTGGAATATGTATGGTTATGACAGAATCAAAAAGGAAGGGTTCTTTAACCATGCATTAAAGGAATACTATTTTTTACTACCACAAGAAACCTATCTACAACAGAACCCCAATGTTGATGGTTTTGCAGCCATCAATAGTACGGAGTAAGAACTGTAGTGGGGGTAATTTTATGGGGGCTTACTGTAAGGAAATGCCTCCTTGGCATGGTTATCCCCTGACTTTTTGCCTTTGCTGATGCTAAGTTATGACTTGAAAGTGTGCTGGGACCCTGCTAACCAGGCCCCAGCACCAGTGTTATTTCCCTAAACTGTACCTTTGTCTCCACAATCTGCAACTTTCTTGCAACAAAGAAACGACTTTGAAGACTTCACGTTTCCTGCTGGAAGCGTGAGACTTTCCACTCTGCACCTGATGCACCCGGCTCGACCTGCGGAAAACCAACACTACAGGGAGGACTCCCCAGCGACTGCGAGCCCATGAGTAGCCAGAGACGACCCGCTGAGCCCCCACAGCGACACCTGGAGAGGAAATCCAGAGGCTCTCCCTGACCGCGACTGCCTGTAACAAGGGACCCGACGCCTGGAACCAACACTGCACCCGCAGCCCCCAGCACCTGAAGGAACCGAACTCCAGTGAAGGAGCGACCCCCAGGCGACCCTCTGCCTAGCCCAGGTGGTGGCTACCTGAAGGAGCCCCCCCTGCACCTGCCTGCATCGTTGAAGAGACCCCTGGGTCTCCCCATTACTTCCTATACAAAACCCGACACCTGTTTGCACTCTGCACCCGGCCACCCCTGTGCCGCTGAGGGTGTACTTTCTGGACCTGCTTGTGTCCACCCCGGTGCCCTACAAAACTCCCCTGGTATGCCCCCCGAGGACGCAGGTACTTACCTGCTGGCAGACTGGAACCTGGCACCCCTGTTCTCCATTGAAGCCTGTGTGTTTTGGGCACATCTTTGACCTCTGCACCTGACCGGCCCTGAGCTGCTGGTGTGGTAACTTTGGGGTTGCCTTGAACCCCCAATGGTGGGCTACCTTGGACCCAACTTTGAGACTTGTAAGTGTTTTACTTACCTGTGAACTTAACCTTTACTTACCTCCCTCAGGAACTGTTGATTTTTGCACTGTGTCCACTTTTAAAATAGCTTGCCAATTTTGCCAAGACTGTACATGATATTGTGATTATTCAAAGTTCCTGGAGTTCCTAAGTGAAATACCTTTCATTTAAAGTATTACTTGTAAATCTTGAACCTGTGGTTCTAAAAATAAACTAAGAAAATATATTTTTAAATATAAAAACCTACTGGCCTGGAGTAAGTCTGAGTGTGTGTTCCTCATTTATTGCCTGTGTGTGTACAACAAATGCCTAACACTACGCTCTGATAAGCCTACTGCTCGACCACACTACCACAAAATAGAGCATTAGAATTATCTCTTTTTGCCACTATCTTACCTCTAAGGGGAACCCTTGGACTCTGTGCACACTATTTCTTACTTTGAAATAGATAATACAGAGCCAACGTCCTACACTTACTAACACTGATCTCAACTAAAATAATAAAGGGATTAGCTGAAAATGTTGTGGATTTAAGTGGATTTCAAGAAGCTACTTGGTTATAAGCAACAACGGAAAAGTTGGTTACTAAATATATATTTACATAAAGATGAATTGAGAAATATAGAAGAGCTTGAACATATAATTATGTGCAAATATCGTAACTCTATTCTGGTTATAGTAGGTGATTTTAATCTACAATTATTCCAAAACCATACAGATGAATTAGTGCAAGATTTACTAGAACAATATAATATATCTGTGGTATTAGGACAAAAGCGGCAGATACTACAAGCAATTGGTTTGCTAACAATGTGTAAGTCTGTCTGAATGGCTACTCTGACCGCATCAACTTTTTTAAAATTCAGTTATCATTGTTGTCCGGTTGATAATATGTGGGGTAATTAGCTGTGCATGGCAAGGGCTCAAGTTAGTTACTTGAAATATCTAACATCTGAATTTCTATGTTATTGTGCGTGTAAATTCATAACCTAACTATAACATCCTGTAAACTTTTTTTTTAAATTGAATTTCTATGTTTCTTTTTAATGCAACAAACTGACCCCTCATGGATTCTAGCCCCCTGCTCTGCACGGCTGGGGTGTTGGCCACAGGCCCTGCAGCCAATCCCCGTAGGCTTTGAACCCCGTGGGTTTTGGCCGCAGGGACTGGCCTGGGGCCAGGCCCTGTGGCCAACACCCGTTAGGCACCTTGGGGAGGGGTTGACTTTAATTTCTGTGAAAGGAGCATCAGTGCCAGAGTGCATCCTGACCAGCATATTTTTACAAGAGGCCACAGTGTTGCGCAAAATGTCTACCCACCTGGAGTACTTTCTACTGGCTACTTAGTAAGTGCTGCCCCATTGGGTAATTGTATATACAGCAGGGAGGAAAACAGAAAAGAAGTCCGCTTCCCATGAGCAGAGCAGTTTTTCTGCTCCCACCCACTTGGAAAAGACTTAGGGGGTCATTCCGACCCTGGCGGTCATAGACCGCCAGGGCCGGGGACCGCGGATGCACCGCCCACAGGCTGGCGGTGCATCCAGGCCGCCGCGGTCAGAAAAGGGAAACCAGCGGTTTCCCGCCGGTTTTCCCCTGGCCTGAAGAATCCTCCATGGCGGCGCTGCAGGCAGCGCCGCCATGGGGATTCCGACCCCCTTCCCGCCAGCCTGGTTCTGGCGGTTTTGACTGCCAGAACCTGGCTGGCGGGAACGGGTGTCGTGGGGCCCCTGGGGGCCCCTGCAGTGCCCATGCCAATGCCATGGGCACTGCAGGGGCCCCCTAACAGGGCCCCACAAAGATTTGCAGTGTCTGCATAGCAGACACTGAAAATCGCGACGGGTGCAACTGCACCCGTCGCACCCTTTCCACTCCGCCGGCTCCATTCGGAGCCGGCATCCTCGTGGAAGGGGGTTTCCCTCGGGCGGGCGGGCGGGCTTCTGGCGGTTGCCCGCCAGCCCAGTGGGAAACTCAGAATGACCGCCGCGGTCTTTTGACCGCGGTACGGTCATCTGGCGGTTCCCGCTTGGCGGGCGACTCCCGCCGCCCGCCAACATTAGAATTTCGCCAAGCGAAATCAAACTATCTCCTGAGGGTGAGCACCTCGGGTGATTAGGAGCTGTCCCCACACCTATTAGTAGTTCCAGGAGGGGGGCAGCGGGCCCCTACTTTGTTTGCACGGGCTGGCCCCGGGGAGGTGGTGGCCCCTGGGGCCGTAAACGGCCCAGGCGGGGAGGGGGTGGGCATGGTGGGTAGGGTTTGCATGGCCCTCTACCCTTTTTTTCCCCCAACTTGAGTGACCTGGGGAGGTGGCAGTCCCAGGGGCAATTTCCCAGAGCAGGGGCTGAGTGGAAAGGGCTGCACGTCCTCCCTCCATTATATTTAAGCCTGGCCCTGGGGAGGTGTTGGTCCCCAGGTCCTTTAAAAGGCCCCTATTTTTAGTGTAATAAAGCCCCAGGGAGGTGGCATTCCTAGGAGCCCAAAGTGCCTTCAAGGAGGGGGGTCCCTCACCCACCACCCTCCAAAATTTTTATAACTGTATTCGTACCTGGGACCTGGCCCATCCGGGGCTGAAAAGAAGAAGGGGTGGTGGTGGTGCTATTTTTCCACTCAGTTTTTGCCAGATCCAAGGATCCACTGCAGTTTAGTGTGAAAAATGCAACAACAACAAAAAAATACTTTTTCGACCAGGGAGGAGGGGTCAGGGTACTCCTACCCTGCCCTCCCATCCTCTTTTTTATTTTATTTTTGAGACTCAGCTGAGTGAGTCTCAAAATGAATGCCAACAGTTCCTGGTTGAAGTGTTGGCAACCAATCAAATACCAGCACCAGGACTGTTGAATCTGTGGAGAATCCACTTCCCCAGATGTCTATATTTTTCAATATCTCAAAAACCACCTACCAGATTTACACCAAATAACAAAAACTGCTTTTTCTGGACCAAGAGCTGCCTTTCCGACAAATTTGGTGTAATTCCGTCCAGTGTTACGGACTGTAGTCGTGTTCAAAATCCCTATAAGAAACTGCATGTGGAAAAAGCGTTTTAGGACCGCCATTTTTCTCGCCCCGTCTGACGTATCACCTTGAAACTTTTAAGACAGCAGCTGAAGTGAGTGGCAAATTAGTTTTGAAAATTGAGAAGATTCGTCAAACGGCACCAAAGTTATTGGCAAAAGAAAAATGCTTTTCCTATGTAAATTAGCTCCTAACTATAGCTACTGGCAAAGACTTACTACTCAATTGGTCTCCCTGCACCTTCAACAGCTTTCGAAATATCAAGTCTCAGATACTTTAGTAATGAATTCTCAAACTTATAAGAATAAACTTTTATGACATACGACGACATGTGAGCGTGCAAACAAATTACAACGAAAAAGCAATCTCAATTGATTAATTTCAATTCTGAAGTGATTACAAGCTTGGTATGACTGCATATGACAACACATCAAGTGTAAAATTTGGAAAGCACAAAAAATAAGTAGGCAAGGATCTTCACTTATCACTACATCTGTACTTGCTAGAATAAAAAATAATTTTAACAAAGTTGGAAAAAAAACAAGGTTTTTTTTGTTTTTTTTAAGCTATTGGTTTGAAATTATTCTTATATGGTTCCTACAAATCAGGTAGATCTGTGTATCTAGTCAACATGAACGTCAGCGTATAGGTACTCAGTCAGCTTATACCACACGGAAATGTTGACACGATTCTAAGCTAGCTCACAGAGCTCCATTGAACCCCTAAACATGCCTGAGCACCTGATGGTGTTTGCAACCTTGAACAGGACTACTCTGAATCCCAAGGACACTTTTGGAAACAGATGTACCTTTCATTGACATTTTGAAAAATATTCTCTAAATCATGTGCTAGTACGGGTACACATAAAATCAGAAATGTACAAAAAAAACACTGCTCCTAAACTCCATTTCTGAAATATATACGTTTCCTTGGTACCCATTTTAACTCTACATATTTTACCATATGAGTTGATCTCTACTTGGTACAGAGTGAAAAAATCATTGTACGGTGCAGCTCAGTTGTTGGGTCTGGGTACCTGGGGCTCTTGGAAAACCTACAGACCAAATCCATCACCGCAACCAGAAGGGCCTAGAAGAAGTACTTGTATATTGCTTTTGCAAATTGGCCATTTTGACAATAAGCTACAGATGAAAACCTTGTCACAAATAGCCATTTTTTCCTACACATTTTCAGTATTTCTTTATTTCAACAGTTAGTTTCTTTGGGTAAGCCTTGAGGGATCTACACAAATGACCTGTTGCTCAATTCACAATTTTGTCTATGTTTCAGATATCAGTAGCTTTTCTGGGTAACCCAGGGGTTTCACACTGGTTTCCACCACAAACTATAAGTAGATTGACAAAAATAGGACAAAATCAGGCTAACTCTTTGAAAAATGCCAAAACTATGGTATAAATGTTTTTTTATTTAGCTTTGAATGTTCCTGAAAGCTGAGGAGATGTTGCCTAACAGCAAACCATTTGTTGAGGCCATTTGTATTAAAAAAAAAAAATAATAACAGAAACGTAATTGCAGCACTTTTTTCCTATTTTTCCCAAAAAAACTGAAAATGTTGGCTATTTCCCGGGTCCCCTCCAGGAGACTCCACAAATCCTGGGTACCTTTACAGTCCCCAGAATGTTGGGGAAAACAAAGTACACAATATCGGCATGCATAGCTTATGTGGAAGAAGGTTATGGAGGCCTAAGAATGAATTAACCAAATAGCCACAAAAAAGACTTAGCACTGGAGAAGGGGAGATGTGGTGGGGGAAGAAAGGCCTTTGCAGAGAAAGGGTTAAAGAGTGGGTTTTAAACAACAACCTACTTACCATTCAACAGATAGATTTTTGTGAAGCCCATTTAAACACCGATCACTGCTTTGTCTAATGGGTGACCATTAAGAAATCTCTAACTAAATCAAATGCTGTGCTGTTTTATAGATTTCTGCTTGGGATTTGATGTCGTGAAAAAAGATTGTTTGAGGGGGAAACAATTAGACCACTAAATATGATCTTTTATCATTAATTCAAGAATTACACACATTACGATGGGCACAGGTAAAGCTCGATTCCACCAGCCATATTTCCAGAAAAATTGAAATACTGAATGATTTGCATCAAAGATTTGTTTTGGCATATTGCTTGTACAGTCTATATGCGGAAAACATCCCTACTGCTGTGGAAACAGTTAAAAAGTTAATTATTTTTCATCTAAAATGGGAGCCACTCACATTCTATGCTTCCTTCATCCACAACCTGATACTATTGTATTATGCAGCTAGTGTCCCCCAAAGAAAGTTTCCCAAGTTACAGTGGTTGCTCATTGTTAATAGGATAGAAGTAAAGTATGCAAAACAAACAGGGCTACTTTTTGACAATAATTTGAAACGATGTAAATACACAAAAACCATAAAGGCTAGAATGTTACTGCAAGCAGGGTTACTTTTGAAGTTTAATCACACAATGGGGGTTGTCATGGACACCACTTCTAACAGCATATATGAGTAAAACTCCTGTATTGGCCTACACAGGTCAGAAATCTTATTCCTAGATTACTCAAATATTTTGAAGTCCGTCAAGAGTGCTTAACTTAAAAATGTACTCAAACTGCCAAACTGAACTATGGTCCAAAGTATTTGCTTTGAATTAAATCTTCCGTCATGCTATTAGAGATGGTAGGGGCAAATCCTTTATGTTTTCTAAATAAATCAACCCTGATTTTTTTTTGTTTTTGTTTTTTTTTAATACCAAATGTTCTAAAGGTCATGTTCTTATTGACTGTCCCTTTTATTTAACTGCTCACAATTTTTTTCTTAAATCTCATATATGGTCAAAATTAGCAAATGTGTACATGTTTGATGTTCTAGACCTCCTCCAATAACTAAGAGCAATTAAATATATCTCCATTAGTTAACTACAGTTGTATATACTTGAACAATATTTTTGTAATGCTGGATCATATATTGTCATTGTATTATCCTTTATAAATGTATTGTTCGGGTTATATTTTATAAACAAATGTCCCAGTAAACCTATATTAACTACTACTACAATAGTTAAGTAAACTCTTACTCTTACCCCAATGCCCCTACTTGCAAAAGATGAAAGGAACGCAAATCAAGAAATCAAAGGTGGATGGTAGCAGGCACTGCAAGAATGGGTCTGGCAATAAGTCACAATAATCGGCATTCAAACTTTTTCTTTATTTTTGCTCAGAGTTATATGGTTGAAGAAAATACAGAAACATAAATAACGTTCAAAAGTCATCTGAACATTCAATTATACCAATACTGATTCATGATAATAATAAATACCATCCATATCAACTTGCAGCTAATAGTCTTTATCACATAACAGGTTTGAAATAAATATTTGTGAAAGGTTAGAACTGCAATAAATAAAATCCATATCCATGTCTATTAATGTTCTAGAAACAGATTCACCCTGTCTTGACCTGGAGTCTAATCTTGAATATATTACCTAGCTACGATGTCACAGCTGCAGATTTCCAAGAAGAAAACCCACCAAAGCTTTGAATTAGCAACTACTCTTTTTGCATTTCAGTCGTGTTGCATTTATAGAGCCTTACGCTTAATCAAAGCGTTTTACATCACCATTCTGAAAATTGAGGAATCAAACCAGTCTGCCATTCTGGAGAATCAGGGGAATGTGCTACAATAATATAAATAACGTTTTGGTATTTACCCGATGTCTCTAAGCTTAAGTAAAATCCTATTAACCTAGTAATTAGGTTGTGTATAATTTTCACACCTAAGAGTATTTTCTATGTAACAGAAAATCGAGTCAAGTATACATTTGATACAGGATATTACCCAATTATACGACACAAATTACAAGAATCTGGTGCTTGGCATCTAAAGCACATGTTCAGATGTCCGGGATGGATTATTTTTAAGCATGCTGGTGTTCTTGCATAAAAGTGCATCCTGTGAAAATTAGCTTCCTGCAGGGTCAAGAAATTATATTAATTTTTCCATACCAGGGCATCTTATACTATGCTTTACTGTTGAAGCCATCTATTTGCTATTAAATAGTAGGATTTTATTTCCTTAAACAGCGCTAAGATTCCTTTACCCACATAGACTTATTTAAACACATCTTTTTCTATCAAGTTTGCTACAATCTCATTCTGCTCTAAACTTACTGTGAGACTGATATCCTTAGCAGTGGGAAAAATCACATTATGACCTTTGTAGCGATTTGCCACTGGCTCCAACAATGGCCTGTTTTTGCCCATGTTTAACAATCTGCCACCATTAAATATGTAATTTTAAAGAATCTGGCAGATTTGCAGCTGTTTTTACCTACTTGGTGAAAATCTCAATTCTTAAAAACGATATCTTTCAGGCAAATTACTGTATTACCCAAAAAATATTTGAAAACATGTACTTTCTTTATAAACCATTTTAACATCTTGTATCCAACTTTAATTGGATTTTTTAAGCTTGCAAGGGATATCCCTTATAAGTCTCTCTCAGCATTGTGTTGCCTAGCTCAAATTTGTAGCGAAACCTATATAATTGCCTGGATTTAACTGTGTCCGAGAACTAAACAAAATGGATAAAAACTTATAACTTAAAATTGATACTCTGATTTCAGCAGTGGGATTTTTTTTTATAATTAGTGCTAGCCCAAGACTGGAGTTTTTCCATAAAAAGGAGGAAATCATGGGCTTTATCATTTAAAAAAAAAAAAAAAAAGATACAAATAAAATGCACGTAACAACCACAGTAAAGAAGTTAACCATGGGTTAGACAATCATCTTTGTCAATGCTACTCTTCCTAGCAATGTAAGAAGTAAGGGATTACATCTTAAAAGAAGATCCTGAATTTGGACTAGGAGAGATGTAAAATTTAACTTAAAGATTGTCAATATTATTTGTTGATTTAATGCCCTGATAGCTCTCAGGAATGGAACTGTAATAACTCTGAAGTTCCAGTTGCAATAAATTGGGTGTACTATTGCGTAATATTATTTTAGTTTTTAATGTATTAATCTTGTACCCTCTAAGTACAAAGATCTTGAAAATTAATTTGTGACATGATCTGGTAGGCAGGGGTTGGGAATTTCTATCTCTCAAGACATGTTGGTTTCTTTGGGGGACTAGAAGTTGTAATTTCTATTTTGTTCAAAGGACACAGACAATAAAATTAAATAAACGGGGCAGACCTTTAGAGGCTTTAGCAATCCAGATTATCAGTGAGCAGCAGTCTCTGTGAGTAGCATACATTTTTTCACTAACTGGGAGACAGCATCTGTAAATAGGATAAAAATGTTTAAAAGTTTTTTCTCTGAGCACACCTTCTTGACAGCGCTGAATTACAAGGATCAGTCATTTACAAACTTGCACTTAAATGGGTCTAAATCAGTAATGAACCACCACAGAAATATCAGGATACAATCTCAAAGTATTCAGTGCAGTCTGCCAAATTAAGTCATTTATTTGATACTCAGGCCATTACTGTAGGGCCCAAGAGCACCGAGTCTGTGTGCAACTTGACCCTTCAATCTTTCCCAGATTCCCTTTATTGTAGTTGCATTTACAGGCCTTGAAAATTCTACTCACCCACTCGCTATGGTGAGTCATGATTCCAGGTCGAGCTATTTTTAGGACTTACTGGCCCCTTCTGGCAAGGTGACCTACAACAGGTGTTCTGTTCAGTCAGAAAGTGAAGGAGGCCTTTAAATCTTGTTGTTGTCACGTGCTCTGAGCTCAGAGACAGAGGTCAAGTCAGTTTGTCTTACAATTAATTTTGCTTTTGACTGCAGAGTCCCAGGATTATGTCAGTTTTTTCCTAACACACATTTAAATAGCTAAGTCATCGGTACAAACATTTCAAAATATATTTCAGTAGTTGTGAAAGCCCATTGTTTGTACTTCTATGTGATGAAAACATATTTTAATAGGGTGGAAACTGATCAGAACACTTAATTTGGTGATGTGCAAAGAATAAATGTTTTCTGAAACCAGATTTTCACAGATTTGATAATACACTATATAGTATTATCAGTAAAGCTACTAGATAGTTGGAAGGATGTTGGACATTTTTTTTAAATGTTCTGTCTGTAAATGATAGTGTGTTACCACATCCTTTAGTAACATATTTATTAAAAGCGAGTGTTTAAAATTAAATCCTCCTGCATGGTAGCAATGCGATTAGTAAACTAAGAGGCAAGTAATGGATCATGTGTCCTCTATATGTAGGCTAGATTCTTTTTATGCATGGGTCAAACGTTTAGTCTATTTAATGATACATAGAAGTTTTTTTGTACAGCAGAAATGCTCAAATATTTGAAGGTACGCTTTGTGGGAATGAAGAAAACAGCGCCTCAGTAAACTAAAATATTTGAATAGGATCACACAATTTGAGACCCGTTTACAGATCAAGTACATTACAGTTATGGTTGAGTAGATTATTAAAGTTACTTAACCTGCAGGTCTAGTAATATTTTTATGATTTTTCAAGGCCTGATTTATATAAATTTAGTACCATATCACCGAAAAAACCCAAAGGTTAAAGTAACATAGTTGGGAGAAATGATCAGTAACAATATAACGTTTTAAACTCTAAAATCTACAGAAATTCACCAGTTATACCTTCAGTTATTTCACCTAACTGCAACTTGTGCCCTAAGGTAACTATAACTTGCACAGCCATCATGCAGTTCTCTCATCAATAATTTCACCCCTAATGTTTCAGTGATATTATCAATGATGTGATAAAAGTTGTCATGATTAATGTAATATGTGAGATAATTAGCAATGCATAGCGAGGGTGACTCCGGCTGCCCACTGTGGGTGGTTGGTCAGGACCTCGGGACCCCATCCTCTGGGACCCGGAGTGATATTTAGGGGGAGGGAGGCACATAGCTCCCCTCCCTGGGCAGATGTTGGTCCCAGGGACCCCAGTCCCCCGTGCCCAGTGTTGGAAATTACCCTCTCTACAGAATCACCCCCACACTTTTTGCCTTCCTTCCTCCTACCTTTTGCTGGATTTTTGATTTGTTGGTCTTAGGATTCTGTACACTTTATCACTGCTAACAGTGCTAACGCACTTGTGCTCACTTCCCTAAATATGGTATGATTGGTATATACCTCATTGGCATTTTTAATTTACATCTAAGTACCTTGTAGAGTGTTGTGATTTACCATATACCTAGAGTCTGTAAATTAAATGCTACCAGTTGGCGTGCATATTTATTGTGCTACCTACTTAAATAGCACTTCACAGCATGTCCCAGACCTGCCAATGCAGCCTGAAGGCAGTGTCTCACTGCCAAGTTGACTTGGCATTTAAAACCCCTTGCCAAGCCTTAAACACCAATTTTATTATATAAAAGCCATCCCTAAGGTAAGACCTAGATAGTCCATAGGGTAGAGTGCTGCATAATGAATAAGTCGGTCATGTACTTTTCAGTTTTTCATGTCCTAGTGGTGAAAAACTCCCAAATTAATTTTTCACTACGAGGTCTACCCCTCCATTAGGATAACGTTTAGGATCCCTTATTATATTTAATACGCTGTAATTTCTAAAAGAAGTAGTAGATATTGCAAGTTTGATATCTATGAACTTGCAATGATCAATCCTCTTTAATGGCAAAGTCGGATTTATCACTACAAGTTTGAAAATGTCACTTTTAGAAAGTTGGCATTTTCCTGCCCTTAGACCCATGTGCCTGATGCCTGCATTAGGTCACAAGAAGGTGTGTATTTGACAGTTGAGACTTTGTGAATTCACCCTAGACAGCCACACAGTAGTGGGATTAGCAGAGCCTAAATGACCTTTCCACTGGCAGGATGGAAGGGCAGAACTGCACAAAGCCCCACTTGCACTTGAATAGGTTGTGCTCTGCCATTACACAATAGGCTTAACAACCCTGTATTATCAGTGCAGCCTGCTAGGAGCCAGAGCAGGGGAGGCAGGAAACTCAAGGAACTTCAAAGATCCTTTCAGGAAATTTCCCTCAATGTCTAGGAGCGAGGCCCTGGAGTATAAAAATGGGGTTCTCAAACCCACTCTTCAGTTCACTACTGGACCTGCGTAAGGACTCTCAAAGGACTGTCAGCTGCTGTGACCTGCTGTGCACGCTGCCAGACTAGTGCTGTACATGGAAGGACTGCTTTCCTGCCTGGAGCCTTCCTTTAACCATCAGCCGTGCTCTTGAACCCTATATCTTCACCTGCACATAGGACTTCCAAAGGTAACTCTAAGGGCTATTTGCTGGCCTCCTATTCAGAGCCACGGTGACATAATAGGCTCCCATCATCCTGAACCCACACCTGGACCCAGCCTGAGTGAGTCCACCCCCACCCCCCCAAGGGGTCTCCATCCACTACTTACAGAACTGAGGACTTAAACAAAAATTGGCCAAAAAGGGCTTCGAAAACTAGGAGGAGACTGGAACCAACCTAACCGCCTAACCGCCTGGGGCGCATCGCCGGTTGGACTGGCTTCGCATTTTCTCCTGCTACGTCCTTCTACGCAGAAGAAAATACATTTCTGCAGACAATCGCAAAAGGGGTATATGACTTCGTGGAACTGTCTTCAGCTACAGCCTTCTGCTTCATCCAGATGGAGATTTTCAACTTCCATCGACCACTATGTCCGAAGGTAAAAATGTTCACAGTGGCTTAGCTCCATGACTATCAGACAATGACACTCTCTTCTCTGACACTCCTGCAGCTTTGCCCCACTGCACTTCTACCTTCTCAGAGACTTTTTCTTTATTTTATTTTTTTAAGTCCGAAGGAAAGGGCTGACCAGGCCCAATCCACTCTGGGTATCCGAACAGAGCTCCATTGCATTTGGCCTTAACTTTTGACTTTGCCCCGTCTAGCGTGACCAGATGTCCATGGTTGGCACTTTTTGCTTTTAAGCGCTATTTAGAACTTTACAAATTCATAACTTTGGTTCTACTGATTGGTTTTTAATGATTTTTGGTGTCAATTGATTAAAATGTTCTCTATTTTTCTAAAGTGGTTTGGGATTGGCTGACAGTTCACTGACCTGGTCAGTGAACTGCTCTGCCTCCTGTAGCTCCACCTGTAAGTAGAGCCCTCGTTCCTCTGAACTCCTGACTTCTGTCAGGAGTTCGAGGCCCTCCTCCACCCGCAGGCTTCTGCCTGCGCCTCATCCCTGTTGTCTAGTGGGAGAGCTCTGCTTTCCTACTAGGCTGCTCTCTGCCGCTCTCCTCCTTTTCTCTGCTTTGTGCTCTCTCTTCCTTGTCTGTGCCCTTTGTGCTCCTTTTGACATTCGCTCTCCACAGCGCTCCTTTTGCCTTTTGCTTTACCCTTTTTCTTCGCTTTTCCGTCCCCTCACTCTCGCTCTCCTCCTCCCTCCCCCCTGCTGCTGCCCTAGCGGCCCTGCCCCCCCCCTCCTCTCTCTTGCCCTGCACTCCCACCGCTACTGCTCCCGCGGCCTTGCCCCTTTTTGCCCCCACTTCCCAGCTGTCCTCTCCTACCCCCCCCCCCCTTAATGGAGGCTGCTGCGCGGGCGCATCTAAGACAAGCCAGTTTATGTCCAGCGCCAGAATCCCTGGTTGTCACCCCCCCCCAAAAAAACACCCGACTCCGCTATGACGCCACCACCCTCCACGCACTCAACACCAGCCCCTCATCCACCTGCCATCAAGCCACCCCGCAGCTCACCCGAGGACCCTTCTCCTGCCGGAAATGCTCTTTCACCAGCCTCCATGCCAATGACCCACCCACCAAGGCAGGACGCAACCATCTCAGATGCATCCTACTCCACACCCGCTGCCGCCCACAAACACGCTGTCGAAGTTTGGAATCTGCTCGAATCAACCTCCCCAGACGTTGCCTTACTGACCAAGACCTGGATGAACCCCTCCTCAGCACCTGACATCGCCAGAGCCATCCCGGATGGCTACAAGATCACCTGCAGGGACTGCACCAACAGATCACGAGGAGGCATAGCTATCGTCCACAAGAACACCCTCAGAATCAGGACCAGCACCGAAGACACCCTCAGCACCGCCGAACACATGCTTTTCCAGATCCACATCGACCCAAACACCACCCTCAGAGGGACCCTCGTTTACAGACCCCAGCCCCTAACAGAAGTTCAGCGACTACATCACTGACATCAACACGCGCACCCTCGCATCCACAGACTACATACTCCTCGGGGACTTGAACTTCCACAACAAGAACACCAACGACAACAACTCTACCACCCTGCTTGACCACCTCGGCCTCAAGCAGCTCGTCACAACACCCACCCACTCCGCAGGACACACGCTCTACCTCATTTTTTCCACCAGCAAACATGTCTCCTTCAGCCACATCACCGAACTCCACTAGACCAACCACCGCTGCATCCACTTCTCCTTCGAGGAACCAACAACACACCCCCACCTACAACTGATTCCAAAGCGCAGATAGAACAAGCTCACCGAAGACCAACTGATCACTAACCTCTCCCGGAACCCACCCATCAACACCAACAATGGCACAGCAGCCCGCAACCTCAGGCAATGGATGGACGACTGTGCCAATACACTCGCAGCGGTCAAGAAGCCTTCTAACAGACGCAAAGACAGAAAGGCCTTCTGGTTCACCACCAACCTCCAAGAATCCAAGCAAACATGCCGAAAATGTGAGAAGTGGCGCTAAGATCAGACACCGGACAACCACACAGCCTTCAAAAATGCCAACCGCATACACCACTAACTCAAAAGAAATGCCAAGAAAACCGCCTTCAAAGAACGCATCGACAACAATGCATACGGCTACTAGGAGCTTT
Source organism: Pleurodeles waltl (assembly GCF_031143425.1). NCBI lineage: Eukaryota > Metazoa > Chordata > Amphibia > Caudata > Salamandridae > Pleurodeles > Pleurodeles waltl. The sequence goes on from NC_090448.1 coordinate 457,304,447, forward strand.
TCAACATCATGAAGGAGCTCTCCAACCAGGGCTCCAACGTCCACAACATCCCGCCATCACAAGACCTCTGCGACTCCCTAGCCACCTTCTTCTACTGCAAGATTGCAGACATCCATGACAGCTTTAATACTCAGACCCCCGCAACCACCACAGACTCACCAGCCTCCAGCGCTCCTGGACCCACATCGACAACAACACCATCGAAATCATGAACACCATCCACTCCGGCTCTCCATCCGACCCCTGCCCTCACCAGATCTTCAACAAAGCGAGCTCCGTCATCACACCCCAACTCCAGAAGATCATCAACAGTTCCTTCGAGACCACCATCTTCCCCGAGAGCTGGAAACACGCTGAGATCAACACCACCCTCAAGAAACACAAGGCAGACCCAAAGGAGCTCAAGAACTTCTAGCCCATCTCCCTGCTCCCCTTCCCAGCAAAAGTCAGAGAAAATTGTCAACAATCTGACCCGTTTCCTCGAGGAGAACAACACTCTGGACCCATCCAAAACCTGATCCGGGTCCCGCAGCAACCATAGCACCAAAACCACCCTCATCGCTGTCAGTGATGACATCAGGACCATACTTGACAAAGGCAAAACCGTGGCCCTCATCCTCCTGGACCTCTCAGCCGTGTTTGACACAGTCTGCCACCACACCCTAGGCACACGCCTCAACGCAGGGATCCTCGACAGAGCCCTGGACTGGATCACCTCCCTCCTCACCGGCAGAACTCAAGAGAGTCCGCCTCCCTGCATTCTGCTCTGAAGCCACCAAAATCACCTGCGGCGTACCCCAAGGATCGTCCCTCAGCCCGACCCTCTTTATTATCTACGTGGCTTCGCTTGCAAACATCTTCCGATCTCACAATCTCAACATCATCTCATACGCTGATGACACCCAGCTGATCCTCTCCCTCACCAAGGACCCCACCATCCCCAAAACCAACCTCGACGAAGGAATGAAGGCCATCCCCGAATGGATAAATAACAGCTGCTTAAAACTGAATTCTGACAAAACTGAGGTCCTAATCTTCGGCTCCACCCTCTCTGAATGGGACGACTCTTAGTGGCCTGGCACGCTGGGAACCGCACCGACACCCACGGACCACGCACACAACCTGGGATTCATCCTGGACTCATCACTATCAATGACCCAGCAAGTCAATGCCATCTCTTCCTCCTGCTTCAACACCCTCCGCATGTTTCGAAAGATCTACAAATGGATCCCTCTAAAACCAGGACAGTCACCCAAGCCCTCGTAAGCAGCAAACTGGACTACAGCAATGCCCGATATGCAGGAACCACAGCCAAGCTCCAGAAAACACTGCAGCGCATATAGAACACCTCTGCACGCCTCATCCTGGACATCCCCTGCCACAGCCACATCACAGCCCGCCTTAGAGACCTACAGTGGCTCCCCGTCAACAAGAGAATCAAGTTGAAACACCTCACCCACACTCACAAGGCACTGCACAACACTGGACCAGAATACCTCTACAGATGGCTCTCCTTCCACACCCTGACCAGACATCTTCGCTCCGCCGACTTTGCCCTTGCCACAGTCCCACGCATCCACCGAACGACCGCCGGTGGCAGATTATTCTCCCACCTCGCCGCCAAAACGTGGAACACTCTTCCCACCCACCTGCGACAGACACAGGACATACTTACCTTCAAGAGACATCTCAAGACTGTTCGAGCAGTAGGAGCCCCCCCCTCTCCTCAGTGCAGTGAGACCCTCACGGGTGAGTAGTGTGCTTTACAAATATTCTAATTGATTGATTCTTATTGTGGGGTGTTTTCACTTTATTACTGTTTGTGTACTGCAAAAATAATTTACCCAGTGCCTCTAAGTTAAGCCTGACTGCTTTTTATGCCAAGCTACCCAGGGTTAATCACAGGTTAAGTTAGTGACTTTTTGTGGTTCACCCTGCAAGGGATATTGGCTGTTGATTGATCAGAGCGAACACATGAGTCAACTAACTGCCCTGTACCTCACACCCAGCAACATATTTAAGGGTAGGGAGGCACATTGCCCATCTACTCAGGTAAATTTTGGCACTGGGGACGCCATTGCCCATGACCATAAGTTATTGGTAAGGGGAGCGGGCATGCGCCCCCCCTTTACACAGGCTGATTTCAGACCCCATCCCCTGGCGTTATTGTTAGGGGAAGGTGGGCCATTACAGGCCCGGGAGACATCTTCCACCAGGACCTGCCATGATTAGGGGGATGGGTCCACATGGTTCCCTCCCCCCAGCCCTTTCTCCCACCTCAGGCTGATTTATCACCAGGGACCCAATCCTCTGGGGCTCAGGGTCATCATTAGGAGGAGGGGGCATCAGGTGCTTTCCTCCCCCTTTTCAAATACGAGAGGGGCCCGGGGAATGGGGTCCCACACACAAAAATTGGCCTGGGGGGGGGCCTGCATGCCCTCTTCCCATTTTACAAAAGTGACCAGGCCTTAAAGCATCGGGTTCCCGTAGCCAAAAGCCCCACTGCTCAAGAAAATTGCAAAGGGTTCCAGGAGATTGGGTCCCCGGGGCTGAAATCGGCCTGGGGAAAGGGTGGCCACATGCTCCCCCTCCCAAGAATATAAACTTCTCCCCTCTGTGGGACCTGGCCCACACAAAGATATTTAAAAAAAAAAAAATTACAAAAATAAAAAAGCATGTGAGAACATGCTTATTTTATTTCATTTTTTCACTTGTAAGAGATTCGCAGATCCTTTTCAAATTTGCTGCAACATTTAAAAAAATAATGTTTTTGGCCTAGGGGGTCAGGGTATTTCCGACCTTGCCCCTTTGCGTCTTTTTTTATTTTTTTAGGAAAAGGGACCAAGCCCCAAACCCTAAGATGGCTGCCATCACTTCCTGGTTGAGTTGGTGGCAGCCAATCAGATCTCAGACAGAGATCTTTCGGAATCCGCGGAGCCTCAGCATGTCCCTAGATATGCTAAGATTTTGAGGATTAATTGCTCAAAAACTACTGAACTTATTTATACCAAAACGCAAAAAGCACTAATATGGACCTAGATCTAGCTTTCTAACAAATTTGGTGTAAACTAGTTGGGAGGTTTGCACTGTAGCTGTGTCTAAAGTTTCTGCTTGATGGATCACCCTGAAACTCCATGCACAAAATAGGCAAAAAAGAGCACTTTTAGGAATGTTTTGTGGAGATTCATCAAAGGGGGTCAAAGTTATTAGCAACCCAAAAATATGTTTCCTATAGAAACATGATCTTATAAATAATTACACACACGCATATATATTTATTTATTCCCTAAAAATCTAAAGGTTAAAGGGATGTTTATTTAGGTATTTGGATAAGATTTTACACACACAAAACCATAGAAATTCAGCAGTTATAGTTAGTTATCTAAAGTAACTATAACTGGTGCCCTAATGTAACCGTAACTCACGCACCCACCACGAAGTTTTACAATCAATAGTTTTTCTGCAAATGTTACAGTGATATTATCAATGATGTCGTAGAAGATGTCATGACTGCTGTAAAATGTGGTGTAATTAGCAATGCATGACTAAGTCGCGAGTTACAGTTATCATACGGCGCGAGTTATAGTTGCCACAAGTCATAGTTTCTTGAGATAACTATAACTGCTGAATTTCAATGGTTTTGAGTGTATAAAATCTGAACCTAACTATAATGTACCAGTAACATTTCTTTATTTCAGTGAATTTCTAGGGTGTTTTTTTAACAAAGCAATATTTAATTACCATACGTTAATCCAATGACCTTTGGTGGGGGTTGCTTGCAGCCAGATCCTGTGGTCAATACTCCAAATGCAGCCAATCCCATGCTGTGCCTGACCTTTGGCAGTGTGGATTGGCCAAAGGGCCTAGGCTTGCTGCCAGGCCTTGCAGCCTACCCACGGATGCAGCCAACCCCACACTGTGGGTCTGTAAGAGGGTGTGTGAGTAGTTGTATGGGTGTGTTTGTGGGTGGGTGTGGTTGTGTAGGTGGGTATATGGGTGAAAGAGTGTGGGTGAGTGGGTCTGAGTGGCTGTATGGAGGTGTGGGAGAACGCTTGGGTGGAGGTGCGACTGGGTGTGTGTGAGTGGTTTTGTGGGCTGAGTAGATGAGTGGCTGTATGCCTATATGAGTGGGTATCTCGGTGGCTGTGTGGGTCTATGAGTGTGAGTGGTTATGTGAGTGGGTGAGAGTGGCTCGATGGCTGTGTGGGGTAGTGTTTTTTTTGAGTGTGAGTGTGAATTACTGTGTGAGTAGATCTGAGCGGGTGTATGTGTGTTGTTTAATTGGTGTCTGGATCCATCGAGGATTCACAGGCAGAGTCCCGCTGAGCACTCTAGTGATCTGAGGATAATTGCTTGTCCCCACTAAAAATACACTTTTTGGGAAATTTCTTGCCCATGAGGGATCCCTCACGGACCCCTCCATCACAGCTGTGGGGCCTTTCTATTACTTTTAAGTTTCATTTCCCATACACTTCCCCCCATACCCCGGGACAGAGTCAAGATACAGAAAATGGGAGGCCGCAATTTTTCTCTCAGGTTGAGGCCAGCCAATCACGACATTGCTGTTGGCACGTGGATTCGTGCATCCACTGTGGCAGATCCACGTTTTTAGATATACAACCAGTAGGTACACATATATACATATATATATATATATATATATATATATATATATATAAAAACCTACTGTATTTTTGACTTGCCTAGTGCAGTTTGATCGATTGTCAAAAAATGTTACAAAAAAAGCACGCTTCAGTGTGATCTGTCAAGTGGGAGCCGAGAAAAAGGGGATGGGGTAAACATAAGTCAAATTACCATTTTAATTCCTGTAGGGTCTTGACTACAGTCCGAAATGATGGAAAATTGGCTCACACTCAGTCATGCACCCACGCAAACACTCACCCACCCACCCATCCATACATTTATACGGATCTACTCACAAACATACTCACACACCCACTTACAGTCACACCTACTTACAGACCCACTAAGTCATGCACCCACTCACAGGCCCACTCTGACACCTACAGACACACCCACTGAGACACTCATGCACCCACTCACAGACCTCGACACAAGTACCCATTTCACAGATCCACTCATTCACGCACCCACTCACAAGCTTTCAGACATTCATGTACCCACACTCAGTGATGACATTTGAGATGTCACCAGTGATGTCACTGACCATGTCATGTGTGATGTAATACGTAAGGTCATAAGCATTACGTTGTGGAGATATAAGTTATAGTTAGGGCTGGTAACCATAACTGCTGAATTTCTCTGGTTTTGTGTGAGTAAAGGCAGTACCTAACTAGAACATCCCTGTAACTTGTGTTTTTTTACAGTGAATATAGATATAGGAAGCTGCCTCTGTACATAGTATATCAAAGTGAGATATAGTGTGCACAGAGTCTGGGACCCCACAGGCTTATCAGAGGCTAAAGTAGATAATACTAATGCTTTCTTTTGTGGTAGTGTGGTTGAACAGATAGGGATATCATGGTGTAGTGCAAAGCATCTGTTGTACACACACTGACAATAGAAGAAGCACACACCCAATCACTTAACTCCAGACCAATGGGTTTTATATAGCAAAAATATTTCTTCTTAATTTATTTTTGGAACCACAAGATTCAAGTTGCAGGTAACTATCTTAAATGTTTCGTATTTCACACAGGTATCAACAGTACTTTGTTTGAAATTGATAAGTAATACAGTTCTGGAAATGTTGGCAATAATCTGTATTAAAAATGGGCATTGCAATTTTTAAAAACAGTTTCTGTGGGGAAGAAATTTTAGATCGTTTTAGAGGCAAGTACAACACTTATAAGTTCAGTCTCCGGGTTTTAGGAAGTGCACCGGTTGGGCTTCAAGTTAACCCCAAACACCCACCACCAACAACTTTAATGTGGGCTTCTATGGAGACAGGGGGTACTTGGAATCAGGTTGGCCAGCAGTTAAGTACCTGCAACTCGGAGGGCAGACCAGGGAGGATTAGAAGAGCACTGAAGGGGCCACAAGTAGGCACCAAACATGCACCTTCAGTGGCACAGGGGCGGCCAGGTCCAAACAGGACATCAGGTTTCCAATGCTGGTCTATGAGAAGACCCCCAGGTGTCACTTAGGCTGTAGACAAGGTCCAGGGGGTGTCTTGGGCACATCACCGGTTGGACAGGGAGGAGGGCTGGCTGCTGGACGTGACTGCACAGGGTTTCAGTTTCTCCAGGGCCTGGGGGCTGCGGGTGCAGTGTGTCTTTAGTCATCAGATATCTTTGTCTGGAGCATCGCGGTCATGGGGGTCCTCAGGATTCCCTCTGTAGAGTTTGTCGTGGAGGGGTGGAAAGGTCAACCCAGGGTGGGCACTTGCTCGCAATCGCCTGGGCACCCTCTCTTGCTGGGTGGACCACCTGGACATGGGCATCGGGTGCACAGGGGTCAGGACTCACGCATCCTAAGTGAGGTGGGAGTCCTTGTTGTAGGTTTTTCTTAGACAGAGCTGCTGTACTTGGGAGTTCTTGGCCCTTTTGGTCGCAGGGAAGTCCTCTGGAGTTAGGCAGAGGTCGCTGGACCCGCTGGATGCTTCAATGGTCTTTTGCAGGTTCTTTGAAGTTGGAGACAGGCCGGTAAGGCTGGGACCAAAGCAGTTGTCTTCCTTCTTCTCTGCTGGGCCTTTCAGCTTAGCAGTCCTTTTTCTTGTAAGGTCGCCAGGAATCTGGTGAGCTGGGTTCAGGGAGGCCCTTAAATCATAGATTTAAGGGTGTTTTTTAAGTCAGAGGGCAGTAGCCAATGGCTACTGTCCCTGAGGGTGGCTAAACCCTCCTTGTGCCCACTCTCTTTGGGGAGGTGGGCACAAACCTATCCTATTGGTTTCTGTCCTCCAAACAAATATGGAGGATTCCGCAGGGAGGGGGGTCACCTCAGCTCTGGACACCTTAGAGTTGGGCACTACTCCCTGTTTTCCCTAATTTTCCCACTGGATTTGCCGCCAAAAGTGGGGCTTTGTCCGGGGGACGGGCATCTCCACTAGCTGGAGTGCCCTGGGGCACTAATCTGAGGCTTGAGCCTTTGAGGTTCAATGCCAGGTGTTACAGTTCCTGTAGGGTGGAGGTGTGAAACACCTCCACCCAGGACAGGCTTTGTTTCTGACCACAGAGTGCACAAAGGCACTCCCACCATGTGGTCATAAACTTGTCTGAAAGTGGCAGGTTCACACAGACCAGTCAGTCCTACACTAGCAGTATGGCTAACATTCATGGGGCATCTCTAAGATGCCCTCTGTGTGCATTTTTCAATAAATCCCACACTGGCGTCAGGGTGGGTTTATTGTGCTGAGAAATTTGATACTAAACTTCCCAGTATTCAGTTAAGCCATTATGGAGCTGTGGCGTTTGTAATGACAAACTCCCATCCCATATTCTCAATCAGGCTACACTGCACTTACAATGTCTAAGAATGGACTTAGACACCGTAGGGGCATATTGCTCATGCAGCTATGGCCCCACCTGTGGCATACTGCTCCCTGTCTTAGGGCTGTAAGGCCTGCTAGAGGGGTAACATACCTATGCCACAGGCAGTGATTTGTGGGCTTGGCACCCTGAGAGGGGTGCTATGTCGACTGTCTTTTTCTCCTCACAGCACACACAAGCTGCAAGGCAGTGTGTATGTGCTTGGTGAGTGGTCCCAAGGGTGGCATAATGCATGCAACAGCCCTCAGACACATTCCCTGGCCACAGGGCCCTTGGTACCATGGGAATTTTTTCCAAGGGACTTAACTGTGTGCCAGGGTTGTGCCAATTGTGGAAACAAAGGTACAGTTTTAGGGAAAGAACACTGGGGTTGGGGCCTGGTGAGCAGGGTCACAGCCCACTTTCAATCAAAGTTGGCATTAACACAAGGCAAAAAATGGTGGTGGTAGGGGTGGGGAGGGGTGGGGTGAGAAACCATGTAAACAGTGGCACTTTCCTAAAATATAAATATTAATTTATTTATTTTTAAATGTCCACGATAAAATTAGTAACGAGGAGAAAAGTAACAGGAAATATGTTCTGGCTTCATTGGTTTCAAATGTTGAAATTAAAATTTCTTAAGGGGTTAAGGCACCTAATATGGAGAGCTTGGAGGTCCCAGTAAAGCTCAGGGAATAACATCAACAGTAAAGTAATTCTGGTATTAATACACTTGGTGCAAAGATCTGCATTTTGTCTAGTCACAGTTTTGACTCCTACATTAGCGTAGGGTATGAATATGTCTTCTACAAAACAAAATGTGAACCATGCAGATGACAGATTTTTATTTTGTGAAGACAGGAAATGGGTTACTGTTTTTGACATTAGATATTTTTTCTTGCAGTTCCTAAACTGCAATACTATGAATCTGCAGCAATGATCTGCATGTAAACTGCAAACCATGGGATTCGAACCTTTTTCTCAAACTGTTATTATTATAAGGCTGCTAAAAGTTACCTAAGATAGTTGTAAACTGTTAATAATACAAACAACCCCTAGATCTGCATTACGTTTTAAATCCTCAGTGAGTTTCTATGTGGACATGCATATAATCATTAAAAATGTTGTGTAACTTCTACATCTTCAAACCCTCACCTTCTTTTGTAACATTCTACCAACATATCTAAGATGTTACATAAAACAATGAGGCTATGTGCACTGATGTGCATATGTGAGAAATCAGGTTGACCACTGGGGGGTGCTTCTTGAGAAAGCCAAAAATCCTCATCAGGTTGAACTACAAAGAGTCACTAAATTAACTTATGCTTAACCTCTGATAGTTTGCCACAAAAGCAATCAGGCTGAACCTTATGGCAATGTGTAAAGTATTTATGCAGCACTTAAACACAAATAAAGTGAAAATACAAGATAAGATTAAACACACACTAGATTTGAGAATTGTGTGTACATTCTAATTAATAATTGGACATCAAAACAACAAATATCGAATCAGTAGAACCATAGTTATCTTCTTTTTTTTTTTTTACGTTTAAAGTAAAAACTAGCACCTAAAGGACCAAGGACATCTAGTCACGTGAGACTATGGCTGTCAGGAGATTACCCATTAAATCAAAACTTCCACAGGAGCAGATGCCTTTTACCCAACTCCCTCCAACAGATGCGTGCTCAGACTTTACTGATTATCTGAACCCTGTATTCGTTAGGTGGAAAGGGGAATGGAAATAGAAAAAGAGAGACCACCTCCAGATCCAGTTCCAGCCTGTGTTTCCCACTTGAAGATAGGATATTCAGTGTGAGCTTCTGTAGCCTGTATCATTCTTCTAATTGGGATTTTTTTTAAAGGAAGGAAGGACCTGCAGTCGGGTGATAAGAGCATAGATAAATACATTCCTACTGTTTATTCAATTGTTCAGCCACTCGCATTCACCCAATTCGATCGTTCTTTTAACCTGGATCTTTTGAGAGACTAGCCTCTCTCTAAGAGAACAATGTTAACTTAATATCTTCTTTTCTACAGGAGTCCGAGGTATCCAAGGTTCTCTGGAGAACAGTTCAAAGGGTTCACAAATAAACTATCTACTAATATCATTTACAGGAAACAAAAACTCCTTCTCAAGGTTCAGTTTTCTCAATCTTAGACTCTAGGAATTAGTCTGAGCACTCAGGTTTGTCTCGAAGACTGGCAAGTCTGCAAGGCGAAGAGTTTTTGAATATATATGTACATATATATATATTGGCAAGTCTGGAAATCATACAAAAGGATTCTTTACTGCAGTTGCTTGAAAGTTCTGTTAAGTCAAAACAAATTCTCATAAGAAAGCCGATAGCCAGTTGTAGCAAGAAAGAATAAATTCAGCTTCTCCAGAGGGGAAAAAGTAGGTGGTATGCATGTAACAAGAACAAGAATTACTCAAAACTGGGAGAATTATGTATGAAACGAAGCGCCTCAGGAACACTGCTCATTCTCCTCAGGATGACAGTTGACGTGCACAGCTCCCAGAGAGAAAAAGCTGGAGGGGAGCTTCAGCACTAGACTAAGGTAGAAACACTAGAGAGCTGAGCTCACACATATTTGCGGCAACCATCTTGAGTGGCAGATAAACCTGAAGAAGCTAGTTCTCAGAACAGCCTCCGCAAGAGCCATCGGGAGTGAGGACGCCGCTGCAACCAACGTGGGTACAAGGAAAAGGGGAATCGTTTTTGCTCAAGGAAGAACCTAACAACAATGGCAATAGTTTTCCTGACAACTGCAAAGTTTAAAATGATAGCTGATCGCAATGGAGCTGATTCGGATACACAAGTCGATTAGGTCCAGTCGGCACTTACCTTCAGATTTAGAAAAATTTCAGAAGAAAAATGGATGAGAAGGTAAACTTAAGCAAGGCAAGACAGACTGCAGGATTTGAGGAAGAGGCATCATCTGCTGAACTAAGTAGCAATGAAGATTTGTACATTCAGACTTAGGCCCTCATTACAACCCTGGCGGTCAGTGATAAAGCGGCGGAAATAACACCAACAGGCCGGCGGTAAAAAAAAATTGAATCACGACCATGGCAGAAACCGGCAACATAGACAGCCACTTTAAAATTCCGACCAACACGGCGGTAACAACAAACACCGCGGCGGTAACTGCCAACAGACAGGCGGAAGACAATGTAACGCCCACACTATTACAATGGGCCCCAATCCACCACCTTTTCCGGGGCGGTACCAACGCCATCAAAAGCACGGCGGAAACAGTACTTGGAACGGAAACCACTCACCTCTCGACACCCAACGAGGAACCAGGACGCCATGGAGCCCAAGTTACAGGTGTTACCAGTGTTGGTTCACCTCCTCTTCTACCAGGAACATCAAAGACGGTGGCGACGATCAGGGTGAGTACTGCACTTAGCACACAGGTGAGGGGGGGGGAGGAAAAAGAGAGTGAGACACACGCAACACCCCAACCCCCAACAACACACACAAACACATGCAGCAATATTACATTTACTCCCCGTAACCCCATGGAAGAACGCAAGGACCAAATGAAATGATTGTAACGTGTGTAATCATCGAAAAGCCAGATAGTGTCAACATAACTTTAAAAGATCAGTATATACAAATTTTACAGCAAGTACACAAGTCCGGATACTGTTCCGTTACATGTCCGTGGACCAGTGGTCCCAAAATCCATGCGCAAAGCCCACACATGATACCTGCCTCAAAACGGAGAGAACACTGCTGGGGCATCAGGTTGAAAAAAAACACAGGCACCTAAGGGGGAAGGGGGGGGGGGGGGCACCTCAGCCGGATGATGGGACGACGCCACTGCTCCTCGAGGGGGCTCCATGCCCAATGCTTGGTCCTAGGGAGTGCTAAGCCACAGTCTCTCTAGTGGATGTATCTCTCCACTGGTTCTGGAGGGGGCTTTGTGCCCAGAGCGATTCATCCTGCCAAGGACTGGGTGACTGGATGCCTTTCTCCACTGGTTCTGAAGGGGGCCTTGTGCCCAGGGTGCTTCATCCTACCAAGGACTGGGTGAGTGGATGCATCTCTCCACTGGTTCTGGAGGGGGCCTTGTGCCCAGAGTGCTGCACCTGGGGTGTGGCAGTTCCCATTCCCTCACCTGAGTGTCTGAGCCACGAGATTTTCTGGGAACAGGTAGCATGATACTCTATGGAGGCAGAGACACTCCTCCCTGCAGCGACTTAGCCTGCCAACTGCTTGTACTGCCAGTGCTGGTTGTGGTGCCTCATGTAGTGTGTGTGCAGGGTTCAGGACGTCTCCTGCAGCCTCAGACGACTGCCCACTGGAGATGATGCTGATGTCGGCTGGGGTGGCACTGGCTGGGCACGTCGCGGGGCAGGTGGCACTGGCTGCAGCGGAGATGCTGCCGGTGGTGCATGTGTCAGCACCTGTGGAGGGAGACAGCAGGACGTCTCCTGCAGCCTCAGACGGCTGCCCACTGGGGATGATGCTGAGGACTGTAGCAGAGGCAGCAGACGTGCAGGTGGCAGTGCAGGTGGCGGGGGTTGCGGCGGTGGCCACCGCCGTACAGGTTGCTGTTCTGTCTTGCAGAAGGGGTGACACCAGTACCTCACCTGGAGGCTCCGTGCCCTGAGCTAACTTCCCTTTGACCTTGTGTCCCTTCCCCACCTTGTAAGTCGCTGGCTGCTGGGACCTTGGCACTGTCTTCTTTTGTCTTGGAGGTAGCCTTGCTGGGTGGTTCGTGCGGCCTTTCCCTACGGCATGTGGGTCCCTTTTTCACCTTGGCAGGTGGCGGAATAGAGTGATCCTTGGCCTCACTAGGTGGCACACTGGCTGCCCCAATGCGTGCTGCCCGCGATGTTACTGGACTTGCAGGGACCACAATGCTCGAGGATTTTGTGGCTGAGCTGCTGGGCTGGGATCTGGACATCCTGGCCCTAGGGGAAGGACAGGGGGGGAGGTGTAGGGAAGAGGTCAATGGAAGCTAGGAAAAGTTTTTTAGACACACTGGGATGGGAAGATGGAGGGGGTTTGGGAGTGGAAGAAGAGGTAGTGGTTGTTGGAGGTGTAAGTCTGCTGAGTTTGGGTGAGGGTGCATGGGCTGGAGGCTGTTGTGAGGTGGATGGCTGTTGAGTGGGTGTGTGCCTGCGTTTGTGTACTTTGGGAGGAGGGCTCACAGAGACACTGGGAGGGGACACAGGGGACGTGTGCATGGTAGTGATTGCACGTGAGTGGTGTGTGGTGATGGAGGTAGTGGCTGAGGATGTAGTGCATGCAGGTGTGAGTGGAGACGAGACAGGGAGGGAGGTGGAGGCGTGGAGGAGGGGGACACAGTGGAGGCAGTGGATGTTGGTGGGTCTGCATGGGGATGGTGCTTGTGTGAGTGCTTTTGGGATGTGTGGTGCTTATGTTTGCCTGAGCCACTTTTGTATGTTGATGAGTGTGCATGCTGGTCTGATGGTGTGCTTGGGATAGGCTGAGGTAGAGGGGATTGGGTCTGGGTAGTGGAAGTTGGAGGGGGGAGGCTGGACACCGTGACAATGGCTGCCATCAGTGCTGAGGCCAGAGCCTGAAATGCTCTCTGTTGGGCTGCCACGCCAGAATGAATGCCCTCGAGGTATGCATTTGATTGCTGCAAATGCCTCTCGACACCCTGGATGGCATTTAAAATGGTTGACTGCCCAACAGTGAGGGATCTCAGGAGGTCAACAGCCTTCTCACTGAGGGCAGCAGGGCTGACTGGGGCAGGGCCTGAGGTGCCTGGGGCGAAGAAGATGCCCGCCCTCCTGGGTGAGCGGGCACAGGAAACACGCTGAGGGGCTGCTGGGAGGGCGGTGCTGGTAGGGGGGTGGTGGCTGTACCTGTTGTTCCGGTGGGCACAGACGTGCCTGCCACCGTAAGGGAGCTACCATCAAAGGAGTCGCCGCTTGTGTCTCCTCCTGTCCCCGTTGTGGAGCTCCCCTCGCCCTCCGTCCCACTGGTGCCTTCAGACTCCGTACAGTCATCCTCCTGGGCCATGTGGGTTGCAGCTCCCTCCTGCTCTGGTGCCAATGCTCCTCCGCCAGATGATGCTAATGCACACAAGGACAGGGTGACAAAACAAAAAGGGGGGGAAGACAGAAGAGACACATGGTCAATGCCAGCAACGCCACCACCGTTGGCAGTCACAACACACAGGGAGCAGCCCTATGCACTAGGCCATGCACTAACTGTTCTTGGGAAAATCTCCTACCCATGGGGGACTGGGCCTAAGCCCATTTGATGCACACCTGGAACCCACAGGAGCCTGACTAGGTGTAGATGGCCACTACCACTTTTGAAGTTGGAGTGCCACTGAGCCTGCCTAACAATGGATCTACCCTAGAAAGTTTGCCCTGGCCTAGGAGAACCCACAGCCCACTTCCCCCACCCAGACACCTCATACAGCGCGCAGAGTCAGCTGAATGTGACTGTACTCACCCCCTTGTGGCTGCTGTGATGCCCTCAAGCGCCCATCCAACTCAGGATATGCCATCGTCAGCATCCGGTACATCAGCGGGGTCATGGTGCGATGGGCACCCCTTCCACGTTGGGAGGCCATCCCCAGCTGGCCTCAGCCCACCCCCCCCTCTATCTTCCATCCACCACACTCCATACATTCATGTCCCATCCATCATGCTCACAGTGCACTCACCTGTTTGTCTGGAGGACCGTAGAGTAGCGTGTACTGGGGGAGGACCCCATCCACCAGGTGGTCCAACTCCTCTGCGGTGAAGGCAGGGGCCCTTTCCCCAGACACTGTAGCAATTGTCGCTTCCAGATTCAGGTCACAGCAGCACTTGCAGTGTAGGTCCTCTCCTGTTGAAGGTCAGGTGTCAAGTGGGTGAACAGATGAAAATGGCGGTTACGTCAGCGGCGGTGCGTACTGTCACCGCCGGCGTACATCGTCATTGGCTCCTGGATCCCATAGGGCCCAATGATAACCAATGCTGAATTGTGCGCCATTTTAGGGGGCCACATGGCAGGGCAACTTACTGCGTCACAGCACTTTTGGGCAGGAATACGGACAGACAGCGCCACACACCGATTACATCACAATTGTTCAAAACAAAACACCCTTGTGCAAGCTATGTGGTGTATGAACCTCTGCTCACCCTTTTCCTCCAAAGGGCACATCCGCTGGGGCAGAGGATGAGATGGCCTCATCATCCGGTATACAGACCCCTGGTGGACCTGTCGACAATGGACGACAGGCACATCATTATCACCTACAGACCTGATCGTGCCACAAACCTGAAAATGTGTGCCCAGTTGGAGCCAGACCTGATGTCAGCTATCTGCCCTCCCACAGGAATCCCTCTCTAGTGCAGGTCCTGTCAGTACTCATGGCATCAGGGATGTCACAGTCAATGTTCTCTAATGTGTTGTCCAGAGTGTTGTCTGCCCTGCTGAAACACATGAGCAGCTACATCGGTTTCCCTCAGGTGGAGGATTTGCCCACAGTGAAAGGTGACTGCTATGCCCTGGGACATATCCCCAACATCATTGGTGCCATTGAATGAATAGGTGTACAGAAACCGCAAAAGCTACCCATTCCATGAATGTGCAGATTGTGTGTTTGGCAGACCAGCACATCTCCCATGTGAATGCCAGGTATCCTGGCTCAGTGCATGACGCTTACATTTTGAGGAATAACAGCATCCCTTATATGATGGGGCAACTCCAGAGGCACTGTGTGTGGCTAATAGGTGAGCCCAAAGTCCCAACACAGTTTGAATAGGTGTCTGGGTACGGGAGAGTCCCTAAGGGTTGGTGTGTATCTAACAGTTGTCCCTCGATATTTGCAGGTGACTCTGGTTCCCTTAACCTGTCATGGCTACTGACCCCAGTGAGGAATCCCAGGACAAGGGCAAAGAAACGCTACAATGAGGCACATGGGCGAACTAGGAGGATAATAGAGCGGGCTTTCGGCCTCCTGAAGGCCCAGTTTCGGTGCCTCCATCTGACAGGTGGCTCCCTATACTACTCACCGAAGAAGGTGTGCCAGATAATCGTGGCATGGTGTATGTTGCACAATCTGGCTTTGCGACTCCAGGTGTCTTTTCTGCAGGAGGATGGGCCCGATGTTGGTCTTGTGGCAGCTGTGGAGCCTGTGGACAGTGAGGAAGAGGAGGCAGAGGAAGAAGATATAGACAACCGAAACAACAACATCATGCAATACTTCCAGTGAGACACAGTTAAGAGACTGGCACTGCTCCTCTCATATCATACTACTGTAGGACATTGCATGATTCTGCCTTTTTCCTCTGTGTATGGACCCTGACAGTTCACTTTGGCTTTCCATTTCACAGATCTGGGTACCACTTTCTGCCTTCTGCTATGTTTACAGCTGCCCAACAACTGTTGAACATTGGCATGTGAAAATGAACATTGACACTGGTATTTGTCAGAGAGGTTGTAATAACACACTTGTGAAAGTACAGACTGACTCCAGATCGTTTTGCGATTCAAGGGTGTTTATTTATGTGCTATTCAGTGGAGGGGTATGTGCAATGGGCCGGGGTGATGGTTGAAGAACGTCCATGGTGGAGTCCAGTCTATTGGTATCACAGGTGCATTGTCCAAGGGGGAATAGGAGGTGGAGTAATGGCAGTTCAAGGTTGTAAGGGTGACATAGTGGGACAGAAGGGTGACAATCAGGAGAGTCTTATCTCCTGGCGGGAGTCTTGGCAATGCTCTCTGTCTTGTGCCTGGATCTCAGGGACAGTTTGTGGGGTGGTTCTCCTTCTGCAGGGGGTGGGGTGCTGGTGGCCTGTTGTTTCTGTGGCGGGACCGCCTGTCCACTAGCGCCGGCGGACGTGGAGGGATGTTTATCATTCAGGGGCACGTTGGTGTGCCACTGTCTCCCTCATGGTGTTGGCCATGTCTGCCAGCATCCCTGCAATGGTGAATAGGGTGGTGTTAATGGACTTCAAGTCCTCCCTGATCCCCAGGTAGTGTTCCTCCTGCAGCCGCTGGGACTCCTGAATATTGTCCAGTACCGTGCCCATGGTCTCCTGGGAATGGTGGTATGCTCCCATTAAGTTGGAGTGCCTCGTTGAGAGTGGGTTCCCTGGGCCTGTCTTCCCCCTGTCGCACAGCAGTTCTCCCAGTTTCCCTGTTATCCTGTGCCTCTGTCCCCTGAACCGTGTGCCCACTGCCACTGACCCCAGGACCCTGATTGTCTTGGGTTAGTGGGGTTGCCTGGGGTTCCTGTAGTGGCAGACACACTGCTGACTGAGGTGTCCTGGGGACAGAGGGATGGGCACGCTGGGTGGGTGCTGTGGTGGTGTTTCCTGAGGGGGGAGGTTCAGTGGTGGTTTGTGACTGTGGCAGGGGAACCAACTGTCCCAAGGTCCCCGATGGGCCGGGCTGGTCATCTTGATCCAGGCGTGCAGAGCTGCTATTGTCACTGTGGGCCTCTTCTGTGGGGGGACTGGATATGGCTGGCACCTCCTGTCCAGTGATGTTGGGTAGGGTCCTGTTGGGGTGTAAATGCATAGTTATCTTATCTGTGTGTGCCATCTTGTGCAATGGGTGAGTTACCCTCTACTCCTGTGCTTGCATTATTGGCTTGGCCCTTGTGTGATTGGTGATTTTGTGGCCTGGGTGAGTCTCTCTACTGGACATGCTTTGGTGATGGGTGTCCATGCATTGGTGTTACATGCAGGGCTTGGTTTTGGGATGTGTGGGTTGTGATAGTGGGGTATCTGTGGGGTGTTGGGTGTGAGGGTAGGGGTAGGGGTAGGAGTAGGAGTTTGTGATGTCATGCAGGTTGGGTGGGTGGGATAAAGTAGTAAAGATTTGCCTTACCAGAGTCCAGTCCTCCTGCTAAACCTGCGAGGCCCTCAGGATGCATGATCACCACGACTTGTTCCTCCCATGTTGTTAGTTGTGGGGGAGGAGGTGGGGGTCCACCGCCAGTCCTCTGTACATCTACCTGGTGTCTGGATACTACGGGACGCACCTTCCCCTGTAGGTCGTTCCACCTCTTCCTGATGTCATCCTGTGTTCTGGGGTGCTGTCCCACTGTGTTGACCTTGTCAACAATTCTCCACCATACCTCCATCTTCCTTGCAATGGACGTCTGCTGCACCTGTGATCCGAATAGCTGTGCTCTACCCAGATGATTTCCTCCACCCTGACCCTGAGCTCCTCCTCAGAAAACCTGGGGTGTCTTTGAGGTGCCATAACGTGGTGTGGGTGATGTGATGTTTGTTGTGCTGTGTGATGTGTTGTGTTGTGTTGGTGTGTGTTCTTTGAGGTGCGTGGATGTTGTATGAGTGATGGTGTTGTGTGCCTGTGGATGCTGGTGTTGTGTTTGCTATTCTCTCTCTCTCTGTGCTTCTTCCAAAAATGTCGTTGTAAGGGGTTGTGGGTAATGTGGGTGTGTGTTTTATAGTGGTGTGGGTGTGGTGTGTTTATGTGTATCAGGTGTGTGTATTTTGATTTGTCCAATGTGGCTGTGTTTTGTAAATGTGTGTGTATTTTGAGCGCGGCGGTGTGTACCGCCAATCGTTTACTACGGTTGAATGACTGCTGTGTTGATTCGTGGGTCGTGATAGTGTGGGCGTATTCTTGTTGGTGTGACGGTGTAGGTTTTGGTATCGCCAGTTTATCACTGACCTTTGGTGTGGTGAACTTGTGTGGGTGTCTGTATTGTGGCGATTACGAGATGTGGGTCGTAATACCTGTAGCGGATTTCCGCCTCAGCCACGGTATCTTGACAGCCGTCAGCACGGCGGTAAGCGGGATTTACCGCCAGGGTTGTAATGATTGCCTTAGTCTCTTTTGGAAGTTACAAATCTCCAGCGGGATGAAGCTGCAGGCTTTGTCCAACAAGGACTCCACAAAGCCAAATATCCCTCTGCAAGGATACGCAGAACAGGATTTGTCACTGTGAAGAAGATGGATCTGGGCACTGCTGTCAAATCAGGCCAACCGCTGATGCACTTTGGGTGGATCGGGAAGCAGATAGGTCTCCGTATTCTCCCAGAGAACTTTTAGATTTTTTGGCAGAAGCTTAGATTGGGCCATTTGTGGACCTTTACCACCGCTTTGAAGGGACGAGGATTGGAGGGGCACCACCTGGAGGGTCAGGGCTCACTCATTGCCTTCATTGAAGTGGAGGAAACTTATGCATTAGTTCTACAAAAAGTGTCAAGACCATTTCTGCCTCCCTGACACTGATTCCAGTATGTCTGGGGTGCAACAGGCTAATGTGAAGTTCTCTGCATGTGATCTGAGGCTGGGTCTTGCAACTAGGGCTGCGCACAGCTCCACACCTCCATTCTGTTTTGGATGGCCCATCCTGTCAAAACCCAGCCCCTCTATTGTGTGGCTGTCTGGGAGGAATAAAAGTAGTCCAACTGCCAACAACACCTAGTGATGTGACCCATGAACAGGCACCAAATGGCTAGGAGAAGAAAATCCTACTTCCTGAAAGAGGCATTTTCAAACCTGTGACTTAACATATGACTTGACTATTAAAGAGGAGCTTAAATTACAATTCTTTTGACACGAAACATTACTTTTCTACTTGCCCCAAACAAAGGTTATCACTTAGTAAATGTAATACTAAGGTAACTCAATGCTATCCCACGGGAGAGGTAGACCTCACTGTAGTGAAATATAAAGTTTGGGTGTTTTTCAATACCAGTACATGGAAAACTAAGGTACATATCCAACTTTTTGAATATAATGCACCTTGCCTTTTCGGTTGCTTAGGGCCTAAGTTAGGAGTTAATCGTATATAATAAAAAGGGAGCTTTAGGGCAGGCAAGGGGGTTATTATGCAAAGTCTAATTGGCATTTTAACAGTGAAGACCGGATGGAATGGCAGGCCTTGGACATGTTTATTGGGGCTACTTAAGTTTGAACAATAAATGCTGCAGGCCAATAGTAATATTTAATTTAAAGGCCCTGGGTACATGTAGCTCCTTTTGTATGGACACTGTTTAATGAGCATGTGCACCCAGGCCTGGTGTTATCTGAGGTTAGGCAATGCCACTGACCTCCCATATACTTCCCCTTATATTGTTTACAGCAGGACCTCTGGTGCTGTGCCACTGGGGCCACCCCTAAGAAGTGGTCTTGTTACTTTGTTGTTTTGCTTGCCCAACGGGAGTAAAGTAAAAAGGACAGTGTTAGTCTGCCACCATCTTGGTCTTGTCCCCACCACAAATACAGTTTAGTAGAAAAATCACCACTGTTATAAAGTAAGCAGCATTGTGGTATACTTTAGGAGCAGAATCGCACTTGAACAAGTTCTTGCTCGTTACTAAAGATCTGTCTGATTAATACTCTAAGCACATATTCCTCACCTTCTTAGAAGATTCCCCAGGTGCCACAGTGGATTAGGAGATTTTTCCTAGCAGTACTTCCATGTGCCTCAAGGTGGTGCCTTGCGGCTCTGTGTTTGCTCTATACCACCTTGGGCTTTATACCACCTTGAATGTGACAGACGAGCCCTCAGATGCAAAGTGTGAACCATTATGGTTATAGTGGGCTGAGAACTAACTTAGGCTATTTTTAGATGTTACAAAGAGACCACTCCACAATAGGGAGGTGGGAGGGCAGTAGGGAAAATGCATTTAGATAGATTATCTACTAGAAAGAGCATTACCGAAAGGGTTATTCTGGTGGATAATTTTAACCACAAATTCATCACCATAAAAGAGAAACAAAAGCAGAACCTCCCCAAGGCGGAGGGTCTGTGAAGTGGTTTCAGACCAAGAAATCTTGCACAACTGAGCAAGTGAAGTGTCCTCCAACTACATGGAATGCGGTAAGTTACCCACTCATCCTAGTAGGATCAGGGTCCTCCGTTGAGGGTCACCACCATGTCCTGTTATCTGTGTAATCACTGCCCCCCCCCCCTCCCAACTCCCCTGCTTAGGACAAGGGGACAGAGAGTGAGGGGCACACCCACCCTGGGTCCTTTGCATATGAGAAAAACAAAAAAATCGCTAGGCAGCCATCCACCTACCTGCGGCGGCTGCTGCTCACTTCGGCAGTGACCTTACCAGTCTCGCACCTCTCCTGAAGCATGTCCAGGGCTCGGGATGTGTAGAGCACCACTGCTAGCCAAAGATTATAGCACTCACCTTGCACTTGCTGTGGGTCTCACAGCAGAAAATGTTAGCATTCACCTTGCGCTCAAAAGCAGAAATGGGGGGAAAACAGGGGGCTCACTACCCAGCCCCTGGAGACACGGGGGCACCAGATGCATGAAATGCAGCATAAGGAAAGCAAATAAAGCAGCCAGGGGAAGTAGTACCCTCTGCAGACCGTACTAGTAGCAGTCCAGGGCTACAAGTCCAGCAGTCCAGATGGTGGTTCCTTTCTGGCAGCACCACAGCCCTAAGGTGCAGTATTATTTTCCAGGTCCATGTAGTGTCCAAGAACATTGGGAACAACCCCTGTACTTGTACTCATTTTCTCTTTGATCTCACGAGACACGTCAAAGAAACTTTAGAAGTGCACAACAGCCCCCTTCAACCTCAGCCATGGCTCCAGACATCAGTAAGGGGTAAACACGTCCTTGTGTGAAGGCAGGACACAGCTTATACAAACGTAAGTGTACCCCGTCTCTCCCTCCCCAAGCCCAGGAAGACCATTCAGCATGCAGATGTAATCATGTTACATCTCCACCCTCCCTGTATAATGGCTGTCTGGAAAGTAAGTTCAAAGTCCAGCTGTCACCCTACCACAGACATGGAGTGGAGTCAGGCTGCAAAGCACAAGAGTCATAGGCATAGTGAAAAGCCCACTTTCTAAAAGTGGCGTTTCTACAATGGTAATAAAAAACCCGCCAACACCAATAAGCAGCATTTCTCACTATCATTCCAGATATACCAAACAAGGCCACGCTGATCACAGATCAGAAGATACCACTTAGACATATGCAAGGGTATTCCTAATGCAAGCCTATGAGAGGGACAGAACTCACAGCAGTGAGAAAGCAGAGAGGCTGTTTTTCACTACCAGGACATGGCACACAATGAAGGCACATGTCCTGCCTTTTATCTACACAGCACCCTGCCTATAGGGCTACCAAGGGCCTACCTTAGGGGTGACCTATATGTAGTTAGAGGGGGTTCCAGGCCTGTCAAGTAAATTTAGATGCCAAGCCACAGAGGCAGTAATCTGTGCATGCAGACCCTGCGTTGGCAGGCCTGAGACAGATTTGAAAGGCTACTCCTGCGGGAGGCGCAAGCTACGTTGCAGGCCCACTAGTAGCATTTCATTTACAGGCTCTGGGTATATGGGATACCACTGTACAAGGAACTTACAGGTATATTAAATGTGCCAATCAGGTGTAAGCCAATCATACTAAGTTTAAAGGGGAGAGCACATGCACTTTAGCACTGATCAGCAGTGATAAAGTGCCCAGTCCCGAAGCCAACACAAAAAAGGTCAGAAATACAGGAGGAGGAAGGCAAAAAGTTTGAGGATGATCGGCTAAGTTTGAGTTGTCTCCTTCAATATATGGATGGTGTCAGAAAGACAGCCAACTGCGATTTCAAATTACACTGTACGGGCTACATGTGCCGCCTGGCATAGTAGACAAGGAAAATACATGCAACTAAGATGTCAAGAAGCTTCTGCCATCCACTCACCTGAAACCAGGAGAGAGGCAGAAACATCAGGACCATAGCCCAATTGACCTGGACTCATCATTGTAGAGGGGAAACCCTGAACTCCCCCGTATTCAGGATTGCCTCTATGAATGACACTTCACTCCAGATGAAATGCATCTCCTAGTAGTTTTTTGGCTGGCACTCCAATCCATGGAATTTTGGATAGTGTACATTCTCAACAATAGTGATAAGTTATCACCAGGGTTCCCACCACAGTCTGAAGATGCTGGGTGCATGAAGCCAGTAGGCCAATAAGCCTCTGAAATACTCTCTTCGGGATCCTCTCAGAAAGAGGCCGAAACATCAGAAGCAAAGCCCAAATATCCTGGAATCACTGCATCAGAGAAAAGGTGTGAACTACACTGCGTCCAGCACAGCTCCTATAAATGGAAGGTTCTGTGAAGGAGTCAGGTAGGACTTCGGTGAAGCCCACTAATGTCAGGGATTCCGTCACTGTCAGGAGGTGGTTAACCATTGACTGCAGTCAGCTTGCCTTCAGCAGCTAATTGCTGAGGTACAGAAGTACAGCTATTCTAGATCTCTGAATATGTACAGCAATTCCAGACATAGAAGAATGGCAGCGTCCACCACAATCACTTTCGTGAACATCCAAGGGGCACTGGTGAGGCTGTAGTGAAGCACAGCAAACTGAAAAGGTTTCTGGCATACCTTGAACCGCAGGTAAGGCCTGTGGAACTGTAGGATGATTATAAGAAAATAACTGCCCTTTAAGTACAAGGACCCCCTTTCCAGTCACCGGGTTCCAATACAGAGAGCATCTGGGCCAATGTGAGTTTCTTGAATCTGTCCTTCCGCTGTAGGGCAGTGTAGGAAGGTAGCTTCTTTCTAGCCTTGTTACCCCCACTTTTGGCCTGTTTGTGAGTATATGTCAGGGTGTTTTTACTGTCTAACTGGGATCCTGCTAGTCAGGGCCCCAGTGTTCATAGTGGAAACCCTATGTTACCAGTGTTTTTGATATGTTTCACTGGAGTCCTGGTAGCCAGGACCCCAGTGCTCATAAGTTTGTGGCCTGTATGTGTTCCCTCTGTGGTGCCTAAATGTATCACTGAGGCTCTGCTAACCAGAACCTCATTGTTTATGCTCTCTGCTTTTAAAATTGTCACTGCAGGCTAGTGACTAATTTTACCAATTTTGATTGGCACACTGGAACACCCTTATAATTCCCCAGTATATGGTACATAGGTACCCAGGGTATCGGGGTTCCAGGAGATCCCTATGGGCTGCAGCATTTCTTTTGTCACCCATAGGGAGCTCAGACAATTTTTACACAGGACTGCCACTGCAGCCTGAGTGAAATAATGCCCACGTTATTTCACAGCCATTTTACACTGCACTTTGGTAACTTATAAGTCACCTATATGTCTAACCCTCACTTAGTGAAGGTTAGGTGCAAAGTTACTTAGTGTGAGGGCACCCTGGCACAAGCCAAGGTGCCCCCACATTGTTCAGGGCAATTTCCCCGGGCTTTGTGAGTGCGGGGACACCATTACACGCGTGCACTACATATAGATCAATACCTATATGTAGCGTCACCATGGTAACTCCAAACATGGCCATGTAACATGTCTAGAATCATGGAATTGTCACCCCAATACCATTCTGGTATTGGGGGGATAATTCCATACATCCCCGGGGCTCCAGCATAGAGCCCGTGTACTGCCAAACTAACTCTCTGGGGTTTTCTCTGCAGCTACTGTTGCTGCCAACCCTCAAACAGGTTTCTGCCGCCCCTTGGGCATGGGCAGCCAAGTCCCAGGAAGGCAGAACAAAGGATTTCCTCTGAGAGAGGGTGTTACACCCTCTCTCTTTGGAAATAGGTGTTAAGGGACTGAGAGGAGGAGCCTCTCCTGGCCTCTGGAAATGCTTTGAAGGGCACAGATTGTGCCCTCCTTGCATAAGCCAGCCTACACTGGTTCAGGGGATCGCCAGCCCTGCTCTGGCGCAAAACTGGACAAAGGAAACGGACCACTCCCCTGACCATTACCTCCCAAAGGGTGTCCATGTTGAATGCAGAGGTGTGAGGACACACTGGACAGCTTTGCATGGCCAGTGCCAGCAGGTGATGTCAGAGACCCCTCCTGATAGGTGCTTACCTCTCTCTGTAGCCAATCCTCCTCTGGGGGCTATTTAGGGCCTCTCCTGTGGGTTTCTCATCAGCTAACGAATGCAGGGGCTCAGAGTTCCTCTGCACTTCCCTCTTCGACTTCTGCCAAGGATCGACCGCTGACTGCTCCAGGACACCTGCAAAACCACAACAAAGTAGCAAGAAGACTACCAGCAACATTGTAGCGCCTCATCCTGCCGGCTTTCTTGCCTGTTTCCTGGTGGTGCATGCTCTGAGGGCTGTCTGCCTTCACCCTGCACTGGAAGCCAAGAAGAAATCTCCTGTGGGTCGAAGGAATCTTCCCCTTGCCAACAAATGTCTGCATCACCGGTCCTCTGGGTCCCCTTTCATCTTGACGAGCGTGGTCCCTGGAACACAGGAGCTGGATCCAAGTGTCCCAGACAGTCCAGTGGGCCTTCTGTCCAAATTTGGTGGAGCTAAGTCCTTGCCTCCCCACGCCAGACAGTAATCCTCTGTACTGTGTGAACTGTAGCTGCTAAGGCTTCTGTGCTCTTTTGCAAGACTTCCTTTGTGCACAGCCTAGCTAGGGTCCCAGCACTCCGTCCTGCATTGCCCAACTCGCTGAGTTGGACTCCGACTTCGTGGGACTCCCTTTTGTTGTGCTGAGACGACCGCTGCGCTCAGATCTTCTGAATGCCTGTTCAGGTGCTTCTGTTGGTGCTGCCTGCTTCTGCGTCGGCTCTCTGTGTTGCTGAGCGCCACCTCTGTCTCCTCCTCCAAGGGGCGACCTCCTGGTCCTTCCTGGGCCCTGGCAGCACCCAAAACCTTCAACCGCGAATCATGCAGCTAGCAAGGCTTGTTTGCGGTCTTTCTGCCTGGAAACAACTCTGCATCCTTCAGCACACTGTGGGACATCTTCTGACCAAAGGAGAAGTTCCTTGCACCTTCCGCTGTTGCAGAACCTTCGGCTTCTTCCACCCAGAGGCAGCAATTTTGCACCTTCATCCGGGGTTTAGTGGGCTCCTGCCCCCCCGGACACTTGCGTGACTCTTGGACTGGGTCCCCTTCCTTTGCAGGTCCCGGGTCCAGGAATCAGTCTTCAGTGCTTTGCAGTCAGTTGTTGTCTTTGCAGAATCCCCTATCGCGACTTTACTGTCTTTCTGGGGTAGTAGGTTAACTTTACTCCTACTTTTCAAGGTCTTGGGGTGTGGTATCTTGGGCACCCTTAGTGTTTTCTTACACTCCCAGCAACCCTCTACACACTACACTAGGCCTGGGGTCCATTTGTGGTTCGCATTCCACTTTTAGAGTATATGGTTTGTGTTGCCCCTAGGCCTATTGTCTCATATTGCATTCTATTGTGTTCTACAGTATATGCACTACTTTGCTAACTGTTTACTTACCTGATTTTGGTCTGTGTGTATATTTTGTGTGTTTTACTTACCTCCTATGGGAGTATGTCCTCTGAGATACTTTTGTCATACTGTCACTAAAATAAAGTACCTTTATTTTTAGTAACTCTGAGTATTATCTTTTCTTATGATATAGTGCCAAGTCATGTAAGTGGTATGGTAGGAGATTTGCATGTCTCCTAGTTCAGGTTAAGCTGCTCTGCTATAGCTACCTCTATCAGCCTAAACTGCTAGAACACTACTAATCTACTAATAATGGATAACTGGGCCTGGCACAAGGTGTAAGTACCACTAGGTACCCACTATAAGCCAGGCCAGCCTCCTACAGGCAGTAAGTAGATGGAGGCCCATGACAGCCTTAAAGCCCCCATCTTTTTTCAGAACGAGGAAATAGACAAATACCAGGGTTTCTCCCAGACTTATACTTTCTGTATGGCACCTTTCAACAGCAACATGCAACCCTACTGAATGAGGATGGATTGGTCCGCCTCAGAAATCCTTTCGGACGTTGGATGTATAGTGCATGGAGGGAAAAGAAAGGGTATGGCACAGTCGTTCGGAATATTTAGCAAAACCCAGGATGAAATGTTGGATACTGCCTCCCACTGGATGTGGATGAGTTGCAGAGGGCAAATTAAAGCTATTTTCTCCCTGCTAAAACAGGAGGAGGAGTCACAAGGCTGTTGGCCATTTGCCTCTGGGGCCTCGAAAAGACTGCTCTGCTTTCTGAATAATTGGCCAAAAGGCTGCGGCTTTATAAATGCTATACCTCTATAGTCTCTAAGTTTCCGAAACTGGTGCGGAAATAGGTTGCAAGCGGCCAACAGCCTGTCACTCTACCATATTTAAACTGTTCACTAAAAAAAGCCGGACTCACCAAAGGGAATGTCCATCAGCACAGTCTACACATTGCAGGAGAGCCCTGTGTACATCATCCAGGTATACAGACGAAGGACTAGATTGGAACCAACCATCCTACCAAGGTAATCTGTGGTATGCAGACCTGTGTGAACAACATATTTGGCCATGTCTTCATGAACCAATGAAGCTCTCAGGATCTTCTAGGACTACCAGCAAAATCTAAATCTCACAGGCCATGTCCCAAAGGGCATGGGTATAACAACCTGACAGGCATACTGCATTGACAGGCCACAACGTCAGCCTGACTGGGGAAAAAAAAGATGTTTGGCAAATGCATCAAACCTCTTAGATTGCCCGTCAGGAGGAGTGGTGGTGATTGAATTGGGATTCACATAAGTGGGATGGCCTTCACAATAAGGCTCTCAAGAATGGAATGCTTAGTGAGAAATCCTAAGTCACCAGGCTCCAGTCTGATGTACAGACATCTGCCTGTTCAAAGATAGGCATTAACATTGTTCCAACTAGGTACCCATCAAGAGCATCTTTAAGAGCACTGAAAGAAAGCAAGACCTCAATGATGCTGGTCAATGCAGTAGGATTTCAGTCAACACACTGGTTTTAGACTCAATGAAGAACAGCTGTTGTTCAAACACTTCAGCTGCCCTCCGAACCCCAACTGCAAATGAGGCACTCTCCTCAGCTGGTGGCCCACGTGGCGAGTCAAGTTCTGTCTCTGGGGAGGTATCAAGCCCTGTAAACCCATTCTCATATCTTTCATCAACAACATGCCGGAGTGCACCACACTCCGGAACAGAATCAGACAAAGAATTATATAATTTGCACTCTTTAAAAAAAATTGCACAACATCAGCTCAATTCAGGGTCATCTTCTGGTGTTGGGACTGGGTTGGATAGTGGGTAGAGTGGCCTCCAGTTCATAAATTGCATGGACTGTCCATAATCTCAGTCTGATGTCCATTACTGATCAGATAAAGAGCAGCACTTGCCTGTAATTTCAACAGTTACTTTTTAAAAGTTTTCTAGCATATTGTGCAGTCAGTGGCTACGTGATGTTATTTTAACCAGTTTCAAAAGAGATTCCAATGCAGTGCCAAAGATTATTGAGCACTGAAAGGTTATTAAGCACTCAATGGAATCAATATATTTTTCACAGAACAAAAAATTACTGCAAGACACTTGAAAAGCTGCAGCCCTCTAGAATGTGGCCTATACTGCGTTTTCCTACCTGTTATTAATATGGTTTGGATTGCTGGATAGATAGATCAGGATGTATGCATGGATAGCCTTTATTCATACACACAATCATGATTTCTAGGTTTCATGTGATACAATAAAATGTAGCATCTGACAAAGGTAAGATAAAACTACTGCTATCACATCATTAAAGCGGTTGTATACCTAATTTTACACAACCAGTAATGGTCACTTCCCTTCCCAGTAAAATGCTCTTGAACCCAGCTTTGCAATATTTCAGCTGCATAGGCTAGGAAGGTAGGCTTTACCTAGGACTCCGTTGGCATTGGATGGCCAGAAAATACCTTATTACAAAAAACTCAAATTGGCAAACAAGAAGTGAAAGACTTCTATGGAATGCATTATGCTAAAAATATCAGGATCGATTTCAGGTTTACATTACGGCAGCCAGTGTAGCTCTCTTGAATGCCTTCCAGCGTAGGGTGCCCACATGTCCATTAATTACACAAACTGTCCGTAAATTGAGCCTAAAGTCAATGTTGTTATTTATTTAACAGACATAACGTGTCCATAATGTCAGCACTTTCACTATCTACAGTAAGCAAGTCCTAGTCAAATGATGTTAAACAGTAGGCTTGTGAAAGCTCCATAATTCATCCTATATTGACAACATTTGTCTTTAATATTAATGTTACTTCTCGTCAGCCACTCGTGGCTTACTCCAATTGCCACCACTGACTGTGGCTGCAGTATTTATGCTTGAACTTGCACTGGTTGATATGCCCATCAGCCAACTGTAGCACACTCTACACAGCATGATGTCTGAGCTGTGGCCCTATAGGTGCATGCTATACTTACTAATTGGCTTCTGAGCATGCCTTTGGCCAAGTGATGACCTTTTGTTCTGGGATGCATAGGACTTGTTTTCAATCTTTGTTTTTCTAAGGTGCCAACTGACCTATGAGGTGACTACTGAATGTGGGCCCCAACCTAGGCCTATCCTAGCTAGACAAGTGGGCAATCACCAAGACTGACCTAGCTCTCACTCCATAAGCACCATAACCAATGCACATCCAAAGGTTGCCACAGTGTGCCACTCATTCAGTTATTTTGTCTTTTCAAATCCTGATACGCCTGCTGAGATCGCTCGCCAGGTGAGCAAGAACGATTTCTCTGACAGGGAGCTAGTGTTCCATGATACCAAAGTCTAACCTGATGGAATTACAAATGCTTCAACAATTCACAGCGAGGGCAGTAGCTGTCACGTTGACAACATAGCATATCTCACTTATTTTACATGCCATGGACTGGCTTGCCAGTTGAGAAGGCAGTTCATTTTAAGGCACCGACACTTGTGAAAAATATTGTCTACGGTACAGCACCTCCATGTTTTCAACTAGACTGGAGTTTTAAAATCCTATCTGAGGAAGCAAAGCACTCCCTCCATATCTGGATGTCAAACAGTGATGGACATTATAAATTCTGCTAATAATGACTTAGTATGATGGTGACCTTTCTAGGGCATGTAGATTATAAAATGTTCATCAATATAGTACAGCTGTTTATCTAAGTTAGTTATGACTACCCTTAGGCAGCCACAGACACATTTTCAACAAAAATATACATGTATGTTCCCCAGAAAAAGTCTATGATGTGCTTCAGGGTTCGGCAAAAGTTAATTGCGGACATGAACAGAGGGTGATTTGGCAGGTGTAGCATCAAGAATATAGCAATCATGCTTTTCAAATGTGTTAAATTAACCGTTGCTTCAAAAACAGGGACAGCTAGGCAGCGTGCAAGGAGGTATTTCTCAGTGTCAAAGACTGCACAGCAGCTTGGGTGTGTGGTGCACTGTGTCACAGATTGTGGTTGACTGTTCTGAGGGTGATGGTTGAGTGTATCGGCGATTGGAGTTCACTGTATTGAGGGTGATTGTTCATTTCAGGGGTAGTAGTGTATTGTGATGTGTGTGAGGGTGCACTAGGCCACTGTGAGGTTACTCTACACAGTGGATGGTGGTGCACCTTGCAGCACGTTTTGATGCACTGTTCTAAACATGGTGGTACAATAAGCCTAAGGTTGTAGTTGCATGTGCGAGGGTGGCAGTGCACACTGTTCTGTAAGTGGTAGTGCCCTGTGCTATGTGGACTGATGCACTATGCCACTGGTTGTGGTATACAGCTCAGTGGGTAATGGTGCACTGTGGAGCACAGAGTGCCCTGTTTGGCACACTGCTGGGATGCTGGTCAAGGACAACATTGGGGGTGGGCCATATATTCCTCTCCACCAGCGTAATTAGTGGAATTTCGGACACTTTGTCCCTCATCAGGACATTGGCAGTAAATCACACTTATCGTCACGCTGACTGTCACCAACATACTGTTGCCGCGGCAGATATCCGTTCACCATATTATGACACACACACACCAATCCGTCACTATTCAGCCACAGACACAAGTCTGCCACACCAAAGGTCAGTGATAAACTGGCGATATCCAAACCTACACCGTTACGTCAAGAGAACTACGCCCATCATATTATGACCCACGAATCACCACGGCGGACATTCAATGGCGGTAAACCATTGGCTGTACATACCGCTGCGTTCAAAACACACACACGTACAAAACAACACCACATTGTACAATTCAAACTACACACACCTGACACCCATAAATACACCACACCCACACAACTATAAAACACACACTCACATTACCTACAACCCTTTACCATTACAAACCATTGGCACGAGACAGACACTACGACCACAGACAAAACCAGAGCCACACCACCTACAACAATACACCACCAACGCACACATAACACACCCTCACCTACACAACTCACACAACACCCATGGCACCACAAAGACACCCCAGATTCTCAGAGGAGGAGCTAAGGGTCATGGTGGAGGAAATCATCAGGGTAGAGCCACAGCTATTTGGAGCACAGGTGCAGCAGATATCCATTGCTAGGAAGATGGAGCTATGGCGGAGGATCGTGGACAGGGTCAATGCCGTGGGACAGCACCCCAGAACAAGGGACGACATCAGGAAGATGTGGAAAGACCTACGGGGGAAGGTACGTTCCATAGCAGCAGAACACTAGATCGCTATCCAGAGGACTGCCGGTGGACCGCCACCTCCTCCCCCACAACATACAACATGGGAGGAGCAAATCTTGGCAATCATGCATCCTCAGAGCCTGGCTGTGGTAGGAGGAGGACTGGATTCTGGTAAGTCAACTCTATACTACTATCACTGCCCTACCTGCATGCCATCACATACCCTCACCCGCACTCATCACTCCACCACCTCCCACACACCCCACCATCACATCCCACCCATCCAAATGTCATGCCCTGCATGCACATCACTCACAGCCCTGCACAGATACCTATCACCAAAGCATACACGCTAGAGAGAATCAGCTAGTCCACCACATACCAGCTTACACAAATTAAAGCTGCCAGGGCAAATACAACCAAAGAGGGCAACCCACTGATGCACAATGTCACACACACAAACAATAACACAGCATTTACATCCCCACAGGCATTCAAGCAAATGTTAGCGGAGAAGAGGTGCCAGCACTATCCAGTCCCCAAACTGAAGAGGCCCATAGTGATGACAAACTCTGGTCGCCTGGATCTGGATGACCAACCTGGCCCATCAGGGACCTCTGGACAGTTGGTTACCCAGGCACAGTCACACCACCACAGAGCCTCCCCCCTCAGGAAACACCACCACAGCACCCCCCCAGTGTACCCATACCTCTGTCCCCAAGACACATCAATCAGCAGTGTGTCCACCTCTACAGGGACCCCAGGGCACACCTCAGACCCATGACAATCAGGGACCTGGGGTCAGTGGCAGTGGAAACACGGTTCAGGGGACAGAGGCACAGGACAACAGAGAAACTGGGAGGAGTGCTGTGTGCCAGGGGGAGGACAGGCCCAGGGAACCGACTCTTCAGGAAGCACTTGAAGAGATCCTGGGAGCATATCAACATTCCCAGGATACGCCGGGCCAGATCCTGGACAACATGCAGGAGAACAGGCGGCTGCAGGAGAGACAGTACCAGGGGATCAGGGAGGGCTTGCAGGCCATCAACACCACCCTGGTCTCCATTGCAGGGGTGCTGGCAGACATCAAACATTATGAGGGAGGCAGTCTAACACCAGCGGGCCCCTGCCACAAGCCAGACATCTGAACTACCTACCACCTCCGCTGCCGCTAGTGGACAGGAGGCTCCACAACAGGACCAACAGGCCACCAGTACCCCTCCCCCTGCAGAAGGTGAACCACCCCGCAAACGTTCCCTGCGATCCAGGCAGAAGCCAGAGACTATTGCCAAGACGCCCACCAGGCAATGAGACTCCCCTGATTGTCACCTTTGTGCCCCACTCTGTCATCCTGTCCACCTTGAACTGCCATTGCTTCCCTTCCTATGTCCCCTTGGACAATGCACCTGTGCTACAAACAGACTGGCGAATACCCTGGACTTTCCTCCATCATCACCCCATTCCAATGCACTTGCCCTGCTTCTTCTTAGCACTTCAATAAACACCCTTTGAAAAAATACAAATATGGAGTATGTAAAATTATTTAAGTACATATTCGTATAACAAGGTACAAACAATGCATTGAACTGTACAGTAATGTTCACACAGGAAAGACCTGTAGTTTCCTGCAGTGATCACACCAGGAGCGATAGGGGGGCACCAACATCTGCAAAATGAAGTCCCAAAGAGTACAGTGAGTGGGCATATAAGTGAGATATAATAGCGTGCCAAAGATGATACAAATATTGACAATGAAATGTGAAGTTACACTGTCTTACCTGTGTATCATTGGAAGTATTGTCGTATCACTGCTGTTCTGTTGTCCTCATCCTCTGACTCCTCATCATCACTGTCCAGAGGGTACACTGCTGCCGCACAGGCATCTCCAGCCTGGTACCTCTTTCAGAAAAGGTACATGGAGTCTCAAGTCAAGGTTGTGCAACATGCACCATGCCACAATTATCTGACAGATCTTCTTGGGTGAGTAGCACAGGGTTCCACCTGTTAGATGGAGGCACTTGAACCTGGCCTTCAGGAGGCCAAATGTACCTTCGATTAGCCTCCGTGTTCGCCCATGTGCCTCATTGTAACGTTCTTCTGCCCTTGTCCTGGTATTCCTCACAGGGATCAGTAGCCATGATAAGTTGGGGGTAACCACAGTCACCTGCAAATATGGAGGGGCAACATTTAGGCAGACACTATCCCATATGGCCCATATACTGGGTGGGAACCAGGCCTCACCTATTAGCCACACCCGGTGCCTCTGTAGTTGGGCCATCACATTTGGGATGCTGCTATTCCTCAGGATAAAGGCATCATGCACAGACACAGGATACTCTGCATTGCCATGGGAGATGTATGGGTCCGCCAAGCACACAATCTGGACATTCATGGAGTGGAAACTCTTACGATTTGTGAACACCTGTTCATTTTGATGGGGGGGACAAATGCAATATGAGTCCCAACAATCGTCCCAGTGATGTTGGGGATATGTCCCTTTGCATAGAAGTCAGCCTTCACTGTGGATAAATCCTCCACTTCGGGGGAAAACAATGTAGGTGGACATGTGTTTAATCAGGGCAGACAACACTCTAGTCAGCACTATTGAGAACATTGGGTGTGACATTCCTGCTGCCAAGCCCACGGTCACTTGGAAAGAACCAGTTGCCAGGAAATGGAGCACAGATAGGACTTGCACAAGAGGAGGGATCCCACTGGGGGGACGGATAGCAGATATCAGGTCAAGCTCAAGTTGGCACATAGCTCTGAGATTGTGGCCCTGTCAAGTCTATAGATGAGGATAATGTGCCTGTCCTCCATTGTTGCCAAGTCCACCAGGGGTCTGTACACGGGGTATGTCGCCATCTTCTATTTATCTGCAGTAGTTGCAGTCTAAGGGACAAATGAGTGAGGATCCGGTCACACACTGAACATTGGAGCCACAACAGTACAATGCATGATGTTAAATTGTATTGGTGAAGTGGGATTGTCCTGTATGTCCAATTTTAAAAGTGACGCAGTTATTATCTAGGGTCTGCCCCCTCCCCACCCAACCCCATCGAAATGGCATCCGCCTGCCCTTGTGTGGAGGGACAGGTGGAAGTGAGGTGATTCCACTGATGAGAGCCGTTGTGGTAGGGAACCGCCGTGCAACTCCTTATTGGTTAACATTGGGCCCTAAGGGGCACAGTGGCCAAACTAGATGTACGTCGGCGGTGACGGTATGCACCGCCGTGGACGTGACAGTCATTTTCAATCTGATCACTCACTTGCTACCTGACCTTCAACAGGAGAGGACCTACACTGCATGTGCTGCTGTGACCTGTGTCTGGAACCTACCATGGCCCGTGTGACTGGGGAAAGGGCACCTGCCTTCACCTTGGCGGAGTTGGAGCGACTGGTGGATGGGGTCCTACCCCAGTACAGACTGCTGTATGGGCCTCTAGACCAACAGGTGTGTACACTGTGGGCACGATGCATGTGGCATGAGTGCATGGGGTGGTGTGTTAAGGCCTCTTTTGGGGGGGGGGGGGGGGGGGTGGATGTCCCCTGGGTGGTGTACAGCTTGTGTGCTGAGCCATGTGTGTGTAAATGGTGATGTGAAGGGGTATGGTGGGCCATGTGTGTAACAGGCAGGACAGTTTGACTGATACTATTTCCTCTGCAGGTTCGCGCCCATAAAAAGAAGGGTATATGGCATGCCATCACCAAGAACGTGCGGACCCTGGGGGTCTACAGCAGGAGGAGCACCCACTGTCAGAAACGGTGGGAGGACCTGAGACACTGGGCACGGAAGACGGCAGAGGCCCAGCTGGGGATGGCCTCCCAACAAGGAAGGGGTGCCTGTCGAACCCTGACCCCCTCTGATGGCCCGCATACTGGCGGTGGCCTATCCGGAGCTGGATGGGCGCTTGAGGGCATCACAGCGGACACAAGGGGGCGAGTACAGTGCCCATCATTACACCTTACGCATGGTGGAGTGGTATCTGGGTGGGGGATGTCGGTCAGTGGGTGCCCATAGGCCAGGCCTGGCATTTTAGAGTAGGTCCCCTGGTGGCAAGGGTCCGGAAGGGATAGTGCTGCTACCTAGCTCGTAGGCATCCACTACTGGTCAGGGCTGTGTGGGCCCCAGGTGTGCTGCATTTGGCGGTGTGCCCCTCTCCCCATGCCATGTTGGGTAGCAATATCACTGGTAGTGCTATGTATTGTGCGTAGGGCTGTTCCCTGTGTGTGAATGTGCTCTGTATGCCGACGGTGGTGTTGGTACAGCCATTGACCCAGTGTATCCTTTGTCTCTCCCCCACCTTTTGTTTTGTCACCCTGTCCTTATGTGCATTAGCATCATCTGACGGAGGAGCAGAGGCACCGGCAACAGAGGGAGCTGCATCCCACAGGACCCAGGAGGACGATTCCACCGACGGTGAGGGCACCAGTGGGATGGAGGGCGAGGGGAGCACCACGGCGGAGACAGGAGGGGACAGTTCGGACACAGATACCTCCTCCTGATGGAAGCTCCCAGGCGGTGGTGGACACCTGTGACCACCCCAGCTACAGGTAAATCCGCCACCCCCGTACCAGCACCGCCCTCCCAGCAGCCCCTCAGTGAGTTTCCCATGCCCGCTCACCCAGGAAGGTGGGCATCTCCTTCGTCCCAGCCACCTCAGGCCCTGCCCCAGTGAGCCCTGCTGCCCTGAGTGAGGAGGCTATTGACCTCCTGAGATCCATCTCTGTAGGGCAGTCAATCATTATGAATGCCATCCAGGGGCTGGCAGCCCAAATGCAATAATCTAATGCATTCCTGGAGTGCATTCACACTGGCTTGGCAGCCCAACAGAGATCAATCCAGGCTCTGGCCTCCTCTCTGATGGCACCCTCCCCCCTCCAACATCCTCTACCCAATCCCATTCCCCTCGCCCCCAACCTATCCTAAGCACACAGGCAGACGAGCACGCACACAAGACAACACACAAGAGTAGCACAGGCAAACACAATCACCACACATTATCCCACAGGCACTCACACAAACACCATCCAGATGCAGACATACCAACATCCACAATTTCCACTGTCTCCTCCCTCCTCCACCTCCCTCCTCATCCACTACCAGCATCACCACCACACCTAGCAGAACACACGTCTGACTGGCAGACACCTCCACAACAGCCATGCACACGTCCCCCGTGTCCTCTCCCACTGTGTCTGTCCCCCCCTCCTAAAGTACACAAACGCAAGCACTCAGACACCCAACATTCATCCACCTCACAACAGCATCCAGCCCATGCACCTGCACCTATACACAGCAGACAGACACCTCCTACAACCACTTCCTCACCTTCTCCCTCTTCCTGCCCCAATGTCCCTAAGAAGCTTTTCCTCTCCACCACTGCCTCTTCCCCCCCCCCCCCCCCCTTCACGTCTGCTCAGGGTGGCAAAATCACAGACAAGCACCTCAGCCACCCAGTCCACGGGCAAGTAGTCTCCAAACCCACTTGTGACGGGAAAGGATCCAGGGCACATGTCCAGAGGTTGAAGGAGCCTGCACGAGGCAGCCACAAGGAAAGGGTGCCTGCCCCAGCTGCGGGCCGGAAGACCAAGGAGCCAGCCCCAGCTGCTGCCAGTAAGGGCAAGGAGCCAGCCCCAGCTACTGCCAGGAAGTGCAAGGAGCCAGCCCCAGCTACTGCCAGGAAGGGCAAGGAGCCGACCCCAGCAGGTAAGAAGGACAAGGGGCCTGGTGCAGGGACTCAGATGGAGCCCCCGCCACTAACCATGGTTGTGCAGCCGTCCGAGGCTGCAGGGGATGGGCTGCAGCCTCCCACCACCACCACCAGTGGGCAGCCGTCCGAGGCTGCAGGGGATGGGCTGGAGCTTCCCCCTACCACCACAAGCAGCAGCACCACCACCAGTGGGCAGCCGTCTGCGGCTGCAGGGGATGGGCTGGAGCTTTTCCCCAACACCAGCAGCACCCATCACAACCACCACCACTGAGCAGCTGTCACCGCTGGCGGACAGTATGTAGTCCTGCATCCATAGGCTGCTGTGCGGCCTGACACCCACCTGAGAGACTGTGACCTTGCACTCCCCAGGATGAAGAGCACAGGGAACGATGCCCCATCCAGAACCAGTGGCTAGGACACCCACCAACCCCAGCCTCCCCAGGATCAAGAGCACAGGGCACGATGCACCCTCCAGAACCAGTGGGTAAGACATCGACCAACCTCTGCCTCCCCAGGATGAAGAGCACAGGGCACGATGCCCTCTCCAGAGCATGTGGGCAAGTCACCCACTTGAGACTGTGGCCTTGCACTCCCTAGGACCAAGCACAGGGCATGCTGCCCCCTCCAGAACCAGTGGTCTTGTTCCATCTGCCGGCTGAGGTGTCCCCCCCGTTCCCCATCCCCCTGAGGTGCCTTCCTATTTTCCAACTGATGCCCGTGCAGTGTTCTCTCAGTGTTGCTGCAGGTGACAGGTGGGGCCTTGGACTTTGGACTATGGCCCACGCACAATGAGGACTGGGCAGTGTCCCTTGAAATGTACATATGTATTTAACAGTTGCATTGCATTTTTGTATTTCTACTGTGTTGTTCTTATTAAACCCACTTTCATCAATTCCTGTTGTCCCTGCATTATTCCTCATGGGTATGGAGTAAATATGTTTTATTACTGCATCTGATTGTGTGTATGGGTGTGTGTGTGTGTGTATGGGTGTGTGTGTGTGTGTATGGGTGTGTGTGTGTGTGTATGGGTGTGTGGGTGTGTGTGTGGGTGTGTGTGTGTGTGTGTGTGTGTGTGTGTGTGTGTGTGTGTGTGTGTGTGTGTGTGGGTGTGGGTGTGGGTGTGGGTGTGGGTGTGGGTGTGGGTGTGGGTGTGGGTGTGTGTGTGTGTGTGTGTGTGTGTGTGTGTGTGTGTGTGTGTGTGTGTTACTCTTTTTCCTCCTCCCCTCCCCTGTGAGCTAGGCGGCAGTACTCACCATTGTCATCTTCGCTATTGTTGGTGTTTGTGGTGGAGCAGGACGTAGATCATAGGAAATATTTGCAGCTTGGGCTCCATGGCGGCGTGGTTCTTCCCTGTGTCTCCAAAGTTGAGTCCTTGCCCTTCTGAGGTCTGTTTCCGCCAGGCTTTTGATGTCGTCGGTACCACTCTGGAAAAGGTGGGGGTTCCTGGGTCGTAAGATGGTGGGCAATGGTTGATTACCGCCTGGATGTAGGCAGCTACCGCCGTGGTGGCTGTAGTTTTCATCCTGGCAGTCGGTGTGGTAAAGTGGCTGTCCATCAGAATTCTCAACCCCATGATCATAATTTGGCGGTACTTACGCCAGCCTATTGGTGGTTTTACCACCACTTTATCACCGACCGCCAGGGTTGTATTGAGGGCCTTTGTGTTACACATGTAAAGCACAGAAGTCCAGGACAAATTCAGCCAACTGTAAGTTGGCAATCAAGATTGGGGTCCCCTAGTGCAATTTTTAGTCACAAGGAGGGAACCTGATGAGATTTCTCCAACACCCGTGGTTGTGACAGTTCGCTGTCAGAAAGCTGCCGCTTGCATGAAATTCTACTCGAGCAGCAGCAAAATCAACTCAAGAATCTGCACCCTCCAGTGCGCCAAGTGGTGCAATTCACAATGATTTTTCAGAGTAGAAAGAGCTCACAGTGCTAAATCACTGTGCAAGCTGCGCAATATGCCTATTTCTGCCCATTGGCTGAGTTCTGCAGAATTTCATAGAGTATTTTTGTAACTCCGTAGACTTCCCTGGAGTAAAACTCTGAGTTCTGTCAAGGCCTACAGAACATGTATAGGATTTTTTTTTATTGGCCTTTCCTCAGGAACCTTCAGCTATTGATGCAAGACACTGCGAGCCACATCTTCGATCTGAATACAGGAGTATTTTAGTCTCATCTTTTTATCTGCTGTTTGGATGTAGTCCTTTGCTTCCTGTGTTATGCGTGAAGGCTATTTTACAGCTCAAAAGTATACACGATCATCACAAATTTAATTTATCTCATCCATACACTATACACAAAGTAATCCTTCAACTGTTTTGCACTGCAGCAGTCATTTTTATTGCTTTTTTCAGTACTCAAGTGCGACCATCAAACTTGCCTGTGCTTGTACAAGTCCATGAAGCTACCACCCAAGACTGAGTCTAGGCTGCTGAATGCAAAGGCGGAGCAAACAGCGTGGACGAGAGTTTGGCTGAAACCCTATACTAGTTTTGTCAGGAAGAATCCCAGTAGCAAAACACACTGACACAAATGCACAATTACTCTTGAATCTGATCTAATCACTTATTCAATATTTCACTCCCTTGCGGCCTCCAGTAGTACAAGTGCCTATGAGCTGGAAGTCCAAGTTCATTAACAGTGCACTGTTTCGGATACTCCCATGTGTTGTAAGGGGGCAGAATAATGTGTGCAATTGTCTCTATGCCAGCTGGCGCATTTTTATTAGAGTACACTTGTTTACTAGTTTTAGATCTTTAAATAAGGCCAGTTACTTGAGAATGCTTGCTTAGTACCACAATGCAATATACAAACTAAAGAACTTAAGCCCACGTGTTCGTCTGTCAGCTGTGTACTTACTTAATATTACTGCTTGACCTGCTTCTGATATGTCCATAAAATTGACTCACTGAGTCAAATCAAACAAATCAATGTCTTAAGTATACGTATTTATGTCGGTTACAAAAGCCCTGATAAACGGCAA
Source organism: Pleurodeles waltl (assembly GCF_031143425.1). Lineage (NCBI taxonomy): Eukaryota > Metazoa > Chordata > Amphibia > Caudata > Salamandridae > Pleurodeles > Pleurodeles waltl. Next base: position 457,343,889 of record NC_090448.1, read on the forward strand.
AAGCAGCCTGAAGCCAATCGAAAATGGAGCTGAACATTTGTCTGGAATTTTAATCATAAACCAAAGTTAAGCATTTTGATTTCCGTTCGTCTCTTCAAAATATAAACAAAAGCATCAGAGAAGAACAGCTTGTATCCAAAAGGATCAGAGAGCACCTTACTGCGTAGGTGAGAAGGGAATTAGTGTGCGTGAAACATGACTTTACAATTAATGATCCTTTGATGTAGAGTTTGGACTTCTCACATAAAATGGTCCTCCCTGTATTAGTGGTGAAAACCCGGTTCCTTTGGTAGGTTGGCGCCATGCTACTACACCATACACGCAAGCGTTCTTGGCGGAGTGAAAATATATGCTGTCATAATTTATCATTAACTACAGAAGAACCTTACCACCGACTCTGGCCACGATTTCAACAACTTCTGTGGCTGTGCATCACTAGAGTGCATCACTAGAGTGATACTAATAAAGCAACCATTCATTAGTAATTTCTTAAACAATACATTTTCTTTTAAATAATTCGAATGTCTTTTAGAGAACGAGCCCTTAAACGTGTGCATCATTTACTTTGGGACCTTAACCACAGCTTTTCCGCTGACTAGATAAATCAAGCCCCCAAAATATCGTTGGCGAGGTAAAAAAAAAAAAAAAAAAAAAAAAAAATCAAAAGATAAGATTTTCATTTGTCTAGCATCTTTGTGACTGATGATATTCTAAAAGGTCTTCCGATGTAACTCTATAAATAACTTCAACTTTACACTACGAAGAACTGAATCTTAACATTTGAAGGCAGTTTACTAAGTAACTTTGCCCGTGCGTTAAATACTGCTACATACTTATGCATTCTTAAAAAGCATTGCTTTCGAACTTAACAAAAATGTGATAAAACAGACAAGCCCATCTCGCAATGGCAGCCCTTTCCTTCCCAATGCCAGACACGTGGTAGACAGTACGTGTTTTTTCCCCTGGGCAGCACATTAGTGCTTGATGAGTTCCGACAGACAGTTCCAGTTAGCAGCTGTGGAATTTGTGCTCTTTCACATCGTTAGCCTTTTAGTGCTCAGAGAAGCAGTGAAAAATGAACCGTTAGTCATAATTATGTTCTAATCCAGAACACAGAGCAAGACCGTATTACCAGAATACCGTCTCATTTGAAACAATATTACACATAATAAATGTTCATATTAGTGTTCTATTAAATCCCTCTGAAGTGAAAAGTATTTTATATGTTAGACTATCTAAATTAGCTCAGGTCGCACATATACAGAAACGCGTAAGTATAATTTATTTCAATACAAATGTATTTGACTAATTTAGGGATGGGTTTTTGTTACATAATGCAAGGCAAAGTACAAGTTTAAGAGCAGTAAACCCATCAACAACGAGCCAGCATTTTTAGGGATTTTCAGTGTGTCTGCCACACATCATGCTTAGTCCTAACTAATGGGTTACACAAAACGTCCACTACAGGTCCTGTTCGTTTAATGTAAAATCTCTAACGCCCTGTTTCAGTTTCTGCCAAGCAAAACCTTACCCCCCCCCCCCCCCCCCCACTTCTCCTCTAGCACAAATTTATCTGCTAGCCAATAAATAGTGGTATTGTTTTTTGATTTTGGTCAGAAAGAGCAAAAGATAATGGGTGAGATGCTTTAAAAAGTTTCATGCATCGGCAACCACTTAGGGCAGTATTTAGTCCACCTTTTTGACTACTGTGCCGCCACAGTCAGGAAGCGACCATAAACAAGTCACTTTTGGTCCTCCTCCAACATGAGGAGTGGAGCCTGAAATGGTAATTTCCTCACAGAACAGTGAACAAGCAACCCATGACCAGTTCCAGCTTTGCCGGGCCTCATCAGTGAGGTACAGCTCGGATCTTAGTATGTTACCCGTTAGCATTTTCATTAGCATTTCCAAAGAAAACACACTGGCATAACAATCAGTACATTAGAAGAATGCCTCTATGTCCTGATCCTGCTATTTAGATAGACAAACCATGGTTATCCATTGTTTATACGTAGTCAGATATGGTAGACTTCAGTTTGCCTCGTGTTTGGATGGCACCCTTGCCTGTGTAGAGTACAATGGAAGAAACTGTCGCGTAGGTTCTCATTAGGGTAATGAGGCTAAAGATACACCGCCCCATCTGGATCAGGGATCGGTCATCTAAGCAGGTAGCTGTAATGAAGCTTGCAGCAATCAGCATACAGTCGTGGTCATCTGGCTGCAATCTCCCTCTAATGTGCTTGGGACCAAGGGGTGTTTTATAATAAACAGTTGACATTCTAAGAAATGGTCCCCACGTATGACTGTGTTTTTCTGTGAATGCTGGAGACACAGCGTACCACGTTTGTTGGCAAGCTTTTCTGACTATAGTCTTGGAGAAAGCACAACGTGAACTATATGTCCTAAGAACACGATTTGCTAGGCGAAAGAACAATGAGACAGAGAGAAATAAAACATCACCGCAAATGAAGCTATTGCTAGAAAAATAAAGCAATGCTGAATAAAATGTAAACGGGTTAAAGTGCACAGCTGCAGGCCTAGTTAGCTAAACAATGTGCTCAGAACATGGCTAAAAAGCTACACAACACCCTCCGCTTGCCGGTCAAAGGCGGTTCACAGCTAATGCAAAAATGCAGCATAAACCCTAAACTTAAGCAACTAAGGAATTAATTACATCAAGTTCAGGAAACACAAGCTACAGGAAAAGACAATTTCAAAAGCCACTTTGTGGCATGTGGAACCAAATTTAAAAAATAAAAGTCATCTCGGACATTGCCAATCGTATCCAGGACAACGGAAGCCAGGAGATGGTCAACCTCTGCAGGTGACAAAATATCCAAGTCATGTTCAGGGAAGACCAAAGAGCACTTGTGTTGCAGAGCCTGAGCTTCAGCCTGAGGCAGCAGCCTCCCGTGTCATGCCCACTGTAGAGTTAAGAGTCGCAGAATCCACTAAGGGCAATTCATACACTGCTTCTCGTAGCAAGCGCACCCTCAACGCACGTCTGACGATGAGCCCTCATCGAGAACAATTTAAATTTAATATTAAGACAGTACTGATCACACCTCCTCCTCTAGCTTCATCTTTCTGTACACATGCCTACTTTCATCCTTTCTGTTTTCTTCATTCCCAGATCATCCTTTTTTTCCTCTCTTCCCAGGACATCCTGAAGGACAGTTTGCCCTGGAGCCAGCCACTTTTGTGTCTTACTTTTTCCGAAAACATGTTTTTTAAAATTGGTTTGTCTACATTCATTAACCAAACGCAATCACTGTACACGTCTTATCAGTTGGAATGTGAATTTGGACAATAGAATACAATTACTGTATAACAATAAAAAAAGGATAACAAATGGAGCATAATTCAATTTCAATTATTTACTTAAGTACCTCCTACTAGAAAGCCATATTGTACTATAAGAGAATATCTTATATTCTCAGCTCCTATCATCCAAATGTCCAGCTAACTTGCTACACTGGCTAGACTATAGGAATATTAGGCAATCATCTCGCCTATCATCACACATGCAGTAATTTATAACCTTAGGTTCAAACCTAAAGGCATTCACTGAATCAGTTTATTCTGCATACTCTCCTGAAACACCCATAAGTATAGAGAGGCAAGGGGCATATAACCTGCACACTTTGCATCACATTTTTAGCATTTCCACATGGAAACTCTAATTCTGCAGTAAAAATTAGTTCAAATTATTTCTATCAGCACTTGGGCATATATTTTTTGGGCTTCGTTCCTGGCTTACATCAGAGAATAAAAAACTGTTTTTTTAAACTTTTAGATTTTGAACAAACATACAGCAGTATGCAACCCACATTAAATTGGTGTGGCTTCAGAGACAGTTATACAATCAGTGGAAAATACTACTCCTGTATACAGGGTGGCAGTGTTTCCAAAGAAACACAATTGCACAGTACAGTGCACAATACAGTATGCTTAACAACCATGTAGTCGTTACGGCACACCAGCAACAACATAGCCAATCCTGCATGCCAACAGGTCTCCACATCTAGCTCAGTAGTGCCCAGGGCTCATGTAACAAACGTGTGACCAGTTAGAAAACCTACATGGACAGCACCCCTTGTATCCCATCTATTCAACTGTCCCTCCCACGGTTTCACCCTATGCATGGTCCTCTGTATGAATTCCACTGAGAATAACTTAGTAAGGTCCCTAAATATCAATTGGGTAGATGGATATAGGGAGCAGCTCACGTGACGTGACATGACTGACTGCGCGCTATAACACTCAATGTCATTATGCCATTTATAAAGCTTTGGCAGAAGGCCGCGAGCCCGGGGCATCTCTATCATATGCCACACAAGCAAGAAGCCAATAGCCACAAGCCACCCTGCCTCACTCCATAACCCCTACCATACCTCAGAAGTGCTAACAAGGACTCTGGTTGTAGTGACTCAGCAGTGTTGTCCTCCAGTTCCTGAAATACCACCTGCCAAAACCTCTGCATCCCCAAGTAGAACCAAGTCAAATGTGTAAATCCAGCCTCCTCCTCCTCCTCACAGCATGTGCAGTTGACACTATTGCGTAGTGCGCATCGAGCCAGACGGACAGGGGTATGGTGCACCCTACTGACATATTAAGTGTATAAGCCATTTCTAATGTTCAGTGTAATGGTCTTACTGCCTGAACAGCATTAGTGCCATTGCTTGTCACTAATAGTTGATACCTAGAGCCCTCTGCCACTCAATTCTGACTCGAGTGACCCAAAGCCTGAGCACCTCCTTCACATGTGCATATAGTTTGCCCATTATATGGTAGAGTGTCGCTATCTGCTGCAGAGAGGACAGAGCTGACATCTCTAGAGGCTCCAAAACATCTTTTCTCAGGAGCCCTCACAGCGCCTGTTGTGCTTAGTAATAGTTAAATTGTGATAGAGCGGTAGGTTTGTCACTGCGGTCTTGCACCTGGTCTCAGCCGCACATTGTGCCATCGCTGAAGCAATCCCCCATAGAGTGCATACATAACTCTTTGAAAGCCTGCACCGTGTTCCTGGCCCAAGGGGAACCATAAGCACCAGGATAGTGGTATATGGGGTGAATCCAGCCGCAACTCAGACTGTGGCTCCAAAAGGTGTTGCCAGGAGCAGACCATAGTGTTTAGAGAGTCAAAGGTGAGATGGCGCCTTATCGCTTGCCCAAACACTGCTTGGGGCAATGTGTGTAGTGCTGCCGCATCTCACTCCAACCACAGACGAGGTAAATCCTAGGGGCCATGGTCCCAGTACTGGCCAAGCATGCAGTGAGCTGCCCTGTAGTATGTGTCAAGGTCTGGGGTATTAGGCCCTAGTATATCACAGGGTAAGGTCAAGGTCTCCCAGCATACTCTTGGTTCTTTCTCCGTCCAAGCCAACCAAATCATGAGAGCCTTCAGGGTATTGAGCATTGAGTGGGTTAAAGGGATTAGGATACTTGTGAACAGAAAGAGAAAGCAAGGTAGTACCACCGTTTTCATGATGGCCCCCGGTCCCGCAAGCAACAGCAGCAATTTGATCCAAAGTTCTATTGCCTCTGAAAGCCTCTGCACTGACATTCCATAATTATCCAGCAACGCTACTTATGGGTCTGTGTGTTCATGTATCTCCAAGTAGCATACTGATTCTATCATCTACTTGATAAACATAAGTAAGGGTCCAGTTTGTGACTTCCCGTAACAATTGCCTGATGAAATTAGATAGATGTGGGAGCTTAAAGCCGTGGGAAATGGACCCTAGTCCCCCATTTATAGAGTAAACTTAAGGATGAATGGTAAGTTCCCACTTACATATCGATGATTTGTAAGCATCCAATTGCCAAATATACAATGATGTTACGTACTCCGAGAGTTATGATCAAACTTGGGAGTTTATTAAGCAGTTGTGAATAACTTCATATCGTGCTACAAGTAGATGAAGCATAGAACATAGTGGGTACTCAGCCAACACGTGTTTCGCCCTATGAGGTGCATTCACCAGGGCTTTCTCAAGGCTGTAGAAGATGAGATAAGGTGAAATTAAAATAAAAAATAAAAAATAAAGGATAGAAATAGAAAATAATGGGTCATTAGAATCTAGAGATCAAAGGACATAAAAGGGTGAAAACCCAAGGTTTTGAAAGAAAAAGCACCTCGTAGTGCTACCATAACCCAAAGGTTCTGTCAGTGAAGAGAATATGCGAGATAGATGCCCGTGCAATAGAAGTGCGAATGCACAGATCCATTCCTATAGTAGAAGGCATTAGAGAAAGCGAAAAAGACAAGTGAGCAATATGTGATAACTATGATGAGAATAAGTGAGGAGAAGTCAGATAAATATAACTTTTCTGAGAGAAAAGTGCAACAAGCGTAAAATGTGCAAAAAGTGCAGAAAGTGCAAAACGTGTAAAAATGAATCAAGTAATGGTGCCGGCACCTAATAGTGAACAATATAACTGTGAAAAAGTGTGAACGTAAACAAGAAGCATGCTAATGTAAAAAGAGTTTTTTTTAAAACAACATTGAAAGTAGTACATTGATCCATTTGTAAAATGAGCCAATGAAATAGATAACATTACCATAATTGTAGGTAATTTTCGCTTATAACAATGTTCAGAATGCTAGTGAGATAATGATCAAACTGAAATAGGAACGGGAGAAGCAACATTTAACAAATATGTATGTAGCTCATGGGCTACAAGAACAGCAAAAGATGAAATGAAAAAACAAAGAAAATATGATCCTCTAATGTTCAAGGTAAAGATATTAAAAAGAACGAGGTCAAGGAACTGTCTGTTTTCAAAACGTGGGCAAATACACTTTCACGATAAGATTTAACAATATAAATATACGTAAGCAGAAAAAGCCACTAAGAATAGTGAATCCTGCAAGTTAAGATGTAGCTTACCCGTATTAATAACTGCTGTAATAGCCTAACGGGGAAATTCAATCAGTCGCGTCCGCCGCCATCTTAGGGAGCGCGCTGATAACACAAACGTTCTTTTATTTAGCGATCTCGCGGCGTGAGACCTTTCTTTATGTTTATTACAAGAAAGGAGAAAAACGGGCGCCGCCATGTTCGAGATCGGGATAAAACACCAAAAACAACTAGAAAAATGGCGTTACATATTAAATGTTGGTAAACAATATGGAAGCGCCATATTGAGAGGGCATCCTGTATGTGATGTATTCAAATGAAATGTTGCAATAAATGGTAAACTTACCACTTTTTACGAAAGGATACGATAAAAGGAAAAATGGAAAACGTTAATATTAGTATTATGTTAAATAAGTGATATTAGAAAAACAAATTGTTTGGCATGAAATTGATCAAAAATTCCCAATCTCCTATCTAGGTTGAAATCATCAATAATGAAACTAAACATAATCAACACAAAGTGTAACAAGAAAACTCATAAAAATAGCATGATTAATAATTAGTTAATAAAGGTAAATGGATCAAATAAATATTTTATAATAACTTTCAAAAGCGTTACAGTAGCCAATAATGCGATTCTGAGTCTTTGTTGAGGCCATGGCGAACTGTATCAGAGACTAATCAGGCAACTTTCTTCTTGGCGCAGTCGTAGTTTTAAGTTGCCACCTCTAGGAAGTGCTTTAAGTCGTCGAAGACCAAAGAAGGTAAAGGTGTGTTCTTCAGGATGAAATTCATTAAAATGTTCCACAAGTGGGCCTTCAGGTCATGTTTATGAATATTTCGAAAATGTTCTTGGATCCTTGTTTTCAGTACTCAAGTGGTACTGCCTATGTAAACTTGGTTGCATGGGCACTTGATTAGGTAAACAACATAGGAGCTTTCACAGTAAATAAAATCTTGGATTTCATGAAGATGGTCATTAATTGTGATCGTTTTAATTTTTGATAACCCCAGTTTACAGATGGAACATTTGCTGCAAGTAAAGAAGCTATTGGGTCTTGATAGTGTGTTTTGGGGAGGCTCCTCCTGAAAAAATGATGGGCATAGTTTGTCCCTAAGTTAAGGGGCTCTTCTGAATCCTATTTGGGGATATTGTGTAATATATTTATTGATGGATGGATTGTTTTGTAAAAGATACCAATGTTTCCTTAGGAGTTTCAGAATTAAATAATGACCATTGTGAAACTCTGATATAAAGCGAATAGCTGTATTCTTCTTAGGATGTTTCGGTTTATTTAGCATCTTATTCCGATCCAACTCACTTAACTTATCCTTGGTTATATTCAGGATCTTCTAATTGTAGCCTCTGGCTGATAGTCTCTCAATCATTTGTGTAGAGGTAGTTTCATAATCAGATATACTGGTGCAGTTCAGTTTGGCTCTCCTGAATTCTCTCTGTGTAATGTTACGAATGGTGCTCGCTGGGTGACAACTGCAAACATGTAGGATTGAATTTGCGGCTGTAGCTTTTCTAAAGAAGCAAGTTTGTAATTTGTCATGTTCAATAAAGATGATGAGGTCAAGGTATTCCACTGCCGAGTTAGATATCTGATAAGTAATATCAATGTCCCAACGATTAGGCATAAGTGTCTTTAAAAATATATTCAAAAGAATTTTCTGACCATGCCAAATTAGCAGAATATCATCAATGTAGCGTCCCCAAAAGATTATGTGTTGTGAAAGATGTTAGGTTTTGTCATTCCAAAGCCAGTGATTTTCAATTGCACCCATCAGGATGCAGGCATACGGCGGTGCGAATTTAGCTCCCATCGCCGTCCCTTTAAGTTGAAGGTAGAATTGACCATCAAACAGAAAGAAATTATTTTCAAGACAAAATCGCAACATTTCCAAAATCATTAAATTTCTTTCTGTGTACTTCACTGATTTTGGGGATAGACATTTCTTAACAGCTTCAAGACCATCACTATGTTTGATAGATGTGTAAAGTCTGACCACATCTATAGTGACTAAGAGATAATCTGGTTGCCAGTCTATATTCTGAAGTTTCTGTAATATATCTTTGGTGTCTCATATAAAAGAGGGTAGATTACTCATGAAAGGTTGTAGTTCTTAATCTATTAAGGTTCCTAATTTGGAACAGACTGAGTTGATTCCAGAAATAATGGGTCTACCCTTAGGTGGATGACCACCTTTATGTATTTTAGGAAGTAAGTATAAAGTTGGAATAGTAGGAGAAGGTAAATAAAGAGCAGTTTTCTCTTTGGGTGAAATAATTTGGCGAGAATGCCAGTATTCTAACAAGTCAATTAATCTCTTTTGAATTTCAGCTGTAGGATTAGAAGTTAGTTTTGTATAACATCTTGTGTCATTGAGTTGTCTATATGCTTCTGTAAATAGTAATTTCTATTGAGTATGACAATATTTCCACCCTTATCCGCTTCTTTGATGACAATTTGGTTATTTTCTCTTAACTGGGAAAGAGCTTTCACTTGCTGCCTACTGATGTTAGTAGATAGGTATGTCAGTTTTTTACAGTTGTTTTTATATTCCTTATCAAGATCGCTAGACACTGCTGTTAGAAAAAGATCTATTGAATTACCTGCCAGAAGGACTGGAGTAAAAGTGGATTTAGTTAGTAAATCAAATGGGTGATACTGATTTGTCTCAATGTCTAGTTCTTGTGCTACAGTAATGCCAGAAAGATTAGGTTCATTTACATTGGATAGGTTACGTAGCAAACATATTACTTGCAAGTCTTGGACAGTAAGGTCACTAGTGGTATGTACAGGAGAGGGTAAGGGAGATGAGAGGGTAAAGATAGAGAAGAAAGATTTAAGTTTCAAGTGGCGTGTGAATTTGAAAAGATCAATTTTAGTTTGTACGATATCCCAAAAGTTAGTGGGACAAAAGGAAAGACCTTTATTCAAGATTTGTGTGTGAATTGGAGAGAGAACCTGATCAGAAAGATCGACTATAAGATGTTCTTCAGATTTCAAGGTCTCTGTTTTGCTGCGTGCTCTTGTTTGTATACCAGTTGTATTTGGTACTTCCGTTGAAGTATCTGGTGGTTTTGTGCGATTGTCTTTAAAGTTCCAAGTCGGTGCCGTCTGGCTTCCTCAGAAAAATGTACAAGGGATCTATTTGATGAGTGTTTTTCAGAATCATCTGGGGATTCTACTTCGGAGGAAGGTAAGGTATCTGAGCAACTGGGTATGTCAAGAGAATGAGTAGAGTCTTTAATATTGTCGTGTTGTTTTCCAAATGTGTAAACTCTCCCTTGTTGATAATCATTGAGATCCCGTCTAAACTTACGGTTCTTTCTTTGTATGATGTCTTCCTCATAACAATCAATAATATTATTGAGAATAGAATCGTTTTTAATGGTGATTTCTCCCCAATTTGCCTCTTCTATACGTTGGGTAAGGTTATCGACTTCCTGTCGATGTTTTTTATACTCTTCTTGAGGCAATTCAATGAGTTGTTTAATCATATTAGTTGATGCCATCTGTACATTAGCTTCCCACTTCTGTAAGTGTTCTTGCGAGGTGGTATCCATTGGAGGGAAAATTAAGATACTCAGCCCTCGAGGAATACGATCATGTTCAAGGTATTTTTTAAGAGAGGCTACTTCCCACCATTTTGAGGTTTCCTTCTTTAAAGATCTTTCAGGTGCTAAGAAGGTACTTTTAGCTGATAATAATAAATTTGTAGATTGAGAACTTTTGATGCCAGCACCAGTTGTGTTGAAAACTTGATCCAATTTAGAATTGCGTTATTCTCTCCTATTAGCCTGATAAGTCAGTGAAATCAATTTTTATTTTTTGTGAAATCAAATTTTATTATAGGCTTAGAGAGGAAGTGTGATTAAAGCCATGAGCTTGATAAACATAAGTAAAGGTCCAGTTTGTGACTTCCCGTAACAATTGCCAGTTCACTGATTAAATTAGACAGACATGGGAGCTTAAAGCCGGGGGAAATGGACCCTAGTCCCCCATTTATAGAGTAAACTTCAGAATGAATGGAAAGTTCCCACTTACATATCGATGATTTGTAAGCATCCAATTGCCAAACATACAATGATGTTACGTACTCCGAGACTTATGATCAAACTTGGAGTTTATTAAGCAGTTGTGAATAACTTCATATCGTGCTACAAGTAGATGAAGCGCAGAACATAGTAGGTACTCAGCCAACACGTGTTTCGCCCTATGAGGTGCATTCACCAGGGCTTTCTCAAGGCTGTAGAAGATGAGGTAAGTGAAATTAAAATAAAAAATAAAAAATAAAGGATATATATAGAAATTAATGGGTCATAAGAATCTAGAGATCAAAGGACATAAAAGGGGGAAAACCCAAGGTTTTGAAAGAAAAAGCACATCGTAGTGCTACCATAACCCAAAGGTTCTGTCAGTGAAGAGAATATGATAGAGATAGATGCCCGTGCAATAGAAGTGCGAATGCACAAATCCATTCCTAGTAGAAGGCATTAGAGAAAGCGAAAAAGACTAGTGAGCAATTTGTGATAACTATGATGAGAATAAGTGAGGAAAAGTCAGATAAATATAACCTTTCTGAGAGAAAAGTGCAACAAGTGCAAAATGTGCAAAAAGTGCAGAAAGTGCAGAAAGTGCAAAACATGCACAAATGAATCGAGTAATGGTGTCGGCACCTAATAGTAAACAATATAACTGTGAAAAAGTGTGAACGTAAACAAGAAGCATGCTAATGTAAAAAGTTTTTTTTATCATCTACTGCAGCGGATATTCAGACTATATAAGCACCGTGGCAGGAGTAAGCGGGAAAATGATGGACTTGTCCCAGTTTATTCACAGCCCGGAATGCCCATCAGCCCCCAAAACAGGACCACCTCGCGCAGCACCAGGGCAAGGTTACGCTCCAGACTCCAAATGTACAGTAGCGTGTCATCTGTGTCACCAAAATGGTTAATGTGGGAAGACTAGGCCCCGATGGGAATGGTACTCAAGTGCGCAAGTTATCAGTTCTGCACCAAGGCATACAATGGAGACAAGGGTCACCCTTGTCAGTGCCCCTTGTAATATCAATAGGTGCGGAGACCATGACGTTTTTCCGAATTTGAGTGGTCCGATGTGTGAAGAGCACCTCCACTAGTTGTAGGAAGACTTCACCACCCCAATCCGCCCCAAAACCGCCCACATAAAGCTCCACTCCACTGAGTTGAAAGCTTTTTCAGCATCGAAGAAGACCACAGTGGCCGGCACCTTGGGGTCTAACCGCTTAATCGCACTAAAAAGTGCCCTAAGATTATGCGCATGTAGGAAGCTGGCTGATAGTGCAAGGGGACACTATGCAGATAGTCAAGGACAACCCTTACTGGCTGATAGGGGTTAAAATATTAACCCTAAAAGCTCTATTTTGTGGCAGTGTGGGAAAGCAGTTAGGCTTATCAGAGGATAGTGTTACGCATTTATTGAAAACACTGTCAGTAAGAGCGAGACACTCAAAGAAGCCCGGCACCAATTTATAAAAACAAGACAGATTTTTATATTAATTCAGACACCATGATCATTGTAAACAGGTATGCACTTTTTAAGGTATCAATTTCTATTTCTAAATCACAATAAAATACACTCATACGGTGGCTTCAAGCGGTAATGTTATCCTACGGGGAATAAACATACAGCATTTGGGCACTCAGCAACGACTTACAGGACCAGTCTTCGGGAGTTAAGGTGAGTATGGGGCCAGGTTCAAAGCAGCACAAACAAGTCACTTCGGGAGGCACTGGGGCGTCTGGGTGCAGAGGTGCCATACAGCGTCTGGTGTCCCATTCACTTTAATAGAAAATGGTCCTGGGGAAAAAAGGCTGCAAGTGGGAACTGGGTGTCCAGTCCGGCTGAACCCAAAGGGTGGTTCTGGGCTTGAGGGTCTTGGGCATGCAGCGACATCGTCGGTCCCCTTGAACTTGGACTGCAGGGCTTGTGTGCAGTGGGGCTTTGAGATGTCAGATTGCGCTGCTGAAGATCCTCAAAGCTTTAGGTACCTACCAAAAGAGGCTGCAGGCGGCGACTGGGAGACCAGTCTGGCCAAACCCAAGCATGGGCTCAGCTCCAGAGGGTCTCAGGACTCCAGTGCACCATTGACTACCACAGACTCGGGCTGTGAGGCTTGTCTGCAGAGATGCTTTGAGGCGTTGAGTCGCGGTGGTCAGACTTACTCTGGGTTTTAGCGACCTGGTTAGGAGGGGAAACGGGCGTGAGACCACTCTCCTGAATGGCCTTGTGGATCCGGACGTCCCTCAATGGTAGGTCTGCTTTGCTGCTGAATCCAAATTGGACCACCAACAAGCCTTGGTTGCTGTAAGGGGGCTCAGTACCCCAGCAGGTGCAGGGAACCTCCGGGAGATGTCAGTCTTTTGACTTCGGTAAAGTGTTAGTGCTGGCGTCCAAACAATCTTCTTCTCGTCATTGTTCCCTTGGAGGACCCAATGGTCAACAGTACAAAGTACCAAACTTTGCAAACAGAGCCTGCAGATGCTGGGAACCAGCTCCTCTGCTCCGAGGGCGGTCTTTCCTGGTTGTTAAGGTACTGGGCAGTCCTCCCAGGGTTTTGGGGACGGTGTCCAGCTCTTAGCAAAGTCGGCCCAGCGATGATCGAAATGCAAGAAGCCTGGCGGCGTTTTGTGCCAATCTTTGGTGCAGGTCTCCGGTTCTCACTCTCTTCGTCTTTCTGGTGCCTCCCTCAGTTTCCAGTAGTCAAGTCTTGAATTGATCTGCTTTTCTGGTGTCAGGGGTTTCCTTAAATACTCAATTTAGGGGTGTTAAGGGGATTGAAGGGTAGCAGCCAATGGGCTTTTTACCCTTAAGATCACTACACCCCGTAGATGACCACTTCCTGTGGGGAGTGGCCATCACCCTTTCCCAGACTTTCTAATTCCACCACACACAAGATGGTGGAATTCTCCTTTTCGTGTTCACTTCAGGCTGCCCATCTTGGGGGTGTGTCAAGCCTTCAAGTACAACATGCGTCCTATCTAATTTTCCCACCTGTCCTGGTGCCAAATGGGCCTAATGGCAGGGGATTGCCTCTGCCAGGTCCGAGGTATGCTGGGGTTGCTTATCAAAGGTGGCAGGGAATCTGAAGTCCCTGGCTTTGCTATGCATATTTACTAGCAATCCTGTTGGTGGAGATGATAACATCTCCTGAAAGAACAGGCACTGTTTATGACCTCTGAGAGAAGAGGGTCTCACCTCCAGGGGGTCAGAAACTCGCCTGTGGTGGCAGGCTGGTTGATACATGTGAGCCAGCACACTAGAGAACTCATAGGTTTCAGGGGCACCTCAAGGTACCCTCTGGGTGCATGTTTAAATAAAATCCAACACTGGTATCAGTGTGAGTTAACTAAGATGAGGTAGATTCCAAACTATATTTTCCGTGCAGCCATCATGTAGCTGGGTCACTTGTGCTGACCAGTCTCCAATGCACACTTTAAGATGGCTGCCCTGTCACTTGCAGTATCTAGGAATGGAACTAGACATCACAGGGGCATATCTGTTCATGAAGGTTTGTCCTCCACATGTAATATAATGCACCCTCCGTTAGGGTTCTTAAGGCTTCCAGTAGGGGTGACTTACAAATAATTCATGTATTGTCTTTGGCATGGCACACAATGTGAGCGCCATGTTGTATTTTCACTCAGGGCTTGCACCCTGACATGCAGTTGGCAATGGCAGGCTGTGTGCAATATGTGTGTGGGGCCCTTAGGGTGGCTAAGATATGATGCAGCCCATAGAGACCCTGTTTTTATTATCCATGCCCTAGGTGCCAAGGTTACCATTTACTAGAGACTTACAAGGGGGATAAAGTTCTGTGGCAACTGTGAATTCTTTTTATTTTATTTTATTTTTTAGGAAAGTGCACTGGCACTAAGGTATGCTTAAGCAATCCTCAGTGCACTGCCAGTCGAAAACCAGCATTCTAAAGAGGGCAAAAAGCGTGTGTGTGTGTGGCGGGGGGAGGGCAGCATCTGCAAAGAAGCCCAGTTTCCTACAATGCCAAATTGCAGCACGGGACAAACTTAGGCTTGCTAGGGGCCCACTATACTAGGAAGCACTGGAGGCAATCAATTGGCAACGATCTTTGCATACATTTTAGTCTACACATTTAAGAGTCACAGCGGCCTGCACAATAAGCAACTGAGTAACCAGTGGCGCCTCACGCATGTTAGGAGGCATATGACGGTCCTCCATCATTTCCTAGTATAGGGTAACCAGATGGGGAACCAGTAGGTCCTGGTATGCCTTGTAGAAGGGGAAGGCTACATGAGCCAATCCATCCCCCAGTGCCTTCCTGGACGGCAGCACCTTGATCACAGCATGCATCTTCTCGGGTGCTGTGGGGCCATATGGTGCTCCCTCGTAAGCCATTGCACTGCAATTTGCGCGAGGTATTCTGCAGTGCTGTTCTCCCAGGTACTACATGGCGAATATATGTCTGAGTCATACCTGTGGAAGCAGTCCAAGATCGACTCAGTCGTGTGTAACGGTTGCCTCTGTTCATCTTGCATCTCTAAGATCGCATCACCATCCCTTCGGGGGTGAGCAGTGCAACCAAAGTAGAGACAGGGCACTCTCCCTCACCATACATCCGAGCAAACACATTTTTATTTAAGTGGTTTACCTCACTCTGTGCAGGTCATGATAGTCTTCTACCTTAACTTTAATGCTGCCTAATAGGCCACCCTCCTCCGTCTCCCTGTGCTGTCATTCTAAGTCTGCAATCACCATTTCCAGTCATTCCAGATGACCCCTCAGCGACTTGAGGATCCTTAACTGTTTGGACAAGGTTATACCCTATATGAAGACTTTAAATGCCTCCCACACCACTGCAAACAGAGCCTATATTTGTGCTAAAGAATCCTTCCATGACCTGTGCTAATTTGTCCCTAAACACTGTTTCTAACAATGACTATGGGGAGAAGCACCATGTGAATGCTGCCAGTCGTGAGGTACGCAGCTCTAGGTCCAGCAAGATCGAGGCATGACCCAAATTTGGGCATGGTAATGGTTTGCACCGCTAGACATGAGGAACCAGCTCACAGGGAAAAAGAATACACGTGTGGATATTGTGTACTGTGGAGTAGTGCATGTACCTTGACCTTGTGGGGAACCAGTGCTGCCAGATATTTAATAGCCCACTCTAAGTTGCTAAGTTTGTAATAGCATGGGCTTCCGCGAGACGGGCCCTGAGAGCAATCCCAGTCCGGGCACAGTACACAATTAAAACCACCCCAGATTTGTGGAAGGGAGCCCCACTAAGCCATCTGAGCACAGAGTATGGTAAACCTGGGGGTCATCGTAGTTTAGTCCATACACTCCCACCAGCACGACTGCTAGGTCATATTTGAAGTAGCGCCATCACATATCTATCTTCCGGATAAATGCACACCATCTGCCTTTTGACCCTTGAACACCCCCCCACCCGAACCTATTTAGGCCCAGACTAGGTCACCCCTGGCATGTGTGTGTGAAGCGTGATACGCAGAAGAGGCCCTGCATTCTCCACTCCCGGGGGATAAGTGTGTTTCTTGTAATATTGCGACATCGACTTTGTACCTCTGTAAATAAGCTACCACTTTGAGCAATTTCCTGCTATAATTGAGTACTCTGACATTCCAAATGATGAACCTCTGGAGCAACGGTCCCCAAGGTCCCATGGTGGCCAGCGGTGCATCAGCTTCTGTCGGCTGGTGATTCCACATGAACAGACACCTGCCCAAGTAGTTAACCATAGTTGCTGCCAGTTCTAGCAGTTAAGTGACTGCTGTAGACAATAATTCCCTCCCCCTTCCCACACTATGTGATCCCACAACTTGCACAGAGGACCATTCCCCACCCCAGACCCTCCCAAACCCCAATCAATGAACTCTGAAAGAAAACTAGGTGTTACACACATGGGATTGAGGTTGCCCAGTCTACCACCATAAGCCACATGCAGCCGTGAGAGGTTGTGTAGTAAATATAACATGTGCATCCATCATTTAACCGTACACAACATATATTACAGTTCCAGCCGTGACCTTAAGAAAATCTAAAGACTCATAACTTAGTGTGGTCCACAATGGTGCTAGTGAAATGCCCAGGCAATGTACGACTGCAACTTGATATCCCCCACTACCAGCCATTTTAGTAACCACCTGAGGTAATACATAAGTTCAAGCGCCCATGCCCTACTGCTCCAGAGATCTGAAGGGACAAGTGAGATTGACTATCTAGTGTTCAACCAAACAATGTTAAAGGGGGGGGTTGTACCATCTGACCAAGCACAGTCATAGGGGCGACCAGAGGGGGAGTCAAATCACTTGATCAGATGGGTGACACAAACTCATCCCTTGGTATCCTGTAGGTTACCTTCTTCCGCAGTGTCCGACCTAGGGGACTGGCACAGAGACCATCCGGTCTCCCTACTCCTGAGGAACTGTCAGAGGTGCTTCAAATCAGTAACTGTTGTGGCCTGGATGTTGATCATGACCCTTGCAGGGTATAGCACATGCATCTGCAATTGCTGTAGCTTTCGCTGGGCGGGGATGAATTGTTTCCTTGCTTCTTACAACTGCTTGAGTACAATCTGGATAAGGAGAAAGTTCTGAACCTCCATGTCGGAGTACTTTTGCTTTGCAAAGTGCAGCATCACAGTCTCTGTAGTTCAGCAACCATGCTATGATGGGTAGAGGCTTGGTCCCAGGGACCCTACAGGGTGCGGTGTGCACGCTCCACGACCAAATTATTAGAGAAAGTCTTGTGACACAGCAGATCTGTATGACGTTCTACAAAACGTTCTATATTCTCTATGTTGGTAGAATTGACTATGCCCACGATTCAAAGATAATTGCTGCGGAGTGTGCTTAGAAATCATTAGTCAGTCTTTGACTGCAATGCAAGTAGGACTTTGCCCATCCGCTTTTGTGAGTTCGACAACGTGACTTACTCATCTTCTGCTTCTGAGGCACCATGTTGAGATGCTCCACGTGCTTTTCTATTCATTCAGATAAGACGATCCATCCTTAAGGTTAAAGCCTCTATCTTCTCATCTATTTCCATTGGGCTCAGCTGCAAAAGTCGCTAGGATCAGCCTCAGTTCTGTGTCTGCCTCTGCACCAGGCTTCTGCTCATATCAACAGATTCAGCTGCATCTTCATCTGGCTCCCCGGTCTACCGCTATATGCCATAAATCAAACTGCAACTTGGACTGTGATTTGTCCATTTGACCTAGGCTGCTGGTCGAGCTCTGGGGTGACCCTCTTCGGCATCCCCTCTGAACACTGCCCAACCCAGAGCACACCACCAGCCTCAGCGAGCTCAGTATCTTCGTCCCTATGTCGGTGCCTGACCCTATTCACCTCAGGTCCCAAGCATGAGAGCACCAGTCCCAGAGGCATGAAGGATAGTGCCAATGCTCTTCACAGGATAATCCCCTTACCGATATTGGCCAGGGTGCGCAATGGGGGCTTCCATGTGTCTCCACCACTTGTAGTCAGCCAGGAACCAGAAGGTGGTGCTTAATAGCGGGAGCAGCGCTTATCTATGCAGCTATTGCTGTATTGAAAGTCAGTATAAGGGGCTTCTTCAAAAGTCATGTATGCTGTCCTGCAGCTGAATCCCGCTAGTGCCCACAGGGGAGCCAGATGTGCCGGAAATCAGGGCCACTGAAGCACAGTGCAGAGTTATTCCAGTCGGGATGACTAAGCAATGGAAATACCCCCCTCTGAAAGTCCAATGATGAGGATTAATCTCTGTCGCCAGCCACTATTGCTGCGTCTCCTCGCTATTTTTAATGTTGTGTTCAGGTGGTCCCCTTTACACTTCATTTTTTGGGCCCTAATCACACCAGGGTCCAGCTCTCGGTGTCACTCACCTCCAGGTTAGAAAGCATCTCTGCACTACAAAGGGAGGCAGACACTCCGATCACATGGGCCCACCTGCTTTTAGCCATGCTCACCTGCCGGTCGCTCGGCCAGGTGTCTCACTGTCAATGGCTCCTGGTGAGGCCCCTGGCTGCTACGCTCCGCCACACTCAGACAGCTGGGCCCCACCTCAAAGTAGATGAATGGAGTGACTCAAAAATCCAACCACCAGGAAAGCAGATTCTCACCCACCTGGAGCACCAAGGTATTCAAGGAAGGTCTGCATGCAGCTCTCCATAGCAGTAATGAGGCCTCTACTCTCCTCTCGTGGAGGCCCGCCTCAAGCCCCACCTCCCCCCAAGCCGTCTCCACAGTTTACTGTGGCATCAAAAGTGCACTCTTGCTACAGAAATGAAGGCTACTAGTAAGGAACAGTAGGCGGCAGTCGGTCAAGGCTGATTTAGTGCAATTTATGCACCAGGATGATGCAGGATTGTGTAACGGTCAGCGGAGCACACCTAACTAGTGGCCATCATCGAGCCCCACAAGCTCCACCCTTCACCTCACTCCCAGCATAAAAGTCTGTTAAATTCAATTGCACTGAAATAATAAGTACTCCATTCTAGAGAGTTTTGTAGTTTTATTCAGGTTCAGATGTACACCACTAACCTCCAGGCCACAGGGACATAAAACAACAAAAATCCCCTCAATGTTCTTAACAGATCGTCCCACGTGAGAAATTGGGTTATTGGTTGAGGGGGATAAAAACCCTACTCGATCAACAACTACAATCATTGTCAGGGTGAGCCACAAAGTCACTAAATTAACCTGGACTTAACCCTCCATTATCTTAGCACAAAAGCAGTCAAACAATGTTTATTGTTACTTTAGACAAAGAGTAACACAAGAAAAATCCCAAACCAATTTAGAAAAATACAGTAAAATTTAGAAAATGACTTGACACCAAAAATCTCATCAGTAGAACCAAAGATACCCAATCTCAAAGTTTAAGATAAGGGTGGCACTTAAGAGAAGAAAGTGCCACCTGTGGCTGTCTGGTTGCACCAGACCACAACAAAGTGGGTCAGATACAGGGACCAGGTTAATTCCACTGGGGATTGTACCTTAAGCCTTGATGTGGTGCGCTGCATCGCACTGCGTCAGTTCCGATAAGGAGCTTAGAGGGCTGAGAAGCAAGGCTCTGGCCGAGTTGCACCGCCCTGTGTGTTCAAATGAGGTACTACGAGGGCCCCGATGCAAGGCCCTCCATCAATTCCAATGAGTGGCTGCAAGGACTGCAAAGCGAGATCCTGTGTAGGGTTGTGTCACACACAACCATTCCTAAGGGAACCGAAGGCTGAGCCAGGAGGAGTACACTCTTATGTCAGCCAAAGGTCCTGGGTCTGGGGGAACCTCTTAGGGAGCAGGACTCACCCCAGCATAAGCCACAGCATGGCACAAGCAGGTCCAGCTGAAAATGGGTAGCTAGACAGATGCAGGTGAAGTCTGGAGCATGTTATGTTCATGTAGCTTGGAACAGGAAGGCACAGTCTGCTAGCCTTTGTAGTCAGTGTGGTGGTTCTAGATTCAAGGAGCAGGTCTAGTTGTCCTTCCTCAGGATACAGGACAGTCCTCCCTGCAGCAAGGCAGTCCTTTCAGCAGCAGTACAATCCTTCGGAGTCTTTCACAGCTCCAGACGTAATCATGGTCAAAATGGCAGTTTAAAAGTGCTCACAAAGGCTGCAATAGGAGGCCTAAAACATGTTTTTAAAGAGCTACTTAAGTGGGAGACACATTAAGTGCCGCATACCCACTAGTAGCATTTAATTTACAGGCACTTGGTACATGTAGTACCACTTTACTAGGGACTTACAAATAGATTAAATGTGCCATCTGTGTTTGTCAAGTTTACCATGTACAAAAGAGAGCACAAGCATTTTAGCACTAGTTAGCGGTGGTAAAGTTCAGAGCCCTAAAAGCCAGCACAAACGGATTAGGAAAACAGAAGGGGTGCAGGCAAAACTTTTGGGGTCACCCTGCAGAAAGGGCCAGGGTCACATTGACACCCCTCAAGCCAAGACAGAATTATCAAAACTGTGATGGGCTTCCCTTCTTAGCTGACAGAAAGCTAACAATGGCCTTCTACTGCAGAGGCACTTATCAGTTCTACACCCCCTCTGAACTCAGTTGAATCTCTCTGCCATAACTCTCCTGAGTCACTGAACTGACCCACGGGGAACTCTTCTCCTCACCTGTGGACCTCATCTTTGAAGGACCTAACCTTAACTTGCTCACAGACGCATCTCAGTAGACAGACAGTACCACCATGGCCAACAAAGTGGTGTGTCCAACCCTGCCTCTTCGATCAGACTTCTGTCCCCAACCCAAGGAAATTTCTGCCCTTAAGGACAACCAGTAAAGGCCACTCACACCTGTCAGTGTCAAGGGCTAGGTCCCAGGTCATGAAGAGTTCTTTGACCTTTGTGGTTTCCCAGAGAGGGGTGGCGGGGGGAAACAGTTGTTGGTATTAGGCACCCTACTTCCACTTTCTTTTGCATCAGTGGAGGGATGGTAGCCAGAGACTAGTCCCTCACCCTAGTCTGTACCCTAAGACTTGACAGGTGTCCAAGCAAGCCAGGACTTTGGCCAGGGGGAGGCACCTCCCAGCTCTTCAATCACTGGTGGTAATTCATTTCCCAGAATGCAGTGAATGGTCACCTGGAGACTAATTATGAACTTTCCCCAAGGTCACCTCCCCACCCCATTCCAGGGACATTACAGCCATAGGGTGGAAAAGTCGTGCCCATGGCCCTGAGTCACCCTAACACCTGTCCTTTGTACTGCTCTGTTGAAATCAGTCTTTCCACCAACATGGTCCGACTGGCACAGGTGTCCCTTAGGGCAGTGACAGAGATCTCATTTACCTATTACCTGATGGAAGTGATGACTCCCACTCTAGGGGATCACAAGTTTACCTTTGCAATCCACCTCCCAGCTAAGGTACACCACGGCATGGTCTACCCTCTGCTCCTCAGTACTACCTACCCCAAGGCCATACTGCCACTCATGTAGTTTTCCCACTAGTGGGTTGTTTCTTTGGTCAAACCGAGCCCCCCCTACTTTTGCCCTAACTGGCAACACTCAAAGTAACAGGGTTAGAAATGGGGTGTTGAGGCCACTGCCCATGAGCACCTCCTCCTTATTTCTCAGAATGGGCATGGGAACACTTTCTCCCACCTTACTCTGGGAGCTCTCTCTGTTATCTTGGACCTCCTCCTCACTCAGCTGGTGGGAACCTGAACCACCCTTCTTGGAGTCACTTCTTGCACTCTCTGGTGCTGGGCTAAAGGTCCGCCTCCTTTGTAAGCTCTTGTGGCGAAATAAGCTTGCTATCAATCACATGTTGCCACAGCTCTGTAAAGCAAGTATTGAACATGTGCTCTCAAAATCAGATCATACAGCCCTTCATAAATTACCCACTTTGCAGCATTTTACCCAACCATTCGGTGCCTTACCAGAGTAATCAATAAAATATATTGCCGTCTGGTTTTACAGATCGTGGCTGTCCCTAAAACTCATGCAGTATTCTTCTGGGGTGAGCCAAACTTGGTTGCAAGAATAGCTTTAATAGAGTTTAACTTAACCTCAATATTTACCTCTAGAATGAGTAGGGTATCCCTCCCTACCATGGGCTCCTGTTTCCAGCGACTCGGTCGGTCGGTCTCTCTCTCCTTCCCCAACCCCCTCCTCCCCCCCAAGTCCCTGCAGGACAGGTTGTAGGCTGAGATGGCCACTCTCACCTCTGGGATGTTACATCCCCCTCTTCCATCTCCTTCTCCTCAGCGTCCACCTCCTGCTCCTCTATAGCCTGTACCTGGCAGGCCTCCCCCATGCCTTGAGGGTCTTCTCAAACTCATAATTCTTGGAGTTCATCTTCAGTGGAAGACCCCTTTCCATCTGGAATCCCCGGAGCTCAGCCACAATCATGTTGCGAAGCTCAAACTCAATGCTTACAGGCAGCATCACAGATTCACAAAGTAAGGTGGAACGTAAGTAAATTTAGAAAAAGCAAAAGGGGCGAATCACGGGGATTTAAAAAGGTCAAATTTATTATCAAATTGATTAAAATGCCAATTTTATGTTTCACAACTCAACATATGGAACTGCAAAAAAAAACACAAGTACTGAATCCTACCGCTGTCACCAATTCTGGTTAGTGTGAACTACAAAAGGTAATTAAATAGACCTGTGCTTAACCCTCCGGTAGCCTGGCACAACAGCAGCCAGGTTTAACTTACAGGGAATGTGTGAAGTATTTATGGAGCACTAAAAAAAAAATTAAAAAAAAGACAGTAACAAAGTGAAACACAAGGAAAATCCCATACCAATTTAGAAAATTAGAGTAAAATGTAATAAATGGTTTGACAGCAAAATGACAAAAATGCAATCAGTAGAACAGGAGATATACAATCTAATTTTAAGAGGAGGGTGGTGCCTAAAAGCACAAAGCATCTAAGGTGATTATTTGGTCGTGCCAGACTAGGAGAAAATTACAAGTTCAGGCTGACCATGATGGAGTGCAGGCCGGATACAGGGACAGGGTTACTAACAGTGAGGATTGTACCTTAGGTCTTTGATGCAGGGAATTGCATTGTGATGCATTGGTTCCAATGAGGAGCTGAGGGCTGAGATGTGAGGTCCTGCGTTGTTGCGTTGGTTCTGAGGGAACCCACAGTTTGCCCAATAGTATATTAATTCTCGCCAATGGTTCAGGACCCAGAGGCACATTTTGGGGGATCAGGAATAACTCCAACAGAGGCCAGCAGCATGGCATAAGCAGGTCCCTTTGAATCTGAGCAAATGCAGGACAGGTCCAGTCTTGCTTTCTCAGGCGGCAGGGCAGTCATCCTTGCAGCACAGCAGTCATCCTACTGACTTTTTTACACATTCGGAAGTGCTCTGAAGAGTGGATCTAGAGTTTGACCACCCTGGTCCCAGTCTGTCTGCAGCCACAATAGGATAGTGTGAGGTATTTTGTATGCAAGCTGAGACACTGCCTTTGAAGTGCAAATGTGACAGGTCCATCCTCTCAAAGTCAGGAAGGTCCATCCTGCCAACATCCAGGCCCTCTACTGTGATACTGTCTGTGAAGAATAAACAAAGTCCAACTGACAGCTACACCTAGTCATGTGACCAGGGAAATAATCTAAAGACGCAAAATGGTTAGGACAGGAAAATACTGACTTTCTAAAACTGCCATTTTCAGAATTGTGACTACAAATTCAACTTCCCCATTAAAGAAGGTTTTAAATTACAACTGCTCACACACAAAATATGAAATTCCTGGCTGCTCCCACATAAAAGCTATTTTTGTGTAGCCATTTTAGTTACAGCTCCATGCACATTATTTTAGCACACTAGTCCCGCAGCTGTGCACTTTAACCTAGATATTTTATTCAGCTTCATTTATTATTTTACCAATAGCCACATTTGCGGTCTTGTTTTATTTTTCTCTATCTAGCTGTTCTTTGCCCAAGCCAGCACTGTGTTCTTAAACAAGACATTTCTTTCACTCTGTGCTTCTCTCAAGGCTGCGAAAAGATAGGTTGCTGGTAAACGTGGTAACGCTTTGTCTCTGGTATTCATAGAAACATACACATCCTTAAGTAGGGACATTTTCTTAGAACATCAGATGTTTTATTATAAAAACACTTTCCTGTCACATACACGTTACAGGGAGATTCCAGCCAGATGATCAATACTGAACGCTGATTGCTAAACACTTTGCTACAGCTGCTTATGCAGACTTCAGGCCTTTGCTCAGGTATGGGGGATGATGTCTTCCCAGGGGAATCTGAAGGGCAGAACTAGAGCTGAGCATGCTGTGCTCTATTATAGCCAAGGTAGCAATTAGTCTATTTACTAGTGACAACATGGTAGCGTTATTTTTATGTTTCACTCTCCTGGTCACAATTTTAATCCTGTCATGCTTTATTGTCCTGGTTATTGCAGTACATGCTTTATTATCAAAGATGCAGTTGCTTCATTAAAACCTTACAGAAACATATACTGCCTCTGCTTGTACTTGTATATGTGAGACTAATGCAAATGAGAGAAACGGATGCGACCTGAGTGACCATGATTTCCCTGAGGAGTCAATTGTATCATGCGCTCGGTTGCCCAATCATCCCTGCTCATGGGTGGAGAGGAGGCACTGCTAGTTAGCCAGAGCAAAACACGGATTAGGCTGACAGGTGTCACCTGTAGTGGGTTAGACTCAGTCTCCCACACCGCAGGCGATTCTGCCTTTCAAATCCGGTAGTCTCATTATAATAATGAGCTCCTACATGACATGGCGCCGTCCACGTTTGGTCAGGCTCTAATATTTGGGTCCTCCTGAGTATCTCTGTCTCACTATATACAAAGACACCTCAGTACTATATACGGAGACATCCGTGGTATTGAGGACTTCCTCCTCAGCTAAGTAGGAAGTACCTAACTAACGCTGTAGGTTGTTCAAGCTTGAACTCTAAAAGGATAATCCCCATCTGGTGTGCTTATCTCTGAACAAAACTCAACATTCATTATGGCGAATCCACAACAGGAAGCAATTGCAGTCAATTTGCAACCATCTATTACTGCATATTTACGGGCACATGGCCTAATGGCCCAGGTGGGTCCAGTCACATTAGTTGTTGAGGGTCATCCAGCCTATAGAACAGAACTTTTTTTATTCTTGGGACACATTTCCAGCAGTTGATGGGAACACAAATACATTTCATCACTATACACCGGCAAACGTACCTGCACAATACAGAGCATATGCATATCTAGAAATACCTCTATCTTATCAAGAGCATAATAATTGGCTTGATGGCGCCCTACCCCATACAATTTTACATGTTAGATTAGGTCCCATAACTAATGATGGTGGTACCTGGCCTTTATTGGCTACTTATACAACCTCACCCTGCTGCAGCGAACCTAACGGAAGCTGAAGTCCGTCGCTTATATGCTGAGCTGACGGCAATATATGGACTATTAGTACAGTTTGTAATGCAAACATTAAATACAAACCCAGTATGTGCTGCACCAGTGCAACCACATGCAGTAACGCTAGGCATTAACCCTGCGACTGTACATTCAATCATGGGTAAAGTACCCGCCAAATGAGAAGAAATTCCATTTTGGTTAGCTCAAAAAATAAACGCGCTGGAAGCAGTATTTCCCTACACGGGACCTCAGGATAAACACAGAATATTAACTATGTGCTTCCCTTTTGGGATGGTTCCCACTAAAGATATCTGCAATACATGGGGCACAGTATCTGCCACGCTCTATGCTACCGCACACGGTACACTGACACTTGCCAATTTACTGGAAGTGTTGAAACAAATTCAAGATGAGTACGGGGCTGCCCCAGCCCTTGACTTGGGGATGCAACTAATAGGCAATTTTGCCACAGTATCCTCAATAATATTAGGTAACCTTAAAGGGGAAGCGGTTGCACTAGCGGTGCGCATGCTGCTCTGGGATGTTCCTCCACAGGATCAAGAGTGAGAGCTACCAAAGATTATCGCAGAGACCTACTCTAGCATTGGTCAAGATAGTATGGGGGCCAGACCAACAAAACCACAATTTCAAGGAAAATCTAATAAAAATTCTACCAAGCAAGCTCCTGAGGGTATTAAAACGCTGGGATAAAAAACAACAAACACCTTAAAAAGAAAGTGGAGGATATCCACATACGGAGACCCACCAGAATAGATATAATCTCAGAAATAGAGGTAATATAAAAAAGCCTGACGGATATCAATATACTGATACACACCAAACTCATTCCTTTCACGTCTCACCAGAAAAACGCAGTGAGAGAGATGGACAGTCAGAGCGAAGAACTGAGTACGTGAAACCGAGAAAGGAGTTACAACGCTTAACAGAAGTTTCTATTAAAAAAGAAGAGAAACGTCCTCAACAAAAACACCAATTCAAAAAGAAAAAGGTGGCAGCGGTTGCAGTTCGACATGCCACTCAAGAAGAGGGCTCTATTGAAGAACAAGAAGTGGGCATTAGCACTATTATCACAGCAGAGGTCACAATAGTTCGTCAGAATCGTCTAGAGCATCTGGAAGTGAAATCAACTGATGACTTCCTACAAGGAGAAACTGCGGACAAGCATGTCTCCACGCCTCATAGGGTGTCTAAAGTAAGGCTACAGTCAGAAGGAGACACTGAGCGCACAATCGACGCAATCTTTTTGGACTGGGCAGTAAACATATATGATATTCTACTGGCCGAAAGAGACTGGCCACCTGAATTTGTACATACCTGCCCATATTGGGAAAATGTTATCAAACCTTTCTCACCCTTTGTTCCCGAGGAGCTTGCAGAATCCTACGCCATTGATTGGGCATTGGCGAAGGCACCCGCGTTATACCGCCATCACGTAAAGTTGGGTCAAGACACCCCCTACCATGTAATCCCTATTAAAAATCAACCCCAACCTCAAACCCAATATCCAACAAAACATGATGCTAAAGCACTCATGAGGGAAATCCTCACACAACTGGAGAATCAGGGCATAATCGAACACTGTGTCTCACCCATGAATAATCCATTATTCCCAGTAGCTGAACGGGACCATTTATACATAAGTCTTAGACTACAGACATTTAAACAGTCTTACATGCACATATGCCACAAAACTCACATAGCACAGAACTTATGAACAGTGCGTCAAAATACAAAACACTGTACATTTCCAATGGTTTCTTCTACCAAAATATAGAGCCACAATTCTTGGAAAAATGCACACAGCTACAACTTCTAAATCTAATTAAAAAACTCCAATCCCTATTTGGTTTTCTAAATGTTGGCAGAATTTACATTCCTGATTACGCATCATGCATAAAACCTTTATATGACTTAATACGCCCTGACTTTTCAAGTACATTTTGGACAGTCGAACACGCACGCATTCTCAGAGCTTTGCAAACAGACATGCTTGCAGCACAACACTTACACACAAGGGACAACAAAAAATATCTGGTCATCAGAGTAACTGATGGTGCCATTGGTTTCACCTATGTAACTTTCAATGCGGGCGAGACAGTCCTGATTGCATACAAATCACATTTGTATTCAGCAGCAGAACAACGCTTTGCTCCCACTGAGAAAATTCTCCCCGCTGATCAGATGGCTGTCATTAAAGAAAGACCACTAGCCCATGGCAAACACATTATTATCGTCTCTCCAATTCCAGCCCTGAGGTTGTTACGAAAGCCAGCATTCAAAACACTAAAGCATTACATCCACGCTCGATTCAATGGGCAACGTCTTTGACAGCCACTGACGCAGACTACATTTTTTACCCAAAATTACAAACACAAGAATTTTTGCAATATGAACTAGAATACCCAGTTCCTGCAAATTCACTGCCTATTGATCAATATCAAAGAGTCAAGTACATCAATGGCTCAGCACAACCAGCAATTGACACAAAACATCAATACTCTGCTGCTTGTGTAGTCGTAAGTGGCTATATGGAGGATGATACACGCAAACCCTAAAGGCTCTGGTGATGGCAATGGAACATATGGATCCTGCACAGCTAACACTGACTGTCTGTGATTCGTACTACTGTGTCCAGTCCTTCAATGAATACCTGCATTACTGGCGCCGGCATGGTTTCAGAGATTCTAAAGGCAACACCATTAAACACAGACTTCTGTGGGGGAAAGTAGCGGATCTGAAGGAAACGCTATCAAACGTCCATGTTGTACATACACTTGGACACCAGCGCGTTGGAATACACACTGCTGGAAATACACTGGCTGATGAAGCCGCCAAATCAGCAGTAGCTACGGCTGCTGTTGCTGCAGTAAGCCGCTCAGGGGGCTGCCGTGAAAGCCACATCTGAAGGCATGCCCTATCCAAAAGCATTTGTCAGGAATAAGACCATGCGTGGTCCAGGTCCTGCCCGAAACTCCGCTGCGCTTTCTGCGCACCACTTGTCATCCCCTCTTTCTCCAAAGGTGGCCATCAGCGTCATCTGCCCTGTGGCAAAGCTCATAGAGCTGCAGGTTCAGGACATTGGTGGACAAGATGCACTTATCAGTGCCATTCCATGAAGGGACAACAATTCCCATGTTTTTAGAGGCAAACGCCATCTTGGGGTGTGGCAGGCTTATAAAGCCCAGACACACCCAAGCACGTTGCTCACTATTTTGAAGACTTCGATGCAGTCAGACCTCGTGGGGGTTTCTCTGAAGAATAGCAGAGTTCCTGGATGGCAGAGCAACATCCAATTGAAGTATCCTTGTTTCCATAGTGATTTCAAAAAACGAGTAGGTCGTACTCATAGCGGTAAGGCCTTGATTAAAATCCCTTTTAAAAGCGCAATTCAAAGCGCTTCATAACACAGATGTAAATCGCTTTGGCACGGCAATTCAAAGCGTTTCAGTTCACAGATGTAAAGCGCTCTTGGCACAGCAATTCTAAACTCTTCAGTTCACAGATGTAAAGCGCTCTTAGCACGGCAATTCAAGCGCTTCAGTTCACAAGTGTAAAGCGCTCTTGGCATGGCAATTCAAGTGCTTCAGTCCACAGATGTAAAGCGCTCTTGGCACGGCAATCAAAGCGTTTCAATCCACAGGAGTAAAAGGTTCTTGGCACAACAATCAAAGTGATTCAGGCCCCATGAGTAAAGTTTCCCCTTAGCATAATGAGCGTAGCGTCTCAGGCAAGATAAGTAAAAGCGCTTCCTGGTATTATAAGTAAAGCACTTCAGGTTCAATGAGTAAAAACTGTTTGGCCTTTATGGTTGTGAATGTGAAAGTATTTCTGGAAATTAACAAATCATAGTTTTTTCATTGTTTTTTGGAAAGCATAATATGTGATAAACTTATTTAATTCTTTGAGGTTTTCTAGGTCATGATCAAAGGTTTATGCTATAAATGCATAGATGTTACAGGATTGATATTCTGAGTATAATCATAGTCCAAAGCTCTTGCCATCTCTTGATTCTGAGGTCGTAGTTTATTCTTGTTGCATGATTCAAAGAAGGGGCTTTGCCCTCATTTCAAAAGGGGTTTCCATCAGATATCGGAGACGCATTTGAGTCAAGAGTCTATTGATGAGTTATATTTCTATGAATGACTAAATGCATATTTGTTCTAACCTTTTCTTTTCAGATCTCTCTCCCTTCTGTTCCCTACCTAATTCCCTTACCTGACTGGCTTCATCATAACTCTGTGCTGTAATAGCTTTCTGAGTTGGTGACGGCGGAAAGTGGGCCTTTTGTTCAGCAACATGCAGATCCCGAGTAAAGGACACGGTGACAGCATTTCCTGCTAAAAATACCTACCGAATGGGAGGTTGCATAGATGCCGAAGTAAAGATACCAGACGTGACGGTGTGAGTAATTCCCAACACAGACGTAAAATCAGAGTTGATTAAAGCAGCGCATGAGGGGGTAGCATCCGCCCATGCTGGTGTGGCCACTACAATATCATTGTTGCAAGCTCGTTATTGGTGGCCAGGTCTCTACAAACAAGCCAAGCAGTATGTCCTTTGTTGTGACATCTGCCAACAAAGTAAGGGTTCCACTGTTAAACGCCCACCACAGACATTTCTCCTAATGTCCAACAAACCATTACAATGTGTGTGCGGGGGGAGGAGCCAAGATGGCCACCGAGTCGGACGCCTAACGAGGAGCTCCGACTCTGACCTGGGTAAAGAATCCTGCAGGGCACTCCCGTGGAACGGAGGCAGTTCCCAGGTGGTGTGAGCCCGGTCCTCGGGAGGCGCATGAGCCCGCTGGGCTGTTCGAGCCTGCATGGAGAGACTGAGCCGGCGAAGGAGCCGGAACAGAGGCGCGGCCACTGAGCCGCGAAATGGCGGCGCCCTGGAGCCCCAAGCCTCCGACGGAAGGGACCAGCAAACGGGAGCGGCGGAGGTAGGGGGCCAGGGAGCACTGGGGGTCGCGGCCCAGGCACCGGGGCGACCCCCCCCACAGCGGCATCGCTCTTTCTTCTTCCCCCCTCCCTTTTTGCCCCCCTCGGGCCGGCTGAACGGTGCGGTGAGCACCAGCGGACTACGCCGCGGGGGCGAGCCGCTCCGATGCATCAAGCGGTGAGGGGGGCACAGGAAAAAGTAGTTGTGTCTGGGCACGGCAGCCGGCCCGGACACAAAGAAATTTAAAAGGAGCTACATTCAGTGAGCAGTCAGAGCCTCATGGACGCTCACTTGACCTGAGGGTGAGGCGCCCCCCTCGTCATCTGGAAGCTGACCAACAGCTGCTTCCCCCCCTCCCTTTCCCCCCTTCCTCCAGGGACGGGGAGACAGAGTGGAGTGAGGAGGGTAAAGGGGGCAACACAGCAAGCAGACGAAAAACAGCAGAGAGGGGCAGCCCAACCAGAGAGCTCCCCCTCTCCCTTCCCCCGCGCCCTCATCAGACTTTCCTGCTTCGCACGAGCTGGGGCCTGCGGACACGAACAGAGGGGATATTGGTAGAGAAATATTGTGCTCACCAGGATTGCCCTGCCTCCCCCCGCCCCACCGGGGGCTCAACACAGGGCGGACACTCTGCAGAGGCACCTGTGCTCGCCCGGGGACCGGAGCGCCCAACTAGCAGCACCAAGATCCCCCCCCCCCCCGACAGCTGCACTTGACCCAGCATACTCCTTTACAGATTGAATAGAAAAGAAGAGACCAGTAACAGGGAATAGGGGCCTCAACAAGGTACACTACGCCGAAAGGTAGATTGGAACTCCCGGGGCGCATCGTCGCTTTAGAAACGCACAATTTAACTGACTCCTGGCAACGGGAAATAAAGAAGAAGAATAACAATGGCCGGGAAATCCAAGTCAGCGAAACACCAAGAACAAACCGTGCCCGA
Organism: Pleurodeles waltl; assembly: GCF_031143425.1. Classification (NCBI taxonomy): domain Eukaryota; kingdom Metazoa; phylum Chordata; class Amphibia; order Caudata; family Salamandridae; genus Pleurodeles; species Pleurodeles waltl. The sequence continues at coordinate 457,375,551 of NC_090448.1, forward strand.
CCCGTTGCCGCCCACTGACCATCAGCAACTCCTAACCTTGCAATCACTGGAAAGTACGCTTCAATCCCACTCTGTGCAGTTCGAAAAAGTGCTACAGGCAATCATGGACACTAAATCCACACTAGAACTAAAAATAGACACAGTATCACAAGATCTAAACCTACTCAGAGTAGGTCATCGGAACTTGACAGAGAGGGTGAAAACTACAGAGGATACCCTGAGCAAGACGACCCCCATGGCCTCGGACAACCGGAAACAACTCCAGCGCCTGGACGCAGAGGTGAAGATCCTATGGAGGCGCGCCGAGGAAGCGGAAAGCAGATCCCGTTGCAACAACATTCGCTTTGTGGGGTTCCCCGAGCACCCACCAGAACAGAACTCAGAACTAATCATAGAGCAGTGGCTAATTAAAGAAGTACTGAGCGGGGCCCCTTCGAAGTTCTTCTCTGTTGAGCGAGCGTATAGAATCCCGGGCCGACAGCCTCTACCTGGTCAACCTCCCAGACCATTAATAGTGAGGCTACTAAATTACAGAGACCGTGATTTGATACTGCAGCAATTTCGCAGCAAAGGCCCATTACGGCTGGAGGGCTCAGTGGTCCATGCTTACCCAGACTTCACTCAGGAAGTACAGAAACAGCGAAACTCCTATATGAAAGTCAAACAACGGCTCCGGGAACACAACATCAAATATGCTCTTCTTTTCCCTGCCAAATTGAGGGTGATCTCTGAAGAACGTACCCATGTGTTCACATCCCCCGAAGATGCTTGGACCTGGATGCATGCCAAAGGCATAGCACTGCCCAGTAAAGGAGCGAATGAAGAGGAGGAATGGACACCCTACACATCGAGAAAACGCAATAAGAAACGCCACAAGGGACAGCCCACGGAGAAGCAAGCAGCAGAGGAAAGAGCAAAAGTACTAAAAGAAACTCCGTTATTAACGGAGAACTCCTTCGAGACACTCCGGGCGCGCCACTCGGAGGCCTCGGACTCGGCCAGCTCGGACTCTACGATTACAGAGACGCTCCGGGGCCCGGAGGTTACCCCCAGAACAGCAGATGAATTGTAAACGAGAATAGCCCACCGGATCTCTTGGTCCCGACAGGACAGCGAACGACTGGGATACAGAAGAAACAGCAACAAGAACTGACTCGCCAGCCCGTTGGCTGCAAATAGTATCTTTTGAACAATTAAATCATTGACCGCTGTGTTTGCTGATAAATACTTGCGGGCAAGCAAAAGGGGGTGATCAACACTACACAACACAGTACAGCGGGAGTGCCCATACCCATATATACACACGCCCTCAGACCAGGTCTGAGGAAGGATGCGTGCTCCACACAAGGGCCACATCTGATATTAATACGGCTCCCCCACAGGTATCCGAACGGATACAGCTCTCACCACATAGTAGTACATGGGGTGTTTCACTAAGGGTTAGTAGTTGGTTCAGGGAAATAGTCAGAACGAGGGGAGGGATTTGGGGAGTTAAAGTGTTTGTTATAGGTCAACTCAGAGAGCAGAATACACCATGGTGGATGTCAGTCTTAAATATGCACCCGGTGGATCGGGGGGGGGGGATTTCCGGGAGCTGCATACTGGGATGTGCAGGATGCAGCTGCACCATACAGTGACATATGTCTGGGCACACGACTTCACACGTACACCAATCCGAAATAATTATGTGGAACATGAGGGGCATGGGCACACCGGGCAAAAGGGCGCAGGTGCACGCGTGTCTCAGACGTCAGAGAGTTCACGTAGCTATCCTACAAGAAAAACACTTACTGGAACCTGAGCTGCAGGAAATCCGTGGGAAATGGGGCGGGCAGATAACAGGCACAGCCTACTCAGCGTTTGCTAGGGGGGTTTTAATTTGGATAGCAGGAGGCGTCCCGTTTATACGAACCTCACATAAAGTAGACCCAGTTGGCAGATACGTAATAGTGGAAGGACAATTAGACGGGAGGCACTTGGCGCTCATAGGGATTTACGCCCCCAACAGCACACTGGCAGGCTTTCTGGAAACACTCACCCCGGCACTACTAGTAAACCCTGCGGCCCCGGCCATATGGGGAGGCGATTTTAATGGCTTACCGAATGCAGCGCTGGATAGATCAACCCCACCCAAGAAAGGTACAACAAATAGAAGCACTAAGAGTCCCCCTACAGACATGGGCGGAAGATATGAGACTCTATGATGTATGGCGCATGCAACACCCCCAACAAAGAGAATACTCATTCTACTCAATATCCCATGGAGTGTATACCAGAATAGACATACTTTGGGGCTCCGCAGATATATGCACAATGTCGAGCGAGTCAGAGTACCTGGCTAAGACACTATCAGACCACTCGCCGCTCAAAATTATATTAAAATGGGGCGGAACTCGATCAGCGATCCCCACCTGGCGGTTACAACCAGAGGCACTCCAAGATCAGGCATATGCAGAGGGACTGGGCACGACACTGAGGCAATATTGGGAAACCAACAAACTCCGCGAGCACCAGGGCAGCAGAGTGGAAGGCACATAAAGTGGTAGTCAGGGATTATTGTATGTCTTCCACCTGGGGAGTTAGGCACACTCTACATTCGGAGATCATTAACCTAGAGAAGGAATTGAGAGAGCTGGAAACAGCGGTGGCAAGACAGGAAGCACTCTACACCGTATTGCAAGAGGCGCGCTCAAAATATAAAGAAGCAGATGCTCGCCTCCGTAGGCATGACCACAAATATTACTTGATGCGACAGCAGTCGGAGGGAGACAGATCAGGCAGGCTATTGGCATGGCTCCTGAAGGGAGACCGACAACAACCCCCAATAGGGGCCATAGGACTAGACAACGGAGAGATGGCCTCCACACAACAGGAGATAAATGGGGCATTCCGGGAATATTACGCTAACCTTTACGCCAAGAGAACGGCCTGTACGCCCACACAGCTCACGCATTCCTGGCAGGATCCCAGTTGGCACAATTGTCCCAGGGAGATGCTGAGAAACTGGAGGCCCCATTGAACTTAGCGGAGTTAAATGTAGCAATAACACAGATGCCCAGGAATAAAGCACCGGGAATAGATGGCCTCCCACTAGAATACTACATGAAATACTCAAATTATTTAAAGCCTCACCTACTGAAAGTGTTAGAAGAAGCCTGGAACCACAAGGCGCTGCCCCCCTCACAAAGAGAAGCCATGATAGCGGTCCTACCCAAACAGGGAAGGGACCCCATGGACGTTAAATCCTATAGACCATTATCATTATTAAACACTGACTGTAAAATCCTGGGTAAAGTATTGGCTAACAGGCTAGCGCCCGTCATTCACACTTTAATACATGACTATCAAAATGGCTTCATCCCCAGGCGCAACACCTTTCTAAATATCCGCAGACTATTGGGAGTGATGGGGGGCACTCCACCGGGGGCGCTTGAAGAAACGGTGCTTGCACTAGACATTGAGAAGGCATTCGACACGCTGGGGTGGGACTTTCTGTTCGACACCATGCGGAAAATGGGAATAGGCCCTAAATATATACAATGGGTGCAGACATTATACTCCAGACCACAAGCACGCGAGACAGGGAGAGCTGTATCTGACAGTATCCCGATCGCCAGGGGCACTAGACTGGGGTGCCCCCGTCCCCTTTGCTGTTCGCGATAGCGATGGAACCATTGGCGACCCGCCTGCGGATGATGGAGGACAGCTGGGGCATACTCAGGAATGGGGCGAAACATATAATATCTCTATATGCTGATGACGCCTTAATATACCTGCAGAAGGGAACTGAGACGTTTCCGCTGGTGGTTTCACTTTTGACTGAATTTGGAGGGTTATCTGGCCTGGTGGTGAACTGGGGTAAATCGTGCGTGTTCCCCCGGTCCCCACGGCCGCTGCTAAATAGAGCTACATCCCAGACCGGGCAATTGAAATGGTGTTTCAACTCATTTAAATACCTGGGGGTACAAATAGATCACAGCTCAGAGGACCTCAGAGATAGAAACTTGGGGAGCGCTCTAGCTTCCATAAAAGGGTCGCTGCGTTTCTGGTGCAAACTTCCGCTATCACCGATGGGCAGAGTGGCGATAGCAAACATGCTGATACTACCTAGGCTACTATATTATTTTGCAGCACTGCCGCTTTTGATCCCTGGGAGTTTCTTTCGGGACCTGAACGGAGCCCTGTTGCAACTCATATGGGCGGGAGGCAGAGCGCGCGTTGCACTGACTACACTACAGCGGCCAGTGTCTGAGGGCGGCCTGGACGCGCCCCTAACTTTGAACGCTACTATGCGGCTGCGCAGCTGCAGTGGATATTGAGCTGGATACATAGGCCCACACTGGCTGAGTCGGAACGGGCACTGATGCATTTGTGCGGCACACCATTGGTGGCATGGCTGGCTACCAGGACTCCGAGGGATGTGTCCAATAAACCACTCATGCTAGTGGCGCATGCATGCTGGAAGAGATATATTCAAAATGGCCATAGCGCGCTCCCCTACTCACCCCTCATACAGCTGGGCATAATTCCCAGCTGGGAAAGAGGAGAAAGAAAACGTTCACTATCGGTCTGGACGGAGGCGGCATAGAGTGACTGCTTTGAAGAAGGGAAATTTATGTCCTTCGAACAGATACGGGATCTCTCTTCTGTAAATCCTGATCAGTTCATGACATATTATGCTATATGCCATTCCATCAAGAAGTTGTGGCTAGCAGGGAACCAAGAACCTGCGACCTCCTCAGCATTACATCACATGCTACAATATGACAGCCAGTCGAAAGTCGTGTAGAATCTATACAAAACTCTGAACAAATACCCCGCACCCAACTTAGAAAATACTCGGAGAAAGTAGAACGCAGTCCTCCCCACCCCGATTTTGCAAGAGGAATGGCCGAATGCGTTGCACCACACGCAAGGGGTATTGAGAAACCCCAGGTTCCGCTATACGCAATTTAATTATACACATCAAGCGTACCTCTCACCGGCCAGGGTTAAACATATGCTTCCCAGCTCGGACCCAACCTGTCCAAGATGCCAGGCTCCGCTGGCGCACTTCTATCATATGGTCTGGGAATGCGCACAGGTGCACAGGGAGATGGAGTGAGATAGCAGAGAGGGTATCGGAGCTAGCGGGGTTGGCGTTAACAGCAGACCCGAAATCTTGCTTGCTGCGACTGAGGCAGAGAGACAAGAAACATAAGTATTTACATAAATTTGCAGACCTAGGATACGTAATGTATAAAAGACTGATAGCAATGAACTGGAAATCTGCCTCTGCTCCAGACCTGAAAACTTGGCACAACATGACACTGAAATGGGCCAGCGCAGAATTGATGGTGCTGCGGAAATCGGCCGGGGAGGGCCAACAGCACACAGGCAGCGAGGTATGGGAAACCCTAATAAATAGATTGGAAGCCAAAAGTGATGAAAAACCGCCATGAACAGGAACAACGGCGACCCTAAGACAAACATTCACTCACCTAACAGACCCATACACCCCGAATGGGTCCGACAAGTCAAACTCGATGCCCAAGGGTCACCGCTTTACCCACCTCCTGCACCAGCAAATATCCGCAGCGAACCCGTTGCGAGACTAGAGCCCCACGCAGGAACACAAGATCTCAGAACCTACACACCACTGATAGCCACTTAAATGGGCCTCCCCCCCCTCCACAGTAATCCACTAGACACGACAACACCACTGATCCGGGACACATAAGCTCCTTACACACACATGGTAAGAATGAACATGCAGGAACTACGCTTGAAATTCCTCAAAAGTAATATGACGAGATCTCAGTTAAGCTTCGATTGTTAATTTGTGTGAAACTGGTGCAATAAGATTTATTATATCCTGCCATTGTACACGCTGGAAATGTACCTAAAGTTAAAATGCAATAAAATTATTATTTTTTTATTTAAATTACAATGTGTGTGCTTGGACCATTGTGGTCCCCCTACACCGGATAGTGCACACAAATACATTTTAGTCGCTGCAGACTCCTGCTCCAGATTTCTATGGGTGTGGCCACAACGCTCGGTTGACGCTCGGACTGTTATTAAAGATTTGAGAGTCGTTATCGATACATATGCAGTTGCGGCTTTCCACTTGGACCAGGGCCCTATTTTCGCCTCAAAGGTATTCAGGGATGCCATGGCTTCGTTAGGGGTCCAAATCCATTACTCGTCTCCATTTTATCCCGAGGGAAATAGGGTCATGGAACGACAAACCGGGATTTAAAGCAGTCCTCAACAGTCAGAGTCTTAAGTACGGGCCGTAGTTGGCTTAACCACCTGTATGGAGTGCAGAGAGCACTTAATCTGCCTAGAAGGTCCCTAAGCGGTTGTACTTCATGCGAGTGCCTGTTCGGAACTCGAATGTATGTTCCAGATCTTGATGGCCCTGGCTTGGAGGAGGCAGAAACAACTTATGACATACATGAAGGTGTCACTGTCTTGCAGGAATTACAACAGTTTCGTGACAACAACACTTCTGCCAATGCTGCCTCCCCAGGAATGAAGGATGTACCGATTACACCCACGGGGCTGGAATCCTAAAGTTGGGGATCTAGTATGTGAAAAGGTTGCTGTGAAAAAGGAGTTTGGTCCTTCTTATTGGGCACCAGTCCCAGTCTTGGGGATACACGGTACCAGAACTGTCATTCTACCACTTTTGGCTGGTGCTAAAGAAAACCGCTTTGGATCTATCGATAATGTCAAGTTACATCATGTGGCCGATCCTGCACAGCAGACCAAGAGGAACGACCAGTAGTTCCTGAATCCCTCTCACTACTGGTCAAGAAGTCCCTCTACAAGTTGTGAGCAGCAACTCTGACACCTCTCCGAGCTTGGGGAGGGTGGAAAATGATCTTGCATTAGTTCCACTAAGATCTGTTACAACAAACAATATTGAAAGTACTGATCGATTTGACACACCTTCAACACAGACGGATGGCGTCATTTACTATGAGCCACCGCGGGAGACCCTTACCAGTTCTCCTCCTACAAATACGGCTCCAGCTTTTGCACAAACTGCTTCTGGACACTTTGCCGACGTCAACTACACTTTTTCGGACTCATTCGCCAAAAACACGTAAGCTGATAAACTGGCTTAAAACAAATTACTTTTTTATCTGTGGCTTTCCTTGACTGTATTAGCTTTTCTCCTTTGCATTTTCTTCCTGAAAAATCAAAAGTTTAACTGGTGGATGAGGTCCTAAAACCCCATTTTTCTTCTCAGAAGGTCCGCAGACTTGTCTTTTGTGAACATTTCCGCTATACCAATTCCTGATGGGATTGTTTGAGATAAAGTAACATTTGACATATATGGCCCAACCGAGGTCATTCAAATACCATATGTATTTAAACTTTCAATGAACAATATAATACCCAGAGTTGTTTCTGATGACTGGGGTGGGAAAACAATTGATTCTATGATGACAGAATTGCAGTATTAGGAGTATAACGTAGTTTACTCTCCATTAACATAGCAAACATAGGAATGGAAATCTTAAATTCAAATATACAACATACAATATGTTTCAATTTAGATATTTATTATAGCTAATTAAACATTCAGTTCGCACATAATATAATCAACATAGAATCAACCAATGTATTATATACACGATACGTATTGTATTTCACTAACCCATTTTGTGCCTACCCTTGGGACATTGAGTACCCTGTACTTTGATGTTCCAAGATGGCGCCCACTGTTTTGGGCGTGCTGATAAGTGATATCTACTCTTTGGTTTGATTTAGAACTGGCCAATATTTTTTATTTTTTATCTTTGGTCATTTCCTTTTGCCACTACTATATGGCTATGACTCTACAGTTTGATTGTACCTCTTATTCTCTGTAGATTTGGGCATATTTCATGCTGTTTTGACGGCTCTAAGATGGCGCATGTTTGACCATTATCTTAGACGGCCCCTACGGCCTGTTTCTATGTTCATCACATCACCTGTAGTGATTTGGTTTAAATGGGAGGCAGCTGGGGAAGTACGGGTTATTGCTCCTCGAGAGATCATCGTGCTGGTCATATGTCCTGGATCCTGCTGATACTGGTAGGTTAGCTTTGCTGAACCTTTGTGGATTGAATTATTTTATACTGTCTGGATTGTGTCATTTCTATCTGGCTCATGACTCCCCCCTGTTTCCTTGCAGTTAGCAAGTTGTTCCCTACAAGTTTGGTATCCTTGTGGGTTTCCCCTGTGGATTAAGTTTTTTAAACCATGTGAACTTGTAGGTAAGTCTGTAGTTAGCGATTGTACATATGAGCAGATTTTTTCTTTTCTATCCTGTGTACTTTCCTGCCCTGTGCAAGCTAATGATTTTCATTATGTTTGCTTTTAGAGTGAGAAAGCATAGCTTCATTTAGCTATATCCATGTGTTAGTCCTTCATTTTGGACTACAAATTTGAAGTTGGAGAGTGTTTAATCCAGCCTGTAAGGGATATCTAAGTTATTTCATATCTAAGGTATTTTATCTTATTTTAATATAAACAAACTAGTCTTTTACTATTCTTGACTAGATTCTCTCGGTGGTAATCCAACACTTTTATACTATAGGTGATTCTATTTCTGCACTTTATCTAGCATTTTGCTGGACACTAATGGTGCTTTCCTTGGATCTTTAGATTTATTTACCTTTATTAAGCATTGGTTTTATAGATTTTGATCTTGGGCACTTTATCAGTGTTTTTTCTTAATTAAGTCACTTGAGTTGGTCTGGTTGCAAATCTGACATGATTCGAGCCTTCCCCCTATGCAAAGAACTGTAATGAATAATTTTGATGTTTCTTTGATAGGCAGATTACAAGATGTACGTATGTCAATTATACTGAATCATAAAGTCCTGATGAAGGTGTATTTATATTTTTCTTCACTCACCGAAACACGCGTCGGCTTGTAAATTGGCATGTCTTGAACATTGGCATGAAGTGTTTGAAATTGGCAAATTTGAAGCCCTGACCAGGATTGGCTACCATCAAATTATAACCTAGAATTGGCTGTTATTATGTTGAATTTTATACAATCCAAACTACAACGCATAATTGTAGCATCAAAGCAGTAACTTTATTGTGCTGTTTAAATATCCTCTCATGTATGAGGCGGTTGTAAATTTGTATGTATACTATTTCGTGATTTTGTTGGTTCTGTGTTTTTTGTTTATTTTTGCGTATCTACTGTTATGTTATTTATGTTTTCATATATGTATGTTTCATTTAGGTTAGGGGGTTGTATTATATTTTTTTGGTTGATTCTATGTTGATTATATTATGTGCGAACTGAATGTTTAATTAGCTATAATAAATATCTAAATTGAAATATATTGTATGTTGTATATTTGAATTTAAGATTTCCATTCCTATGTTTGCTATGTTAATGGAGAGTAAACTACGTTATACTCATAGTATTGCTTCCCTGTGTGTTACTCTCTGTATCTAGCTCAGGGACCCTGTTTAGATACGGAGAATTGCAGTATTATACTGTATTTGAAAGTGAAGATGTTTATCAATCTAAAGAGAATTATGGTGATATGTTTTGCTAGAATTATTATGGGCACCTTTCATTCGCAGAGCAAGTACCATAAAGACTATTTTTACTTACACACAATGGGAACATTGTCCAACTCCACCACAGGGGAGTTCTAAAACATGTTCGGAAAAGTTTGCATATTTTTCTGGGCACAATGTTAAAAATGCTGAGTCATATCATTTTAAATTGCCATCAATGGGTAATGTACACATATTATTAACAGATCCGAAATTCATTTATTCGGATTCCTTTGTTTCCCGGTTGGCTATAGAAGTCTATAAATATTGGTTCTAGTCGACGGACTTAAAAAGTGTGTGGGGAACACAAAATTGGCAAATAAGGGTAAAGGAAGCTTTGTTTAGAGCATGCCTGATACCTGTTCAAATAATATTTTTCAATGAAAGTGTACAACAAACTAGTTGTCTAGGCTTAGCACAAATTAAGGAATTGAATATGCCCAGTATTCCTGCCCCTGTGAAATTTTACAAATGGCAAAAATATGTAAATCTAACAAATCATCAGCTCAACAAATGGGTCCAGAATGGCATGTTTAATGCTTCACTGTCACGTCCTGGTGGGTGGTTATTTTGGCCAATAGATACCAATGGGTGTCATAAATGTTTAATAAACTCCACTGGGGTTTTAGAACTAGTAGGCTGGACCCTCGCCATGTGTCATCCGAACATGCGGGTATAGTAACAACATACAGTGTAGGGAAACTATGCCAGCAATGGTTGAAGAGTTCCTCACTAGATGCTATTAGACAACAACTCAGTCTCCTATCTATTAATACTGATTTACAGGGCTTCCTGTTAGGCCCCAGAAAACAATGCAGAAAGCGCTTCTTATTTGCAATATATAATGGAATTTGGAAGCTTTCCCAACAAGAAGCTGCTGCCTGGTTAGGGCAAATAGACCAGGAAAACTTACAGAAGGCATTAGCTGTTGTAGATAATGGGATTAATATCCTGTCCGACCGGATATACACCTTAAATAACATCATCTCTTCTTCAATAGACATAATACAAAGTGATATGTCCTCGTTACACAATGGACAGTCAACTATGGTCCATTATGCAGTTGGGTTGGACACTACAAACACTGAAGGCAGGTCGTATTCCTTAGCAACTAGTTAGCGCAAGGGACATATTTTCCACATTTAATGTAACATGACAACAACAAATAATGGCTAAGAAATAAGCAACTTATGTCATTTTTAATTCGAAAAGTTAGAAATGTTGCTTTTTACTGTGGCTGAAATACCATCTGCTGAGTGGTTACTACACGGGGTCGTTATTCTGCCTATTTAACACTCCAGTGCAAGTCCTGTTTAAAACACATTCCAGTAGGCAGATATGAAAGGCTGGGAGACAGTTACATCCATGAGGTGTGGGAGCTGCCCTTCTCGTACAAATGTCTCAGTGGCATGAAAGAGGTCTTTCTTAGCGGTAGTGAATGCAACACTTCTGTCAGCCATTCAATGGTTTGTAAACAGCTGTCCTTGCACTGCGCGTGTTTACCGCTTCGGCATCAAACTTGGCTTGTTATCTTAAGGGAGTTCCAGTCCCCTTGATTAGGCCTGCAGTCCAGGTGCTTTCAAATGGCAGCTATGCTCTCCTCAATAGTGAAAACTGTTGTGGAATGCAAGCCAGATTATTTTATGTTGTTTTGGTCTCTAAGATTGTCTTGTGGGAGGAAAACATACATTCCTGCAGCATGTAACAGACAGAGGTAGCTGACATTTGGCCCCATATGGCTACTTCTAATGTGAATTTTGACAAGTTGAGCAGACTCAAGGCTTTATTGTTCCAAAAACATGTGGCGCTCACATCTACACGCGATACCTACGCACTTCACGTGGCAAGGTCATCAGCAGAGATACAGTCCCTTTTAAGTACTAACTTTCCGAGACACTTTGGTGAGCTCATGGGACGAATATTTAATGCATCCAGTACTACTGGAATAGCAAATTTCATTAAGGCTGTTGGTTCGGGTTTCGTTCACACCTTCTCCACTATATTCGGTTTAATACCATCAGCCATCCACTCAATATTCTCCAGTATTTTCAGGGGATTTCCAATAACTTTGGCTATAATAGGTGGAATTCAGCTATTGCTACTTTTCTGCGCAATGGCTGTCCCACCGCAACAAGGAAGAATAAAAGCGCTCCCACCAGCGCAGCTGTTTCGGGAATGCATGCTGCAGTACTTCTGAGCAACACTCCTGGAGCAATTGGAGTGTGACTGGTTTCGGTCATTCAGATCGGTTTGGCATTGTGTGCAGCCCGTGTTTCAGTGCCTCTGGTGCTCGTTCAAACATGCACCGATAGCTTGTCTTTCTACGCATCCCTTGCTTTCATTGGACGCTGATCTGCTGATGTTCTCACTGAGGGTTCATTACCGGACATGCACTTTGTGGGTGCATTTTCTACAGGAAGCTGCTTATGAGTTGCCCTTTATGGAGGATGCAGCTCTGAACTCATTATTGGGCATACCACGGAATGCTGGTGCCTTGGCTGACGCTCAGGCTTTGGAACACAAATGTTCCTTGGTTCTTCAATGAGTTTCCTACATTACCACCTGCCGAAGTGGAAGATTTCCTGTCTTCAATTATCCCGAATTCTATTGGCAACTTCCAAAATTACACTGACTCTTGAAATTCGTCTTTTTTACTCCACAAGTAAAAAAATTTAATTGTCTTTTTAAATATGCTAGTGTTCTTTTTTATATTTTTTTAACTTGTCATTATTACCATTTATATATATATATATATATCTCTTAGGTTGAATCTTAGTAGCTTTATATACAATAATTAGGCTTCGAACCACCTTTAAACCGGCAAGGAAGGGGTGTTGTGCAGCCATTTCAGTTATAGCTCCATGTACGTTATTTTAGCCTGCAGCTGTGCACTTTAACCTAGATATATTTTATTAAGCTTTGTGTATTATTTTAAAAATAGCCACATTTGCAGTCTTGTTTTATTTTTCTCGAGTCAACTGTGTAATGCGCTCGGCTGCCCCATCATCCCTGCTCTTGGGTGGAGATGAGGCACTGCTAGTTAGCTAGAGCAAAACCTGGATTAGGCTGGCAGGTGTCACCTGTAGTGGATTAGACTCAGTCCCCCACACTCCAGGAGATTCTGCCATTCAAATCCAGTAGTCTTATTAGAATAATGAGAGCCTACGCGACACTATCACTTATTAAGTGCAGTATGGTAACCCAATTTTATCCTCGAGCGAGGAAGGCCTTCATTATGAAGAATGAATCTGACACATAAAACTTAAAAGTACATGATCACTGTTTAAGTGGAACACACCAAGTCCTATGGACTGTTTAGGGCCTACCCAAAGGTGATGTGTATGTATTAAAAGGGAAGTTTTAAGCCTGCCAAAAGTTTTATTTTGCCATTTGGAAATGGCAGTTTAAAACTGCACACACAGGCTGCAATGGCAGGTTTGAGAAATGTTTTTAAGGCAATGTAAGTGGGTGGCACAATAAGTGCTGCAGGACCACTAGTAGCAATTAATTTACCAGCACTAGGTACGTGTAGTACTACTTTACTAGGGACTTACAAGTGAATTAAATGTGCCAAATTGAGTATAAACCAGGTTTATCACTCTTAAAGGAGAGTGAACAAGCATTTTAGCACTGCTTATCGGTGGTAATGTGCACTACAGTCCTAAAAGCAAATGGAACTGGGTTCAGAAAACAGGAGGCTGTAGGCAAAAGGTTTGGGGGCAACACTGTAGAGAGGTCCAAGTCCAACATTGGCCAATCATAATAAAGTCACATGTGATGCTCCACATTCCAGTCTTAAAGAACGACAACACATTCCATTTCAGAATAAAAGTAAAATACACATTTCAACATAAAACAATAATAAACTACTAAACGCACTACACTTAAAACAATTCATCTATTCACTACTAAAAAACAAAATACATGCTCAATAAAATATCAACAAGCAAAATAACATAATAACTTTAACCTTAACCGGTTAACCTGGGTTACCACAGAAATTAACTAAACTAACCAACAGAACTTCATAGTTACCTAGGGCATTACTTGGAACTAAAAATGACTAAAATCATTCACCCAGAACTTTGAAAAAATTTTAAGATCCTGAGAATCCTGCGATCCCCTTCCTGACAAATTTGAGGCTCTTAACATTGACTTTTTTTGCCTACATTTCACACTACCTTTCAAAGCTTGCTTTCTGTCATACCATATTTTCCTTAATTCTTGGTTTTTCCTCACGCTCTTATTTCCTACTCAAACTACTAGGCTCATACGTACATTCCCGCCCCCCCATCCCATGGGACTGAATTGTGTTGTAGCTGAGCTTCCTTTTAATCTTTCAGAAGTGGAAAGTCCTCTTACACTACTAGGTGTGGCTCTGTGTGCCCAAATGTTTCTCTACATATGTTCCTCAATTGTCTTTTTGCCTGGATGGCCCTCAACACAAGTTTTGACCTCTTCTTCATCTACATTTGACCTTTTGTATCAGATAAAGATAATGCAGCTCTGAAATGGCGACAGGATAAACTCTCAGGAAAATTGCATATTTTGTGAGTAACAAATTCTAGCCCATTATCACTAACAATGCTAGCTGGCACAAACGGTTTATGCCTCTAAAATTCCAGAACACTGGAAAAAGTGCTTATACACCGGGCCAAGGTCCATTCAGAAATGTAGTCCACCAGTACAACCACAAACGTCATAACATTATTATTCAACCAATGGGCCCCACAATTTCAAAATCCAACCCAGAGTGTAGCCTTTCCAGTATGTCAAACGGGAATAAAAGAACCATTCTTAGACTGTCAGCTCTGGCACACACTACACAATCTCTTTTTACTTTCTACCATGCTATCCATGATGAGCCACCGATATATTTCCATAACTTGTGGGCTGGTTACATTTCTTCCTCAATGTCCACCATGGGCTAAATGAACTACATACCACTTTAACTAATATACCTATAAGTCTATTTGAAACTTCATCCTTGATTTTTGCCTGACTCTGTCTCATACAGAGCCCTATTATCATCTCCCAATACAGGTGCCCACTTTGGCTGCTTTCTCAGATGCAATCTTATTATTCAACTCAGGCTTACATCCACTACAAAGTTCAATTCAAAAAGCCCTTCCGTCTATCTTTTGATTGGAGGAGAAGCTTTCTCATTGCTACTACAGCTGAATGGATTCACTACAGTTTTATGATCAGTACACACAGTGAAGGAATTCCACACAAATTTTGAAATGAAAATCCCCATGTAAATGCCAGCACAACATTTTATATATCTAACGAATTATTTTGGGAGTCATTTTGGACCTGCGAAACAAACCCAACAACCATATTTTTAATGTCTAATTTTTAAGACCACACGCAATATACTGCCATCAGTTACAGTACTGTTTTCTTGGTGACATCAAAGGCCCCATGGTGGGCATCAAACTCATCTCTCTAGAGTTTTGAAAGAAGACTGAGAATCGCTAGACCATGTAAACTGTGGTCCTTTCAACAACAAATTCCTCTAAGGTTGCACAACTGTTGCAAAATTACAAAGCAACCTACAATAGTACTTAGTTAATCCAAGAAATTATCCTAACTGGTCTTCATCCTTTGGGGATGTCTTTTAACAATGGAATCTGCCAATCTTAGTGTTCAGAGTCATCCCCTCCGCAAAGATGGTGTATCCTAGTAAGGTGACTGTTGCAAGCCACAACCAGCACTTTTCTTGTTTGATTGCCAAACTGTTCTCTTCAAACAACCCAACGATTCATAAAGGATCTTGTTGTGTTTGTTAAAGTTTCTCCAATACACGGAGGCCCTCATTACGACCCTGGCGGTAAATCCAGCTTACCGCGTGCTGAAGGCCACCAACATGCCGCGGCAGAAATCCGCTACATTTATCACGACCCATGGGTAGAGCCACAGCTATTCGGATCACAGGTGCAGCACACCTCCATTGCTAGGAAGTTGGAGCTATGGCGTAGAACTGTAGACAGGGTCAACGCAGTGGGACAGCATCCAAGAACATGGGATGACATTAGGAAGAGGTAGAACGACCTACGGGAGGAAGGTGCGTTCAGTGGTATCCAAACACCAGATAGCAGTACAGAGGACTGGTGGTGGACCCCCACCCCTTCCCCCACAACTAACAACATGGGAGGAGAAAGTCTTGGCAATACTGCATCCTGAGGGCCTCACAGGAGTAGCAGGAAGACTGGACTCTGGTAATTCATATCTTTACTACTATATCCCCCAACCCCACCTGCATGCCATCACATACGCCCACCCTTACCCTCACCTCCAACACCTCACATATGCCCCACCATCACAACACACACATCGCAACCCCAAGCCCTGAATGCAACACCCCTGCATAGACACCCATCACCAAAGCATGTCCAGTACAGATACTCACCCAGGCCCCAAAACCACTAATCACACAAGGCCCAACACAATAATGCAAGCACAGTAGTAGAGGGTAACTCACCCACTGCACAAGATGGCACACGCAGATACAATAACTATGCATTTACGCCCCAACAGGACCCATACCCAACGTCACCGGACAGGAGGTGCCAGACATATCCAGTCCCCCCACAGAAGAGACCCACAGTGATGACAGCAGCTCTGCACGCCTGGATAAAGATGACCAGCAAAGCCCATCAGAGACAGTCTGTTCCCCTGCCACTATCACAAACCACCACAGACCCTCCCCCTCAGGAAACACCACCACAGCACCCACCCAGCAGGCCCATCCCTCTGTCCCCAGGACATGTCAATTAGCAGTGTGCCCACCACTACAGGGACCCCAGGCAAACCCACCAACCCAAGACAATCAGGGACCTGGGGTCAGTGGCAGTGGGCACAGGATAACAGGGAAACTGGGAGGGCTGCTGTGTGACAGGGGGAGGACAGGCCCAGGGAACCCACTCTCCACGAGGCACTCTCCAACATCATGGGAGCATACCATCATTCCCAGGAGACCATGGGCACAGTACTGGCTAAGTTTCAGGAGAACCAGCGGATGCAGGAGGAACACGACCTGGGGATCAGGGAGGACTTGAAGTCCATCAACACCACCCTGGCCACCATTGCAGGGGTGCTGGCAGACCTGGCCAACACCATGAGGGACACAGTGGCACACAAACGGGCCCCTGACACTAGCCTGGACGATGAACAGCCCTCCACCTCCGCCGGCGCTAGTGGACAGGAGGTCCCGCCACAGGAACAACAGGCCACCAGCACCCCACCCCCTGCAGAAGGAGAACCACCCCGCAAACGGTCCCGGAGATCCAGGAACAAGACAGAGAACACTGCCAAGACCCTGCCAGGAAATAACACTCTCCTGATTGTCACCCTTTTGTCCCACTTTGTCACCCTGACAACTTTGAACTGCCATTACTCAACTTCATATGTCCCCATAGACAATGCACCTCTGAGACCAATAGACTGGACTCCACCATGGACATTCACCCACCATCACCCCAGCCCATTGCACAGCCCCCACCACTTATTTGCACAGAAATAAACACCCTTGAATCACAAATGAATCTGGAGTCAGTCTGTACTTTCACAAATGTGTAATTGCAACCTCTCAGAAATATAGAAATGTCCATGTTTATATTCACATACAAATGTTCGACAGGTGTTGGGCATCAGTAAACATAGCAGAAGGCAGAAAGTGGGACCCAGATCTGTGAAATGGAAAGCCAAAGTGACATGTCAGGGTCCATACACAGAGGTAAAAAGGCAGATTCATGATATGTCCTACAGTAGTATGAAATGAGAGAAGCAGTGCCATCCTCTTACCTATGTCTCACTGGAAGTATTGCATGATGATCTCATTTCGGTTGTCTATATCTTCTTCTTCTGCCTCCTCTTCTTCACTGTCCACAGGCTCCCCAGCTGCCACAAGACCATCATCAGGCCCATCCTCCTGCAGATAAAGCACCTGGCATCGGAAAGCCAGGTTGTGCAACATACAGCATGCCACGATGATCTGACACACTTTCTTCGGTGAGTAGTATAGGGAGCCACCTGTCAGATGGAGGCACCGGAATCTGGCCTTCAGGAGGCCGAAGGTGCGCTCTATTATCCTCCTAGTTCGCCCATGTGCCTCATTGTAGCGTTCCTCTGCCCTTGTCCTGGGATTCCTCAATGGGGTCGTCGCCAGGACAGGTTGGGGTAACCAGAGTCACCTGCACATATCGAGGGACAACTGTTAGACATCCTCCAACCCTAAGGGACTCTTCCATACCCAGACACCTATGTCAACTGTGTTGGGACCTTGGGCTCACCTATTAGCCACACACGGTGCCTCTGCAGTTGGCCCGTCACATAAGGGATGCTGCTATTCCTCAAAATGTAAGCGTCATGAGCTGAGCCAGGATACTTGGCATTCACATGGGAGATGTACTGGTCTGCCAAACACACCATATGCACATTCATAGAATGGTAACTTTTGCGGTTTCTGTACACCTGTTAATTCTTGGGCCATCTCATCACCTGCCCCAGCGGAAGTGCCCTATTGAGGAGAAGGGTGAGCAGAGGGTCATACACCACATAGGTTTCACACGGGTGTTTAGAACAATCGTGATGTAATAGGTGTGTGGCGCGGTCTGTCCATATTCCTGAACAAAAGTGCTGTGATGCAGTTAGTTGCCCTGCCATGTGCCCCCCTGAAATGGCAGCTGCCTGGCCTTTAAGGAGGGACAAGGGGAAATGAGGTTACTGTGCTGGCATTGTGCAGCATCGCGGTAGGCGATCGAAGACCGCGGCGCAATTCAGCATTGGTTATCATTGGGCCCTATGGGTTCCAGGAGCCAATGACTATGTACGCCGGCGGTCACGGTACGCACCGCCGTGGACGTGACCGCCATTTTCTATCTGTTCACTCACTTGATACCTGACCTTCAACAGGAAAGGACCTACACTGCAAGTACTGCTGTGACCGGAGTCTGAAAGCGACAGTGGCTACAGTGTCTGGGGAAAGGGCCCCTGCCTTCACTGCGGAGGAGTTGGAGAAACTGGTGGATGGGGTCCTCCCCCAGTACACGCTACTCTACAGTCCTCCAGACAAACAGGTGAGTAAACTGAGCATGATGCATGGCACATGAATGTATGGAGTGTCGTGGATGGAAGAGATTGTGGGGGGGGCAGAGACCAGCATGTGAGGATGGTGAGTGTATGTTTTTCTGGGCCAGGGTGGGAGGTTTGGGGCCAATGAATAAGAAGACCGAACAGGGGAGTAACATCCATTCTAACTTCACTATTCCTCTAGGTCAGCGCTCACCAGAAGAAGGGTATTTGGGGTGCCATCGCCAAGGAAGTGTGGACCCTGGTGGTCTACCATAGACGGAGCACCCACTGCCGCTGGAACAATAAGACGGCAGAGGCCCAGCTGGGGATAGCCTCCCAACGCGGAAGGGGTGCTCGTCTCACCATGATCCCCCTGACATACCGGATCCTGGCGGTGGCATATCCTGAGTTGGATGGGCGCTTGAGGGCATCACAGCAGCCACAAGGGGGTGAGTACAGTCTCATTCAGCTGACTCTGCGCGCTTTATGAGGTTTCTGGGTGTGGGAAGTGGGCTGTGGGTTCCCCTAGGCTAGGTCAGATGCGCCAAGGTAGATCCATTGTTTTGCAGGCTCAGTGCCAATCCATCCCCAAAAGTGGTAGTGGCCCTCCACATCTAGTAAGGCTCCGGTGGGTTCCAGCTGTGCATCAAATGGGTCTAGGCAGAGTCCCCCATGGGCATGTGCTTTTCCCCTGAACTGTTAGTGCATGGGCTAGTGCATATAGCTGCTCCCTTTGTGTTGTGTCCGCCAACGGTAGTGGTGTTGACCATGTGTCTCTTCTGTCTTTCCCCCCTTTTTGTTTTGTCACCCTGTCCTTGTGTGCATTAGCATCATCTGACGGAGGAGCATTGGCACCGGAGCAGGAGGGAGCTGCAACCCACATGGCCTGGAGGGTGAATTAACGGCGTCTGAAGGCACCAGTGGGACAGAGGGTGAGGGGAGCTCCACGACGGGGACAGGAGGAGACACCAGCGACAGTGGCTCCTCTGATGGGAGCTCCCTTGCGGTGGCGGGCACCTATGTGTCCACCGCATCAACAGGTACAGCCGCCACCCCCCCACAAACACCACCCTCACAGCAGCCCCTCAGCGTGTTTCCCGTGCCCGCTCACCCAGGAGGGTGGGCATCTCCTTCACCCCAGGTACCTCAGGCCCTGCCCCAGTCAGCCCTGCTGCCCTCAGTGAGATCCCTCACTGTTGGGCAATCAACCATTTTGGATGCCATCCAGGGTGTCGAGAGGCATTCGCAGCAAACAAATGCATACCTGGAGGGCATTCATTCTGACGTGGCAGCCCAACAGAGAGCATTTCAGGCTCTGGCCTCACAACTGATGGCAGCCATTGTCCCTGTGTCCAGCCTTCCCCCTCCAACTTCCACTACCAAGACCCAATCCCCAGTACCTCAGCCTATCCCAAGCACACCATCAGACCAGCATGCACACTCATCAACAAACAAGAATGGACATGGCAAACATAAGCACCACACATCCCACAGGCACTCACACAAGCACCATCCCCATGTAGACACAGCAACATCCACTGCCTCCACTGTGTCCCCCTCCTCCAGGTCCTCCTCCTCCCTCCCAGTCTCGTCTACACTCACACCTGCATGCACTACATCCTCAGCCACTACCTCCATCACCAGCACGCCCATCACCACACACCGCTCACGTATAATCACCACCCCCACTACCATTCACACATCCCCTGTGTCCCCTCCCAGTGTGTCTGTGAGCCCTCCTCCCAAAGTACACAAATGCAGGCACACACCCACTCACCAGCCATTCACCTCACAACAGCCTCCAGCTCATGCACCTTCACCCAAACTCAGCAGACGTACACCTCCCACAACCACTACCTCCTACAACCACTCCCAAACCCCCCCAGTGTGTTTAAAAAACTTTTCCTGGCTAACATTGACCTCTTCCCTACACCTCCCCCCCACCGTCCTTCCCCTAGGGCCAGGATGTCCAGACCCCAGCCCAGCACCTCAGCCACCAAATCCTCCAGCACTGTGGTCCCTGCAAGTCTGGGAACATCGAAGGCGGCACCCATCAGGGCTGCCAGCGTGCCACCTAGCGAGGCCAAGGATCACCCCATTCCGCCACCTGCCAAGGTGAAGAAGGTGCCCACAGGCCGTAGGAAAAAGCCGCAGCAACCACCCAGTAAGGCCTCCTCCAAGCCAAAAGGGGACAGTGCCAAGGTCCCAGCAGCCACTTCCAAGGTGGGGAAGGGACACAAGGCTAAGGGGAAGTCAGCACAGGGCACGGAGCCTCCTGCTGAGGGACTAGTGTCACCCCTTCTGGCAAACAGAGCAGCAACCTGTACGGCGGTGGACACTGCCACCTGCACGCCTGCTTCAGCAACAGTCCCCAGCATCATCCCCAGTGGGCAGCCGTCTGAGGCTGCAGGAGATGTCCTGCTGTCTCCCTCCACAGGTGCTGACACATGCACCACCGGCAGCATCTCCGCCCCAGACACCGCTGCTGCCACCGCCACCAGCCCGCAGAGTGCACAGACAGTGCCTCCACAGCCGACATGGACAACATTCCCAGTGGACAGCCGTCCGAGGCTGCAGGAGACGTCCTGGACCCTGCACAGCGTACATGAGGCCACACAACCAGCACTGTTAGTACCAGCAGTTGGCAGGCAAAGTAGACGCAGGGTGGAGTGTGTCTCTAACTCCATGGAGTATCATGCTACCGGTTCCCAGGCAATTTCATGGCATACACACCCAGTTGAGGGAATGGGACCTGCCACACAGCATGTGCAGCACTCTGGGCACAAAGCCCCCTCTAGAACCAGTGGAGAGATACATCCACTACCTCAGTCCTTGGCAGGATGAAGCACACTGGGCACAATGCCCCCCTCCAGAACCAGTGGAGAGATACATCCACTACCCAAGTCCTTTGCAGGACGAAGCCCTCTGGGCACAAAGCCCCGTCCAGAACCAGTAGAGAGATACATCCACTACCCCAGTCCTTGGCAAGATGAAGCACTCTGGGCACAAAGCCCCCTCCAGAACCAGTGGAACATGTCACACACTTGAGACTGTGGCTTTGCACTACCCAGGATAAAGCAGTGGGCAAACCACCCACTTGAGACTTGAGCAACTGTGGCTTTGCACTCCCCAGGATAAAGCAGTGGACAAACCACCCACTTGAGAGACTGGCTTTGCACTCCCCAGGATAAAGTAGTGGGCATGGAGCCCCCTCGTGGAACAGTGGAGTCGTCCCTTCATCCAGCTGAGGTGCCCCCCTCCCCTTCCCCCTTAGGTGCCTGTGTTTTTGTCAACCTGTTGTCCCAGCAGTGTTCTCTCCGTTTACAGTCAGGTATCATGTGTGGGCTTCGCCCATGCATTTTGGGCCAATGGTCCACGGACAATGATTGGAACACTATCCGGACTTGTGTAGTTGCTGTACACATTTGTATATACTGATCTGTTACAGACCTGTTTCCATATCTGAATTTTCGATGATTACACTCGTTACAATCATTTAATTTTGTCCTAGCGTTCTTCCAGGGGGTTACGGGGTGTATATGTAATGTTGCAGCATGTATTTGTGTGTGTGAGGGTGGGGGTGTTGTGTGTGTGTCACTCTCTTTTTCCTCCCGCCCTCCCCTGTGTGCTAGGTACAGTACTCACCGTGGTCGTCGCTGCCGTCGTGCCTGCTCCTGGTAGAAGAGAAGGTAAACCAACATTGGTAGCTCCTTACGTTCGGGCTCCATGGCGTCCTGGTTCCTCGTAGGGTGTTGAGAGGTGAGTGGTTTCCGTTACGAAGACTGTTTCCGCCGTGCTTTTGATGGCGTTGGTACCGCCCCAGAAAAGGTGGCGGATTGGTGCCTTGTAATACAGTGGGCGGTACATTGTGTTCCACCTGTCTGTTGGCGGTTACCGTCACAGTGTTTGTCTCTACCGCCGAGGCAGTCGGAGTGTTAAAGTGGCTGTCTATGTTGCCAGTTTCCGCCAAGGTTGTGATTCTATTTTTTTACCGCCGGCCTGTTGGCGGTATTACCGCCGCTTAAACACCGACCGCCAGGGTTGTAATGAGGGACTGAATGTCTTCATGGAAAACATCAGAGAAAAATATGCCTTCCAACACCTTCTTGAAGAACCTCTAGAAGCTGACTGCCCTCAATGCCCACCTAAAAGGCATTTGCAGAAATGTTAAGTTCCCAGAGGGGTGACAAAAAAGGGTGGATGAGAAACTCTCATTGAGTACCATTTGGCACACACTGCTGAAATTCTATAAACCTGAAGATTTGTGTATCCTTCAATAATGCAAATTCCTCTGCAATAATAGGCAGATTTGCCTACTCAACCAAATCAATTAAGAATCCAGAGATCAACGTAAAGTCTTAAGCTTTTCCCTTCAACCTATGAGTTTAAAAATACAGGAGTCGACCACTCCAAGCCTCAATTTCTTCAATGACCCATAAGTCGACCAGACGTTTTAGTAAATTCTTTAAGAGTTCAACCATTAACTTTAGTACTTTTCTAATTCTGTCAAATGGCCTTACCCCTTTTTTTTTATGATGACCCTATTTTAAAATGTCCTAGTTGGTCTTCAAAAACTTGGGGGCAATCTTGCAATATACCCCATCCTCATACCACTGAGTAACAAGCATGAGTTTTGGAGATTGTTCAGATTTAAGATGATGCCAACATCCTGCTGATGTCTCAAGTCCACTAAACTATCTCCTCTTCATTCCATTCACTTTTTCTACTGTGGGTGTAGCAGTAAACTACTTTCATGCATGTGTAACCATAGACATGCACCTTGATCTCCACCATACTCAGTAGGGCTTATGTTTGGTTTACTCAATTTGATATAATCCCTACCAAAACGTTTCTCAATTTCTGTCACCTATTGTGAAAAGTAACCCAGAATTTGTAACACCATCAAGGATTTATCTCCAATACTGATTTCAAACTGAGGAATTATTAAATTGTCATTCTAACATTTATCCTTGGGGGATAACATCTATCCTTTCTACAGCACAAACCTAACCAAAAGACAGTGTAGTGTGGTACATGGTCAAAGGCAAGCTTAAAGTCAATGAGTAATAGAAGAAGAAGCGGGTTGTAGACTGTTAATGGATTGTGAAGTAGGGTTCTTTGATCAGGTGAGTCTTCAACTCTTTCCTTTATTAGATCATCGTTGTGGTGGCCCTGATAGGTACATGGATGTGGTTTCAGATCCTGGGTACCTAGTTGGAAGAAGGCTTTTTTAAAAATCTTTTTTACACATCTTAGCCTGCAGTTTGAAAATATCCTGACTGTGGGTGTGCTGAGAACTACCAGAGATGGTGAGACAGTCTGCAATGTAGGTGTTATTTTTGTATGTGGATGGCAAGAAGTGAGGAGGAGTCTCTGATGTGTAGTGAGTGAGAGGTGGTTCCGAACTTTAGTAGTGATGTAGGAAAATTTTTGACCTCGATATCTGGTTCTTTGTATGCGTGGGATGTGTGCAAATATGAGTCTGACATAGCAAATGTGCTGGTCATGATGGCTTTGTAAATGATGCAGCTGGTTTTCCAGATGGTGCAGCCCAGCAAAGAGAAACAATGTAATTTTCATCAGGATTTAAAAGTTATCCTATGTCTTCAATCTTTTGGTTGAGATACTGCGGTGTGTAGGATGCCCCCAGGAGCATTCCATGAGAGTTGTGATTCAAAGTAATCAAGGATCATGTAACTGAGCCAGGTTTGCACTGGACCTCATTGGTTGCTCCTTGCAAATAACAGCAATTCTGGTCTTGGCTGGGTTGAGCTTCTGGCAGGTGCGGGACATCCATTTTGGGATAATGTAAAAGTAGTGTTTAAGGCTTTAGATGTGTGAAGCAGAGGAGACTTTCAAGTAAATTTTTGTATCAACAGCATATTGGTGAATCTTGATGCAGTAATCTATAAGTAGATCACCAAGTGGCTTCACACGTAACAACTGAAAATGACAGGAGACAGTATGGAACCCCTGTGGACTTCACAAGTGATATTGATCTTCGGTCAACTGTGGGTAACTACATGAAAAAACGGGTGTCAGTTACAACATAGGGGAACCAATGCAGGAAACTGGTAGTGAATTCCATTGCCAACTCGAAGATTTATGAGGGTGGGGTGGTCAACTGTGTCGAAGGCAGGTGAGAGATCTAGCAACATCGGAAGGTAAAGAACATCTTCATACGTTTGAAGAAAACCTGGTCTACTAATTTAAAGGTGGCAGTCTCCATGCTGCAGTGTGATCAAAAGCCACTGGCAGTCAAGAACACAACGCTTTTTCAATAATTTTGTGTTTCAATCGTCACTCAATACATAACAGTTTTGCTCTTTCTCGCACACCTTCAGATTGTTACATTTTGTTTGTTCTTCTGCATACTCTAACGTAGAGGTCATACTTATCACATTTCCTGCACAACAAATCCCTTGACAGGCAATTCAAACTATTTGACCCATAAGTGCCACTCCCACACCTATAACGCTTTAACTTGATTCCAGATCTATTTTCCAATGGGAATATATTATGATGGAATAGCAAAACCTTTTTCTCTTTTTCTAGTTAGGTTTATCTCTGCGTAGGATGTAGTATTTGAACTCAATTCCTGCATCCAAGTCTTGGTATGTTTTATCCCCTCCACACAAGCCTCTGCTTCTCTTACATCAGGATTCTTGGTTACAGTGTTTCCCTGCATGCACAAATTATTCATGCAACAGAACAGTTGAACACACATCTGTGAATTTAAGTCCTCAAACTCACCTGCCGTTGCTGAAATGTTTACCACAGCTACGTAGCTACTTACTTTTTCCATTAGTCTTTGCGGTCCTGCAAAAAGTGTGCCTCCACTAACCTACACTGATGCAAGCTCCAAAATGTTTCTTTAACATTAATACAGGCCTCTCAAACAGGACAGGATAAGCCTTCAGCATTACCCACAGCAATTTCATCTAAATTCATGCACTCCAAGTTATAGCCTTCAATTCCTAAATTATTTAGCAACACTGCTTTTTTCTGCCTTTTCTGTCTCCTAATTGAGACCAAGTATGAAGAATCATGTTTTCCACTGTTTCCATGTAATCATTGTCTCTCCTACTTTCGACAATAATGAAAGTAGTTGGGACATTCCCCAATCTGCCATTGATTGGTTAGCCCAACAAAAACTGAATAAAATTAGATGCAATAAGAAACTAGAACATGGATAAAATAAGGAGCTAACACAAGAAACTATAAAGAGCAGTTCAACTATTCCAGTGCCTTAAATATCTCCATGGTTCCACAATTCATGGGAGTAATTAGCAATGTCATAAAGCACTCTTTCACAGTTCTTTTTGTGAATGTTGCATGCCTTGGACCATTCTCTTAAGGCTGTGGTTGAATCCTTTAAAGATTGATGAGATTCCCTGACGGCTGAGGCACTTACAAAGAAGGTTGGTGCTGTAAAAACGCTTGCCCCATGCACAAGCATTTTCAATAGTCAATTGTTAAGTTAAATTCCACAAAAATGAACAGTACTCAATTCCAAACTGATTGCCAGATGTATTCCACTTCAGAAGTACACCACCAACCACAGTGAAGAAAATTAGTTACTTACCTGTAACTGCAGTTCTCCAGTATTGGTATCTTTCATAGATTCACATGCTTGAATCATCCCAGTCGTCGAGGTGGGAGCCTCACAGTAACTTTAAATACACAAAGCAGTAAGTTTTGAAACCAGTAGACCTCAGTAGGCCCTATAGGATATGTTATAGCCTATCCACCTTGTTTTGTGAAAAGACCCAAACTTCAGTGCCAACCAATCAGGCTTCAGCACCCCCCCCAAACACTCCCAACAGAGGCTGATTTCCCTCAGATTTTCCAGTACAAGTGTGAAGTTCAATATCTGCATATTAGGGGAGCCTCTGAGGGGTGGAGGGTGGGTCGCATGTGAATCTATGAAATATACCAATACTGGAGAACTGCTGTTACAGGTAAGTAACTAATTTTCTTCTCCAGTATTGGATCTTTCATACATTCACATGCTTGGATCAGAGTAACGAGCAGTAATGTTGGAGAATTAGTGAATTAATCTGCATGTTGTTTTATCGTAATTCTACAATTTATATCAATAACGTTAATAAATATAACAGTAATAGAAAAAACTGTATGACTGAATATTATGCTACAAAATGTGCGCTGTTGTTTAAAAGTCTACAACATTTTAACACAATATGAAGAAGCGTTGTTATTACGACTAGTATGAAGCAAAATATTAGAGTCATCAGCACTGTAATATAAAATTAGATGTTAAAGAAACTGAAGAACAATATCGAACATACCTTGAGTGTGGTGGTGGGATGTTGTAAGAGGCTCACCTTAAAGAAATAGATGCCTCAGCACTGCCTGCCCCACCGCTGCATCAATGTTACTTCTTTCTTCGAGACAATAGTGTTTTGTAAACGTATGCTGGCTGGACCATGTGGCCGCTCTGGAGATGCTATGCAGTGGCACCCCAGCGAAGAGTGCAGCCGAAGTGGCTACCGATCTTGTAGAATGGGCTCTCACCTTGTTGTGGAGCGGTTTACCAGCCTTAGCATGACAGAATTGGATTGCCAGGCCAATCCACCTGGCTATAGTCTGTTTGAACACTGTGTGGCCCTTTTTTGTTCCACCAAATGCAACAAATAACTGGTCAAACTGACGTATGACTTGTGTTTTCTGTAGGTAAAATTTTAGACACCTTTTTATATCCAGGGAATGTAATGTCTTTTCCGCTACGGTTTGTGGATTTGGAAAAAGGTTTTTTAAGATGAGTGGTTCATTCAAGTGAAAAGTTGAAGGAACTTTTGGGATATACTTAGGATTTGTTCTCAGGATTACAGCGGAATTTGTAAATTGGAGGAAAGGCTCTTTAGTAGTGAAGGCCTGAATGTCGCTGACTCTTTAGGCTGAAGTAAGAGCTAGTAGAAATGCTCTCTTCCATGAGATGCATTTGAGATCGGCTCTGTGGATCGGCTCAAAGGGAGCTTTCATGAGTTGCATTAATACGATATTCAGGGACCATAACGGCGGAGGTTTCCGGACTCGTGGGAAAACACGGAACAGGCCCTTCATGAATTGTTTCACAATCCTGGTGGAGTATAATGAGATCATGTCTTGTGATTTACGGTATCTTGAGATTGCTGCCAGATGCACTCGAATGGAGGAGTATGGAAGTCCTGACTTTGCCAAATGCAACAGATATGGTAGTATATGCTCTGGAGGAGAAGAAATAGGATGTATACCTTCCACTGCACACCATATACAAAAACGTTTCCATTTAAGTTTGTAAGTTTTATTGGTAGTGTCAGCTGTAGCTTTGGCTAAGATTTCTCTACACTCCGAGGAAATGTTCAGATTTACATACTCATTGAATTCAGGAGCCAAGCCGACAAGTGAAGAGATGACTGATCTGGATGCCTGACTTGTCCCTGGTGCATTGTCAAGAGGGTTGGACTCTGAGTTGCACATGTGGCTGTTCTGAGAGCATTAGGAAGCCCGTGTACCAGACCTGTCTGGGCCACCTGGGAGCTATCAACAGAAGGCGACACCCCTCCGTCTTCATTTTGTTGATGACTCTCGGTATGAGCGGGTTCGGAGGAAAAGCGTAGGCATAGACCCCGGACCATCTCATCGAAAACGCATTCCCCCACGATCCTTTCTGGGGAAGCCAACTTGCATACGTGCACTTGCAGAATACTGGCATTTCTTGTTCTCGAATGTGGCAAACAGGTTGAGATTTGGTTTGCCCCATAAAAGGAAGAGTCAATCGAGAAGTTTCTGGTCTAGCTCCCACTCGTGGTATGGTATCACTGTCCTGCTCAGGGTGTCTGCCAGAACGTTGGTCTGTCCTGGCACATGCTCCGCTTTGACCGAAATGTTGTGCTTGATGGCCCATTTCCAGATATCCTGAGCCAGTTGCGAGAGTTGTAGAGATCTTGTGCCCCCCTGCTTGTTTAGATAAAACATGTTGGTTGTATTGTCCGTTCTGATTAAGACGCTTGAGTTTTGAAGTTTTGGCAAAAAAGCTTTGAGAGCTAGGTCTATTGCTTTGAGCTCCAGGTGATTTATGTGGAGCCAAACCTCTTTTGCATTCCAGGATCCGCTGATTTGCAGATCCTGGCAGTGTGCACCCCATCCCTCGAGAGAAACATCCGTTGTTACTATGTATGGTGGTTTGCATTAGAGGTGTTATGCGAATTCTGTCTTCGAACGAACCGTGCACCTGAGTCCACTGTACATCCAATTGTTCTTGCAGCGGTCGCATATGGAGTCTGCAATCTGGGACTAGCGGAATGCATGATGAGATCATCCCTAGCAATGATTTGTAGGTGCGGACTGAAACTAACTTTTTAGAAGAGAGTCTGCGTGCTAAGCAGGTTAGTTTTTGTTTTCTTTCGTGATACAGATACGCCTTGCTGTGGACTGTGTCTAGTATTGCTCCTAAGAAATTTAATACCTGTGTGGGGTGAAGCTGAGATTTTTGATAATTGACGACAAACCCTAGGCTAACAATTGGAGGCAAACCGAAAAATGATGTACCACCTGAGGCTTTGAAGGTGCCTTTATGAGCCAGTCGTCTAGGTAGGGAAAAACCTGCATGCCCGACTGGCGGAGATGTGCTGCTACAGGAGCCAACATTTTCGTGAAAATTCTGGGGGCCGATTTCAGACCAAATGGAAGAACTCTAAAGTGGAGGTGCATACCACCTACTTTGAACCTGAGGAATTTGCAGGGGTTGCGGTGTACTGGAATATGAAAGTAAGCATCCTGGAGGTCTAGGGATTCCATCAGATCTCCAGTATTTAAAAGGCGCAAGACATCCTGTAGTGTCACCATCCTGAACGATTGTTTCTTTAGGAACTTGTTTAGTGCTCTTAAGTCCAGAATGGGGCGCCAGTCCCCGGAGGGTTTCTTTACGAGAAAGAAGCGGGAATAGAATCCCCTGTTCCTCTGAGAAAAAGGGACCAGTTCTATTGCTCCTTTGCCCAGCATCACTTGTACTTCCTTTAGGAGTTGGTTCACCCTTGGGCGGATGGCCTGATGGGGGAAACAGCTGGTGGTGTCTGTGTGAACTCCAGAGTATCGCCTCTGGCCACTATATCGAGCACCCACTTGTCTGATGTTATTGCCGCCCATTGAAGGAAATAAGAAGTGATGCGACCTCCAACCCTCGAGATTGGTGAGGGGAAGAATGTTGGTATGGCTAGTAGGTCATTGTTTCCTGCCCGTACCCCTTCCTCGGGCAGCCACTCTTCCTCTCGCTGGATGTTTATAGGCCGCAGCCAGTGGCAACCGGTAATGCTGCTGTTGCTGGTGGTACTGTTGTCGGGATCCTGTGGAGGAAGACTGATACTGGGGTCTGTACTGATGGCAGCCCCCTCGAAAGGAGTAGCCTCCTCTTCCCCTTGCTCCACGAAAAGGTTGCTTTTTATACTGTAAGGTACCTAATGATTTAGCTGTATCCGTATCCATTTTGATGGCTTGTAACATGTCGTCGACATGCTTCCCAAATAGACTTTCACCATCAAAAGGCATGTCAAGAACCTCACTCTGGACCTCCGGTCGAAATGATGTAGCCTTTAGCCATCCTTGCCTACGTAAGACTGCTGCACCAGCCAATTGCCTGAAGCCAGTTAAAGAAATGTCTATTGCGCTGTCTATAATCTCTGCCGCAATCCGTTCTCCTTCCTGCAACACCTTCTTCGCTTCCACCTTGTCATCCTCCGGCAAGAGATCCAAGAAAGCAGACATGTCTGCCCACATCTGGTGATCATATCTCACTAGGATGGCCAGGGAATTAGCTACCTTGACTGTGACCGCCGCTACAGAGGAGAATTTCTTCCCGATATTATCCAATCTCCTCCCTTCTTTGTCTGGGGGAGATGCTATGGGTGTGGAAGGGTTTCTAGAACGTTGTTGCGCTGCCTGCGATATCACGAATCTGGTTTCGGTTGCGACACTATACAGGCCGGAGAATCATCCGGGGCCTTATATTTCTTTTCTAGCCTTGGCATTTGTGAAGGCACCGTCGCCGGATTCTTCATGCCTTCAACCCTTCCTGCCATAAGAAGTCTACTATCGGTATCGCCCTTACCGATCTCTTTGATGGCTCCTTGAAGTCGTAAAGGAAGCACTCTGTTTCATGAGAAATAATAGAAAGGCCTAATCGCTTTGCCGCTCTCTCGATCATATTATGAAAACCTCCTATGTCCTCTGGAGGCGAATCCACTGGACCTACTGGAGGTGGAGATGGAGATGGAGATGGTGTGGGGACGAGGTAATCATCCCATTCACTGGTCACTGAATCTCTTAACTCACCCTCTTCCCTCTCGTCGTCCGACGAGGGACGAGCTTCTTGCGTTTGGCTACTCAATGGTATGCCAGTGTGCGGCGTCTCCGGGAGACTGGTCCTCAGGGTTTGATGAGGCGTCTGGTGGGTTTCAGGCCTGTGTGGTGTGGTAGGTGTTGATGGTGGAAATCTTCTGTAGTAGTCGTTGAGCATAGATTGAAGGTCTGCCACCAATGTGCTTGGCATGGAAAGGGATAATTGTTGTTCTGCCGGGGGGTATGACGAAGCATAGTTGGGCTGGTACTGCCCTTCATCTTCCTCATCAAAGTCCTGGCATTTTACATGCAGCTGAGACGGGATACTCACTGCACCAAACATTCCCTCATCTTGGGAGTATGCGTCATCATCATCATCCAAGAGATGTTGTGGGGGATATGGCAATACTTTGCTCGGGGAGGTATGCATTGGAAGAATATCAGAAGATTTGTCCCCCATGGTGATGAGGCAAGAGGCAAGAATCTTGTTGAATTCTCTTGAGAGTAAGCCATCATTGTTGACGATTGGTCCGGTGGAGTACCCAGGAGGGTCGATGGTTTATACATTGTCACTGCTGTCGACGATATGCTCGTCGACGGCTCCCTCGTCGACGGCTCCCTCGTCAACGGTTCTCCTGTCGGCACCTGTATCGCCAACGGTGCTGTCGTCGCCGGTGTGCCCTTCTTAAACCTCATTGAGAGGTGCTTCATCGCCGGAAGTGCCTTGGTCGATTGGTGGACTCACGAAGCCTCCGCTGTCGACGTGTTCAGCGACTAAGCTTTTTTAAATATTTTAGCTGTAATTATCGTCGTCGACGATAATGGTGACAACGTCATGATCATCGGCGAGACCGCCGTTGTAAACGTCGACGACACGGTCGTTGATGTCGCCGTCATCGACGGGGTGGTCGACAGGTGCCTTTTTTCTGAAGAGAATTTTACCGGATCTTTCTGGGGTGACAGAGACAGGGATGCCCTTTTCGCAGTACTCTTCCTGTGTAGATACGAAGTGGGCTCTGAACGAACCTTTTTTGGCAAAGTTGTGTGGGTCTCTGAATGGTAAACACCCTTTTTTGCCTCAGTAGAGACCTGCTTCATCTTTTTGGCCATCTTCCTCAGTGGCTCATCAGGCAATCTTCCTCTCTCACCTGTTCTTTTTTGGGAGTGAGAAGTATGAGATGACGCTTCGCTTTCGTCTGAGGAAGGATGCTCCATGGCTTTCTGTTTCTGCAGCCACAAGAGAAGCCTACCCTCACAGTCTTTGAGGGTTTTTTGACTGAAGGTGCAACAGATCTTGCAGTCTCTCACCTTGTGGTCTGGATGGAGGCAGTAGATGCACTTTTTGTGGGGTTCATCAACATGTAGTCTCTTCTTCCCACAACTGCCAGTCTCTGAACAGATCCTTTTTTGTCTTTTCAGACATGATAAAGCTGGAAAGCTGGGTTCATGAGAGAAAAAACAATTCTGTCAGAAAAAGGTAAACTGAGCAGAGCTCAGGGAGACTCCCTTCACACGACGTGCGGTAGAAAATCTTAGGGAAATCAGTCTCTGCTGGGAGTGTTTGGGAGGGTGCTGAAGCCTGATTGGTTGGCACTGAAGTTTGGGTCTTTTCACAAAACAAGGTGGATAGGCTATAACATATCCTATGGGGCCTACTGGTTTAAAAACATACTGCTTTGTGTATTTAAAGTTACTGTGAGGCTCCCACCTCGACGACAGGGATGATTCAAGCATGTGAATCTATGAAAGAGCCAATACTGGAGAACAATAGTTACTGTATTCCCCTCAAACTTCTCAGCAGTTCACCCAATCACAATACTGCGTTTTTATGTTCTGCATTCCGTTCTTAAAGAACACCCCATAATAAAGTCATGTACATTTATAAATGTTTCTAAAAACACGGACACCTCCTTTCCCAAACTCTTTCCAAGCAAAAATTACCATGCACAGCCATGTGTCACAAGCTCATTGATATTATTTCATTACTGTAGGTTTATTTTACAAACATGGTCTGTTCAACCTCCCTCTCATAAGTCCGTAATGATGCTGAATGACTATATGTTATTTCCCTCACTGGTCAGGCATAGAAAGGACACCAATACTCGTACACAAAAGGTACTTTAAATAACGTAAACCATATCCATGTGCATGGAGGATGTCCGGTTCAGGTTCAGAATCAACCAGGTCAAGGTCTTCTGTTCTTCCAGACAATCCACCAATTTAATATTGAAAGCTCTTGAATGATTTTTCACATCCATGTTGTGACAGACATGAACCTTCAATTCTTTTAAGTGGAGCTTTAACAAAAAATGTCTCTTTCATTCAAAGCAAAGACAAGTGCTTAAGACATGGGGCAAGGCTTCCTCAGGAATGGACAGAAATTACAAGTTATCTTTATATGTGTATTTCCATCTTTGGGTCACTTTTCCGACATCAAATAGGCACCTAGATTACTTTTCCTATCACTTAGTTATTGCTTCACTAAGTGTCTGTATCTAAATACTGTCTGAAATGATAAGCCATCTTTATTGTGACTCTTTACAGCATGGTAATTCTGCACAACATCATTTTCTAGCCCAACACTTAAGTACTGTGTTAAGTTTGGTAAATCTGTTACCAATTTTTGAAATGATTGCAATTTCATGTTTAGGTGCGAATATGCATAAGGTTAAGTAACCGAACAAGAGTTCTACTTTTCTCTCTTGCATTCATTTGAAACACTAATGCATCCCCGAGGCTCTTAAAGAAATAAATACATACTTAACAAATACAGGAATTCTTAAGTGGAGGGTTAAGCCAGACTACATATTTGTGGCACTTATCATAATTTTCAATACGTTTTTAATTTTGGTTTTTCCAAAACATAACTGGACAACTGAGTAACAGTGGGAAGAAACAAAAAAAAAAAAAGAATCCCCAGGACATCACCTAAATACCTCTTTTATGTTTATCAGGAGCAGGAATCTCCAACATTTTCTAAAATAAGAGCTACTTATGTTCAATAAAAATCACCACAAGCTACTATTATTAGTGTTGTACTAGTGTTACAGGCAAGATTACATTACCTGCTACCCTATACAAGATTACTATCGATGGTCACCTCAGTTCATCACACATGGTTGCAACCAGCAATGTAAAAAATGCTTTGTCAATGTGGAAGACCTGTTCACAAATATCATAGAACAGCTATAGCTGCAATGGCTTCGATGCCAAGGTGATAATAGTAGTAACAAGTCTCCCCATGACTTATCCCTCAATTATCAGCTTCAAATGTATTTTGTAAATGCAACCATTTTTCTCCAAACATTAGCTTATGAGCTCTGAAAATAGAAACATTTTCATCTCAAATACACGCTTTTAGTTTTTTATTATACCTACAATAATTCACTCAAGCAAAAGCTTCTAATTTAGTAGACTGAACTGCACACAAGAGATCTACTTTTAGGTAGTTAGAGCTACTAATAGCTCACAAACTAATCAATCAAATCTTTATTTGATGGGTAATTAAAACCATTCAAATGATTTTTTAAACATTCATACGTCGTCTGCATTTGAACTGACACCAAAACAATCCTAAGAATTAAGTACAATATGCAAATATTTAAAGATCTGATCACAAATAGAGTCGCTAAAAATTCCAGCAATCATTAACAATTTGTACCAAGAAAACAGTGCAAAATTACAAGGTAAAGTGGCTAATGCAAAATTTTTAAAAATGAGTGCGCAATTCAGGACATTTCCCAAAAAATTACATTAAAATACAATTAAAAAATCATATATAAAGTGCAGAGGACATCAAATTAATTAGTTCGATTGATACTTGTGGTCAAATTATATCAGAGACTAAATATGAAGGGGGGGTCCAGATTGCACATGCTCCATGCAAAATGAAACTTATGTTGTGCAATTCAATTCTTCCAGAGTTGTTTGCCACTCAAGTTGAACTTCAACCTTGCCCATGAGTTCCACAAAAAGGGCAATGGGCCTGCTGTCCTTGTCTGCCCTGAAAGCAATGTTTAACAAAAAACACATCTTTCTCATTTAAAGCAGGGACAAGTGCTTAAGTCATGAAACAAGGATAACAAGGACAAAAATTACAAGCTATTTTTACGTGTGTATTTTCATCTTTAGGCCACTTCTCTAAGGTACATCCATAGTCTTAAACTTGAGCTTGGAAATTCTCAACAGAGGCAATGTTAGATAAAAGTAGGGTTTCATCTCAACTTAGGTTGTAACTACATGTAGATTATGAGCTACTGATTCTAATTTATGGAGATTATCATTTACTTAGTGTTTTCACCAACTTTCCTAAAAGGCATGTGAGGGTCTCATATGAAATATTCAGGTTCCATGGATGGTTTATTTGAAGTTCTGCTAAGTCTTCCGCACCGCCTCCTGCCACGGCGACGTAAGCAACAAACAGATCTTTGCCCAGGTTAAGCTCCAGGCGTCAGCTTCCTTTAATTTGGACCAATGTTCAATAAGGTGGCCCCCTGTGCCAATGTTTTTTTCGATGAGACCAAATTCTAGTCGTACCTGGGAGTCTCTTGTGGAATCTGGAAGTCTAAAGACTTGACAAAAAAGTTTTGATTGATACTTATTTAACCAGCTCCGAATTTGTTAGGGAATGCTTCAGGCTCATACGCTAATGAGGGCAAAGATGTAGCTTTTATAACGTATCATAATAGTACTAGTGAGGGGCCTGTCATACTATTTGTTCTTTTGCAAAGTCCTGCTGAAATCCCTACAGCCTGTTTTTGCAAAGTTTTCAAGTGAAGACAAGTTCCAGAAAACAGGAACTTAATGCCTAAATACTTATATGAATTAACCTCATCAATCATATGATCCCCTAATTACCAGAACCTTGAGAACCGCTTGAGAATCCTTGAGAAGATGATCATTTTTATTTTTCCTGGATTTATTTCTAATCCATTGATCTTACAATAAGAGGACAGATTATTGAGAGAGCATTGAAGCCCAACCACAGAGAAATCTAGCAGTGCTGTACCATCAGCATATTGAATAATATTCAATGATAGACCATTAGGTCTTGGAAGAAAGGCTTTTGAATTTTTCAAAGCTGATTCAATGTCAGCAGTAAATACATTAAAAGGGACGGGGGGAAAAACACAGCACTGTTTTAGCCCTTTGTCTAGAAGGTGTCTTTTGGACAGAGTGCTGGCCCTACCCTTTTCGACTTGGGCCCAATTTATTGGTATATAGGGCGATGATGGAATTCAATATTTTTGCTGGAAGACCATAATTGCTCAGCTTCTGAGCATAACTTAGCCCTGTCAATGCTATCAAAAGCTTTTTTGTAATCAACAAATCATGCATGTAAAACTTGTTTTGTTGGCCTGGACTTTATACAGTAAAAAAGCCAAGTGCCATGATGTTGTCAAAGGTTCCAGAGTTCTTCCAGAACCCTGTCTGAATCCAGAGTATTATATTTGCCCAGTTGTATAGATCTTGCAGGATCAGTGAGGCAAAGAATTTGGCATCCACATCGAGCAGGTCTATCAACCTGTAGTTCTCTGGGTTGTCCCTACTTCAGTTTTGAAGTATAGGTACTTTATGGGCCCATACCGCAATGAAGGAACCACACTAGTTAAGAGACTATTATTAAAGATGATGCTCATTGCATTGGACCAAATTTGCATATCGTCATTAAAAATTGCAGTGGGTAGGCCGTTTGGCCCTGGGGCGCAATTACCCCTTCCCCTTAGCAATAATCTTCTCCATGGCAAATAAGAGTGATCCCAGAGATGCTCAAGCATGCCCACAAATGCCCTGAACGGATTGTTGTTAGAGAATCTTTAAATGGTGTTGAAGGTTGTTCTTGGGTCTCCGTATGGGATCTATACAACTGAGTAACATAGGTCTTCCATGTACTGCTATTCAACTGATTTTCTCTCGGTGGTTGTATCGAGGCTGTAAGAGTTCACTCACTCCAAAACTGGCAGCTTCTATTTGGTGCGGAACCCTTTAGAAAAAAGATCCAAACTGGTTTGTTTGCAGTTTGCTCTGCTTCCCAAGGTAGCTTTTTATAATGTTCCCTTAATTGATAAGTTCAGACTATCACTGATCAGCGCATTGCCTTGGCGATAGATATGACTAGTTCAGCTGCCTTCAGCTTTTCATTGCAGAGACTGATTGTATACCAAAATGTCACAATTAAAGGGAGTGGTTGAACCACTATCCTGTTTACACATCAATGCCCTTAGTTCCAGGCATAGGCCAGGCATTGCTCTGACCAAGTTGCCAGGCTAAAGGGCTTTTCAACAGCTATTGTATTTAGATAGTTTAAGCATTCCTCTCCATGCTGATTGAATAGAGGCACTGATAAAAATGTGTAGTCCAGTACAGCACAGCACTAGGTTTGGAAGCAACGTTGTAAATGCTGCAGGTTGATCCATGCTGTGCCAACTGTTCAAAGAACGTAATAAGAGTTCATGAAAGGCTTCAACTAAAGTATCTCATTTAGGATAGCAACATTGCAGATGGAAAAAATGAGGCGGGATGTTCCATATTATGTCTATCTGCCTTGCAGATTCCAATTTGTCACAAAAAGTACACACATTCAAATTTAAGTCACCACTAACAGGTATTTCAGCATGTAGGCTAGCCATGATGATTTCATAAAGATGGTTAATTAAGTAATCTCCTTTGGTTTGAAGACATTTTTTATCTGGGTTTAACTATAAAGTAAACAAGAGTAGGTTCTGATGGCACTTATTTGAGAATTCAATTGAAATCCTCAAAATCCATGATTTATCTGATCTTATCCGCTGTAGCTTACAGTTCAAAGAGTTGACAAAGTATGGCTAATATCCTGTTGATCGACCTTTAGAAGCCCTTTTATATATGAGGCTAGTGAAGGATTTATACCCTATCAATGCAAAACAATCACTTAGATAAGATCAAATTATATTTCATATTCGTTAGCATCCTTCTGTACTTTAATTTGTTCCAACAGTTGATATTCCATGAGCAAAGCCTTATACATTTAATTTTGGTGTAAGGGAGATAATCCTATTTCGACATTCGTATGCTCAGACGCATGATTTCACTGCCGTGGGGCTACTTTTCGAGTTTGGTTGGATTACCCCAAAGTCGTCAGGACCAGTCTTTCTGCCCTTGAACGACAGATGATTTTATCACCGTACAGTGTTGACTGCCTTGATTTCTCATATTTACACTGATCTTTTCGATACAGGCCTATTAAATCTCATTTGACGGATGCAACCCCCCCCCACCCCGAGTTAATAAAGTACTCACATTGTAATCGTGGGCAGGCTCAGCCACTAACCTGGGGATCTTGCTGATTTTGTATTTCTTTTATGGACATACTTAACAGGAAATGTATTATATGAACTGACAGTTTTAAAGGTTACATGATATTTCTGGTTCAAGAAGCATGATTTCTATTCCCCATTTATCAAATGTCTCTTAGATCCAATATGGCGAGAGATGCCTCCTTGCATTCCAGGTGTCAGCTTAGCTGTCTCATTGGCCTCACTAGCCTGCTTAAAAAATAAAAGTCACTGTACCGATTGTCTGAGCTGACAACAGAAAGTCAGTAGGTAAAGTCTTCAGTAACTTAGTTCTGTTATGGTAATCTTAGCGTCCCCCAACTTGTATAGTAGCTTAAGCAGAACTACTGCTTGATGGGGTGTGTCGGATTCTTTTTGCAGCAACTGCATCCCAGAGTAAGTATGGTATTGATCGCCCAATGAAACCTTGGGAGCTAGTTCTAGCTTTGTGAGTACTCTACTTGTGTAATTAGAGCACCCTTCTACAAGACATTCCTTATCAACTACAGGAGGGTTTGGAGCTCCAACAGAAAAGCAGACTGAATCCATTGTATGCCCACTGCACTGATTAACTGTGGGTTTCTTATGATGAATATTATGGTGCACAACAGATGTGCAGATGTGTGATATTTCATTGTAGGGAAGTACCATCTTTCTTGGCATGTTACCCCCAATTTTACATGTATGTCAGTATGTTTTTGCCTGTCTCGCTGGGATCCTGCTAGCCAGGACCCCAGTGCTCATAGTTTGTGGCCTAAATGTGTATGCCTGTGTAGTGCCTAACTGTGTCACTGAGGATCTGCTAATCATAACCTCAGTGCTCATGCTCTCTCTGCCTTTAAATTTGCCACTATAGGCTAGTGACTACATTTACCAATTTCAATTGGCATACTGGACCCCCCCCCTTATAAGTCCCTAGTATATGGTACCTAGGTACCCAGGGCACTGGGGTTCCAGGAGATCCATATGGGCTGCAGCATTTCTTTTGCCACCCATAGGGAGCTCAGACAAACCCTTACACAGGACTGCCATTGCAGCCTGCGTGAAATAACACAAACGTTATTTCACAGCCATTTTCACTGCACTTAAGTAAATTATAAGTCACCTATATGTCTAACCTTCACTTGCTGAAGGTTAGGTGCAAACTTACTAAGTGTGAGGGCACCCTTGCACTAGCAAAGGTGCCCCCACATAGTTCAGGGCCATTTCCCCGGACTTTGTGAGTGCGGGGATCCCATTACACACGTGCACTACATATAGGTCAATACCTATATGTAGCTTCACAATGATTACTCCGAATATGGCCATGTAACATGTCTAAGATCATGGCATTGTCCCCCCCCATTCCAAATCTGTTATTGGGGAGCCAATTCCATGCATCCTGTTGGCTCCACTATGGACCCCCTGTACTGCCAAACCAGCTCTCTAAGGCTTGCACTGAAGCTACAGCTGCTGCAACCTCACAGACAGGGCTGTGCCCTCCTGGGGTTTGGGCAGCCCAGTCCCAGGAAGGCAGGTCAAATCATTTCCTCTGAGAGCAGGGTGTTACACCCTCTCCCTTTCGAAATAGGTGTTAAAGGCTGGGGAGGGGCCTGTGCTGGAGAATCCTGCAGCTGCATGACACCTATTTGAGGCCCTGGCTGAGTGCTTGCTTCTTTGTTACCAAGCTGCAAGCTGCACTGGAGAGCCTGCCTGGTTCTCCGGACAACACAGCTTTTGATTCTGGGTCGATCTAGCTGGTTGTTTAGAAAACCTGGAGAGCCTGCATGGTTCTCCGAAAAACACAGCTTTTGATTCTTGGTCGATCTAGCTGGCTATTTAGAAAATAATCGATACAGCTTCTCTTGCTCTCTTGATGCAAGTTCTGCATTAATTTCCTCAGCCCCCATAAAGTTTGTTTGACAGGAATGAAAAAAATTAATCTTTGATGTTTAGGTCCTTTGTAGTATTTACTTGTTCTAAGTTCTCGGCTGGTTGTCGCCCACATTTTTCCACAGTAGAGACACTGTTTACGTAATGATAAATGTTGCACAGCATTTTTTTGTTCTCCATCTGGTTGTTGTTGCTCTACCACAATTGGTGCCATATGACTGATTTGTTTTACACTTGAATCAGTACTGGCAGCCTGCAGCCTTTGAGGTTTTACTGTAACATTGTACGGCGGGTTAGAAGACCGCCCATCTTTTCCTGAGACCATATCTCTTTGCAAGATGAACTGTGCTGACATCCAAGGTGGAGTACTATATACTTCTGCAGTAGTAATAACTATATTAGCTTGTGTGCGTATGTTGGTCCCTTTTGAACGCCCACTTGCCCGATGAGCCTGCTGACATGGTTTTGTTTCTATAAATTCCTCTAGAATTCATTTTAATATAGTAGGGAACTCCTCATAATTGGATATAATAGCTTGCTACGACTAAGGGCATACCAGTTGGAGTGCTGGCAAGGTAGCATGAGCTTTGCTAATATTGTATTCAATCCATGAAGTTTTACACCAGTCCCCTTTACTAACAGTTGCAGGCTTTGAATGGACACAGTTGCTTTTCCATGATCAAATTTGGCCTACAAAAGGGCTGAAATCATCACATTCAATGCAGCTGAACGCTCATACCAGTTAGCAGAATAATTTTTTGGTGTCTTGTGTTACATTAATGTAAGTCTATGGTTGCGTTAAGTAATTCCATAGTTCATTAATACTAAGCTCTATACTTTCTTTATCTGAGACGTAATGGGGCTCCTATTAGTTTCCAAGTTGGATGCCCCTGCTTTTTTTTCTGACTGAAATTGACGACGATGCCAAAAAGGCTGTTCACCTCTGCACTTCGGTCACCATGTAGGTTTGAAGAAGGAAGGTAAAGAATGACCTACAGGGAATGTTGGCTGACTTCTGTTAATGTTTAAATCAGGCCAAATCTGGGATCTGGTAGACTAACTTCCTATAGGTAATATATATGGCTTTGTCTTTTTTTTATGATTATTATTAAAAAGGGATGCTTTTTATGTTTGACCGTTGTTCCATCTCCATTTGTATGCTTGCCTCTGCTCCTTAAGGCCTTTGATTTATGGATGCTCAGTATATTAGGCGTCATTATTTTATAGCAATGGTAAAATTGTGAAACTCTGAGGCGTGGATGCGATAATTTGTTTACACAATCCTCCTGATTGGTGCCACCGTTACC
This sequence comes from Pleurodeles waltl, assembly GCF_031143425.1. Classification (NCBI taxonomy): domain Eukaryota; kingdom Metazoa; phylum Chordata; class Amphibia; order Caudata; family Salamandridae; genus Pleurodeles; species Pleurodeles waltl. Next base: position 457,417,015 of record NC_090448.1, read on the forward strand.
TAAATCCTATATTTCGGCCTAGTTGGCCTCACCTCTGCCTTTTGGTGTGCCCGAACATCTGCTCCTTCATGCAAGGTGCTACTGGAGGCTGTTAGGGGGCCCGATGACCAGCAGTTAACACTTGACTCGCACCGCCACTCCGTCATACCCACGTGGGCGGCTCCTCAGTCCTCAATCCCCCAAACCAACGCCCAGGGGCATAAATCGGGAAAACAGTCCACCACAGAAGGAGCGCTGGGGCCTGCAGCCCAAGATAAGAAAGGGTGCAAGAAGCCGGGGGAACAGCAAGCAGGTAGCCACCACCAGACAGTGCACATCTGTGGGTGAAAGACTGTATGCAATTAGCACTCTGTATGCTCTGTTATCGACTCAGCTAATTGCTTCTTTAAACTAACTTGCTGTAAAACTGTCTTTAAAAAAATCGAAATGCAGTAAACACAGATGAGGCCTGGACCCATGTTGGTAAAGCAGAGTAAAACAAGAACTGATGGTGAGCTACTTGTGGAGAATCCTGATCTGGAAGGAGCGCTGGTAACAAATTAAAGCAATCTCTGTGCCCTTCTAGTTGTATCAACCCATCATATTCAGGTTATTTTGAACGTTTCGCATCATTAGGCTTTTTTAACATGTTAGTCAAGAAAGCCTTTAGCAGGTATTTCAGTAGAAATTACCGTGAGTGTCTCAGCACATGCATGATTTTTGCCATGCCTAGATTAAAACAATTTCTGTATCCAAAAGATAAAAAGTATAATCTGCTGAATTACCCACTGGGCGAGGACACTAAGCCTCACTGCTACAAGTGACCCACGGTTGCCACAGCTCATCAGCACACCCCATATTAAGGTCTCTGGCTTCCTCAGACACCGAATAGTCCATTGTCTGCTTTTTACTCCTTTCACAATTTATGTCAAAAGGTCTTCTAGCTTTGGACATGACCAAAATTAATGCATGAAGTAACCTGCACTCCCATGGGGTCTCCAGCATGTGTGTGATCCCATTCTACGAACAGGACCTACAAATGAAGAACCGAGTGCCTCGATATATGGATAACCAAGTCTAAGCTTTACACTGCACTACTGAAAGTGATGCAGAAAATCTTCATACCACCTTTGGGAATAGAATGTTCGGGCAAATGTACAATCCATTCCACAGCAAACACAAAAGAACACATTTTTATCAGAAAGGATAATCTGTAATTTACAGGTTACATTTACAATTCCAAGCACATTGTTCATCTCAAAATCACAAGCAATGTGCTATAAATATCGCGTTTCTAAATTCCGCATGCTTACAAAGTATGGCATAGGCAGTTTGGCAAGCCCAAATGTTACCTTAAAACGATCAATATGTTTCAAATCATCAAGATAATACTCTTCGATTGCATGCGGCTTGCCTTCAACCTCGAACACATAAGCTGGCAACAATCTATTATGAACTGGAACTGCAAAGTAATCTGCAAACTCCTTGCAATTGATTGTTGCTGACATAAGGATTACCTGTTAAAGAACAATAACCGCCAAATGCATCAATACGTTGTATAGGAAGTTTAATATTGTTCACATTTAAATGAGTATAACACTGGAACAAACGTTTAGTACAAAAGCAGCCAAGAATTAATCTTAGACGTTCTTACATTTGTTATAATAACAGTTGACGTGTGAATAAATACTCACAAGAATGACATGAATTCCATTTTCAATCTTCATCTCAAACATGGAAATACCAAATATGGGATAGAGAAAAGTGACCTGTTCATTTTTTACACACACTTACTTACATCTTCTTTAGAATCTACAGAAAAATAATGTCATTTCAAAATAATAAATGGCGCAAAAGCTAAAAACGGGTTAACTCCAAAATGTACAAATTAAGAACCACTGCAGGCACATAAGCAGTTTTCAAAAAATATAACTTCAAGAGTAAAGATATGTTTACAGCTGGTTTACTTTTCTGTATATCTGAAATGAGAACAAGCCTTTTTCTTGAGCTAGTTTCCTTCTTGGCAATTATGTAAGTGCTATCAAACAGCTGAACAGCCAATCATTTCACCCATGTATTGGCCATGCATCATTTTCAACTGGCTAGATGATGTAGGTATTTTAGGTGCCCTTTCCGCAAATTTCCAATTAGATTTTTCCATTAAAGCAGTCAAAGAAAAAGTACAATTAAGTGAACATTGGAAATAGAGTGCTGCCATTTAGTTGCAAACACCTTATTCTAACCCCAAGTCCACTTAGCAGCCATTTCCCGCTTCAGGCGATTTCCCACATTACCATTACTATGATCGACCAGGCTCATTAAACAATTTCTCAAGGGATTTTTCAGAACATTCCCACGGGATAGGCCTCCTCCACTCTGGCAGCTCAACAATGTACTCTCACATCTCATGAAGGATCCCTTTGAGCATATCCACAAAGTAGATATCAAATTTATCTTCTGGAAGGTGGGTCTCCTCCTGGCCATAACCTCACACAGAAGAGTTAGAGAAATACAGTCTCTCCCCATCCAGGAACCTTCCCTCCAATTCAGGGATGATAGGGTTATTCACGGCACGAATCCTAAATTAATTCTTAAAGTCCCATAAGACTTTCACCTCAATGAACCTGTGGTTCTCAAGCCCTTTTTTCCGGACCCTAAGACACCAGCAGCTGAAAGAGTGATACACTCTTTAGATGTCAAAAGACTCTTAAAGTTCTATTTGGAAAATAACGAAGCACTTTTGAAAAATCGAATCAAATATTTGTTGCATGCAGAGCTCAGAGAAAAGGCTATCCTCTCCCAAAGCATCTGTGGATGAATTTCCAACGCCATTCAATTCTGTCACCAGAGGGCTGGCAGACCATTACGCACAACTGTGCATGCTCATCCTATGAGAACTGTCTCTACTTCTATGGTGCTGTTTGCCGGTGTGTCCCTCTCAGAAATTTGCTGGGCAGCAACCTGGAAGAATATACACACCTTTACTGCTTGGAGTCTACAGCTCACAGTGATGCAGCAGTGGGGCAAGCAGTGTTACGACATGTTTTCCAGTGAAGGTGAACTGCACCTTTGTTGTTCCTACCATCCTCTTACCGGTTAAGCACATTTTGCTTTGTATTTTTATTTATATGTATATAGTTTCTTCCTCAGTGGATATACTTTGGATTCTGTGCTTGTCAAATGCTGTTCAATTGGGTTCAGGGGTCTCTAACCAGAGGGTAAGTTGTAACTGATACACCGGTGATATAAATATAGCCCAGGGAGATTTGGATCAGCATTATAAAGACAATTTTATTTATACAAAGGATTAAATGTAAGGGTAACACCCTTACAGGAGACCATTTGTACAGGTACATAACATTCAGGCAAACGAAGTGGCAAAACCATAGAAAATCTATTAACAATTTCCTTTTAGATCACAACACTTTTGTACCCATTATTCAATTCCATATATACACAAGGGTCAGAGGGTTCTAGTCATCAACGTTTCAATCCACATAAATGTAAGGATCATCATCAGGAGGATACAATGCATGCCTCGCAACACAGAACTAGACCAGATGCGGATACCTGTATGAGGAAACAAAAAGTCAAAAAGCAAGAAATTAAGGGAAGAGAAAGAAAAAAAAAAGAAAAGGTATTTTTTTAGGCATTTTAGATAATATAGTGTTTGAACAAGTGAACTGCCATGTAAACGACCTCCATGCTTGGGTCATTGTGATGTCAAGAAATGGCACAAAATCACAAACAAAGAGGCAGTGGTGACGGTGAAATAAGAACAAAAGAACCCAAAAGTGACGATACAAAGCTAATTAACATGAGTAATGAAACCAAGAGCTGCATAGGTTGGCTACTGAAAGAAGTGAAGAATGTCAGAAACAGATACCAACCGATCTAATGTATAATTATTAAGTGCCAGATATCAGGTCATTCTGATGTACAGTGTCTATTCCCGTGTGGCGACTGCCAAGGGAAGGAGAAGAGTCTTACCGCAAATAACGGGCAATGCCAAAGTGAGAATCCGAAAATAACATTCAATGTATTGAAAAAGTATTGAAGTAACCAATGCAATAACCAATTACAGTGACAAGGTCTTCGGTGAGGTGACATGGATGGAATCTCACCACGGGTACGTGTGTATGCCATCTCAGCCTGGCTATAGGAACTTGAATGCTAAGGACAATGCCTGAGTAGAATTCAATTGGTAACGTCCAAAGTGCTGAAATGTAATGAGAAATTCATTGCAATAACCAGTTAATGTGACAAAGTCGCATGAGAAGAGGTGTCCATTGAATCTTACTGCAAGGAAGTGCGAAAGGGTCGTGGAAAACAATTGTGGTCATTTCTTAATGGTGCATATAAAACTCACCTTCACAACTGAAGGACAGATGCTACAATCATGCCCATAACAAAACTAATGTTGTGCACCAATTACCTAATAGGAGATTATATCCATAGCAAAACTAATTTCATGCACCAATTACCTAATAGGAGAGAATAAAGGGCAGTGAGCCATAGAAACGAAAAGGGACAGAGAGCCATTAGAACAGGGGGTCAATCTTCCAAGCGATAATATACATCAATAATCATCAGAATTTAGACAACCAATATTATTCAATGAATGATTTCACACACCCAGCAAAGGTAAATGTAAAGGTATGAGCAATTAGACAAAAACAAAATCATTCAATCAATGATGTTAAGACTACACAATGTGAAACCCACCAAAAGGTGCAGTTGAGAACAATAATTTGCAATGTTCCTCAAGTAAAAAGATCCATACAAATAATTGGGTATAATGCAGTGTGCCGGGAACAAGCAATGTGGACTACACCAAACAATCCCCCCTATTTCCACGAGTCTACTGTTGATCACGATAAAGTACACCAATTCATCATAACAGTACTTGGCAGACAAAAGTGAGCACAGGGCTAAACAAAAATCTGAAAATAATCAAGGCAAAAACAGCAGGGCACTGAATATTAGTTCAACCAGGTGAGCTAGTCGCCTATGCAAACTATAAAACAAATATACATATACAGTCCCTTCAGTGGTCATCGATGCATTGCAGTTAAACCAGGGCTGCCCAATCCTCCATTTTATTCAGTCCACTGTGGAGGCTGTCAGTCCTAAGGATCCACTTGAGTTGTTCTTTTTCAAAAGAGTAGAAATGTCACCACCGCATTCTAGCATTTTTACCACATCAATTACCTGACAACAAAGGTCATCCTCAGTATAATCTAATGCCTCAAAATGTTCCATCAGTGGTGCATTGATAACCTTGCACCTCAAGCGACTTCTGTGTTGGCATATTCTTATCCTTATTTTCTGTTTTTTCCGACCAATGTACACAGGTTCACAAGGGAAAGTTATGGCATAAATAACATTGGCTGTATTACAATTAGTAAAAGGGGTCAATGTGACCTTCACATTCTGTAAACAAACTCTTTTGCCCAAAGATCAGGATGATGACTTGAATATTCTAGCAATATGTTTCTTTTTGATGGCTTACGATATAAGGAAGTATAGCATACACCCTCCTGGGTTTTAATCATGAGGTCCAGAAATGGGATCTCTTCCCTGATCTGTTGTGAAGCACATTTGAGCCCATTAGAGTTCATGGCATTTAACCATCAAACAAATGTGGGAAGTGCGTTTGGAGTACCTCTCCAGATCAGAAAAATATCAGTGTATCTATTCCAAACCATTTCATCATCATGGAATGGATTTTTGTCCAGAAAAGATGGTCTGAGTCTCCAGATTATCCATGAAGATGATGGGACAATTTGGGGCATAAACTGCTCCCACAGATGTTCCCTCAATCTGTTGAAAGAAATCCTTTTCAAACAAGTAAACATTCCAGGTGAGTGTAAGGTAACATCAGCACACCAGGCAGTGCCAAATTTAGACAGGTTTTATGACACTGCTATGATTGAGTTCAGTGGTGCTACCTGTGGCACTTAAGAGTTGCTGCTTTAAAAAAAATTATTGGACTCTGCTTCAAGAGGGCAACCGGAACAGATTGAGCTCCTGTGATCTGTCCCCAATCCTTGCTGCAGCTCCCTGTCGGAGATCACCTAACGGTGAGCAGGCTTGTGGTGGCAGACATGGACAGCCCCAAGGAATACTCCTCAGTTTAGATGCTTGCCAGTGAGCCCACAGGTAAAGATGTTGACTGGCGGTTGTGAGGTCTGGAACTCGGTGGACCCGTTCTGGGGTTGAGGTGCAGAGCCACACTAAGAGGACCTGGAAAGCCTAGAGGAATCACAGCTGACTTAAAGATATCCAGACTGACAGACCTGCATAAAGGGGAAGCACTGAGGCCCTGTGTGAGCAGCTGGGAAGGCTGCAGACAGCACTGGACCACGTGTCGCTGTGTAAGAGCCACGAGGGAGATCACTTGACCCTTCTCCCCCTTTCCTGCCCCCCACCTCCCCTGTCCTGGGAGAAAACTGAAGAGTGGAGGTGCCCGAAATATGCTGGACTCCCACCTGCAAACATTTTGAAGACCGAGATCACATGGTCTCAGTTTGATCAAAAGTGGGGGGGATTAAAATCCTGACTATCAGACGGACAGCTTTCGCACAAGCAATTAACTGAACTAAGAAAGTGCAACATCACTAGGGGAGAGCAGGGGAGAAACATGTGGGGCGCACCTCAGGAGGGGATTTGGCGAATGCTGGTGGTAACACCATATCCTCCAACATCTCTGGTAAGAGGTGTGTGCCACAAAACCTTATGGTGGCCAATTAAAAATTAAAAAATATCATAGCTCTGTGCCAAAGAAATAGTGGTTAGCACGTAGTATGGGCAGGAGACGGAAGGAAAAGTTTGGTAAATATGGCACAAAATTACATACTGCCACTGATTAACCTGAAGATCCACCCCAACTCTTGAAGAGAGATCTGAAGGAAGTTTGTGAGAGGGAATCCAGGACAAATGATTTACACTATTTATCGACAAAACTATCGGCAACCTATATGTTGGAAATGTGGCAGAAAAAAATGTGAATACCCATACTTATCCTTGCTACCCAACCCTCATTTATGTTTGCGGTTATTAAAATTTTGTGTGGCTTTTAATCTGCTGTTTTTAAATCAGGAAAAATCTTATGTTTCCTGCATGAGGATGATATTTGTAAATGTGATTTCGGGTTTAAACATTTTAATGTGCACTTATTGACTGTTTATATTTTTTTTTTTAGGTAATAGGTTTATCTTAAAACCAACATTTTTAAAGTATAAGATTTATCATCATGGTGAAGCAATTACACATCTTTTAAATCTGCAATTGTTCGATGTTGTATGCAATTTGGGAAGGTTTATAAAGGTCATTCTTGCTTAAATGTGTGAATTGCTGCTGATTAGCTTGCTTTAAGTACTGCTGCAGCATGTTGTATGCATTGGTCTTATAGACTATGCTCTAAATCAACTTATTGTTCCTATTACTGTGGCCAAATTCTAAAGACAGCCTACAGGTATGACTGCATCTGCCAGTAGGGCATAAATGACATTGGTGGATGGCTTATGTCCCTGTCAATACAAAGAAGTGACCAACACAATAAGGCATGTAATTTACGTTGGGTCTCCAAACAAGTGACTGGCTCAACAATGTCGGCAGCAAAACGTATTGGAACCTTGACAAAGGAAGAGTTAACGGCCTGCCTTGCCTAGTTGAAATCAGACATGCCCGGAAAACATGCCTGAGTTGCGCAATGAGCTGCGTAAGGAAATAACACACAAAAGGACCAATATAATAACATTAGATCAAGGACACGAAAATACAGAAGCACAACAGAAAAAAAACTTGGAAATAGATCAGCAAACCACCCCCATAACTTTCCATATGGAGTCGCATCTCAAATGGCTCAGTTCCACATGAGAAGATTTGGAACATATCCAGACAAGACCGTGCCTGCATCAAAAACCTTGCAGAAGCACTGAAAGAACAAATATAGTGGTATGCTTCCCTCTAAAATAAAAGATTATGGTCAGAGCAAGGGAGCATACGTTGTTTCACATCAAAGGCAGCAATATTTCTCTATTCCACAGCCACTATACTACAGTGTCGCAGGGACTGTTGAAAAGTAATACAAGAGCTGACCAGTAAGCAGATCAAATACGGATGCCTGCTCACGGATTGCGTGCAATTCAAATGCAATTCCAATAAAACAATCCAGTCACCAAGAGAGGGCCTTAAACTGCTTAGGCCGGGGAAAGAGATGAGGAGAGTTCGGATTCAGTCAGTCAGTCAAATAACTTTACACGCTGCAGTTCTGCAGCTTAAAAAACACAAATAAATACAAATTCAATGCAAATACATTTATAAAACAAGACAGTTAAATCGGCATATGAAACCAACTCATCCAACTTGTATACAAAGAGGTAACAGGCACAGAGCCCATAATATACAGAGAACGGCACTAATAACAGCCCAATCCAGCAGAAAAACCAATACATCTGCAGACATTGCCTTAGGCACAGCGGCCTTTATAATATTTAACATTTTTAAATCTGCCAAACATAAGAGGCCACCACACAACATACCAAAGGGCTATGCAACTATTGTAAAAATAGCAGGGCGGGTCTGCACTGTCTGAACTTAAAATACTTTAAATAGTGGCAATAAAAATGTCCTTCTTGGTGTCTGATATCAAATGCAAAAAAGCATAATATGTAGGAATGTCTGGGTCGAAATTCCATCACACAGTCAAGAGGTCAGGTCCAATAAGATGCACAGATTAGCTGGGTATTCCTCCATAAGGGTTAATAAATTCAAATGGAATCTTATGAGAACAAAATGATGTTGTCTACTCTGGATGAGAGATAAGTAGTATTGAAGGCTCTCATGAATGTTGACCAAGTTAAACATACTCACCGTTGATTTATGTTTATCCAACTCCTATATTTTTGCCTTATAGAGAAATATTTGTGTTAAGATAGCCTTTTTGATATGGAGACAGAAATCTGGTGAACCAAATAAATCCAGGAGCACTATCGCCTCACAGACAGGTAGGGATATCAAGAGCAGCATACAATCTAAGACAGCCTTTTAATACCAATGTGTAAAGGACAGTTTCGACCTTTATCCCGATAGAATACCAGAGTAACAAAGGTGCAAGTTTAATTCTATCAGCTAAAATAAGGCATCCCCAGTACAGCATGGCATATGGCATTGGCACAACTGCATGGGACTGCAAATACATTTTTCATTAAGTTATTTTCAACCTGTTGAATCCAAGGATGCTTGCCATGCACCAAATACCAGCCCTACATGTAGCGATAGCCAAACTTTTACTTGCATAAATATTTAGTAGCTGATTCACAGGCTTGGCGTCCAGCTTATTTTTTTGCAGAATCCATGCAGACCAAAGATTGATTTCTCAAAAGCCGCTATCCTATTTAACAGAATAGGTTTCCAAATGTGTCAGCTGTCAAACAGGATACCTAAATAGGTGAAAGAAACCACATCCGTAACCGTAACATTGTTGATAAAGTGGAAGAGTCTTTTCACCAATCTGGCCCACATATCATGGTAAAGGTTTTGCTCTCATTCACCCTTAAATCCAAGTCACACATAAAAGCAATCTAATCAATTGAACTCTTAAGTCATCTCCCTGTTCTAGCCACTAGGACTTCATCATCAGCATATTAAAGAACGGGGAGAAGATGAGCTCCTAAAAACGGTATTTTCTTTGCTCCAGTCCTTAAACTTAAAACGTTTTCCACTGTTAGTTTACAGGGAAAACAAAAAATGGGCAAAAACACAAGCCTGCCTTATGCCCCTTCTTATCTTAAACTAATCAGTACATTTACCCTCCCTGCCAAAGCTAATAGATGCAGTGGCATCATCATTAAGTTACCTAATAAAGGTGGTAATACACCACTAAATCATTCCTACTGGACCACAGCTTGGGGTGGGATACAGCAACATGCTGCTGTAAGGTCCATAAAAGCAAGAAAAATAGTGGCCTTCTTAGAGGACAAGTATTTATCTATTAGGCGGCTCATATTGAGGCCTTGATCCAACATGGCCGGACCTTTTTTAAAACCATACTGGTTATCTGTTAAAGTATTGTTTGCAGCTGTCCAATCCTCTAGTCTGTGCAGCAGGATTTGGCCCAGGACCGTAACTGTGGAATCTAGCAGAGAGAAAGGCTTATAGTTCTTAGGCTAGGATTTACCTCCCTTTTTATAGATCGGTACAAGAACAGAGGAATTCCATGCTTGAAGTAGGCCACCCCTAGCAACAGCATTAAAAAGATTGGCAAGCAAGGGGGCCCAAAGGGCGTGACAATATAGAAACACAACTAGAGGAACCCCATTAAGCCCTGGGGCCTTACCCCTACTGCTTTCTCTTCAAGCACCTTGGAACCCCTGCTAGGTCGAGCAGCAGAGGGTTAGTCACCATTACAGACTTTCTTTCAACTTCTTCAACTGGGCCAGACTGATTTGAATATATGTTGAAAAGTATTCTATCCATTTAGATTCCTGAATATAGATTCCAGTTGTGGGGTCAGAAGAATCCCTAAAGTATGGGGCATTTATCAATTTCAAGGAGGATCTTTTTGAAGGCTAGCCGTCTGAAGCACTTGACAAGCCTCCTCTAACTGTTTTCCTCTTGGCAGGCAAGGCTGCCTTGCAGTGTGCACATGCCTCCCTTATTGATGCCAACACTCTTTGCTTAACATGCAGGGCCCTACGTAGGCCTTGAGGGCTTTAATACAAGGATTATAGAACCAACCACACTTTATCTGTTTTTGTGTTTCTTTCACAAGTTAGTGATTGCCTGATTATAGTCATAATTTCAGAGAAGACTGATTTAATCCCTGGTGCCTCTGCTTGGATATCCATACATTCTGCTACCTCTGCATGCTTATGTTGAATGATAGAGGAAAGGAAATTAATATGATCCACTTTTTCCCCACTTGATGGAAAAGCCATTTTTCGTGCTAATATTGGGTTAAATCCTACTTTAGTCAAGGGTTTAAACAAACCCTTTTACCTCACCTTCACTGTAAGGGCCACATGGGCACAATGCTCAGTAAAACTGGTCTCAAATACTATTACAGAGATTTCCTGAGATTCAAATATAGTCAATAACTGACTTACAAACATTGCTCAAAAATGTAGGGGCTAAAATCCCTTAATCTCCCCAATCATTAACAGCAATAGATTTAATTTAACCAAAATATTATTTAATGCATTCCCATATTCCTCGAGTCTAAAATGGACTAGAGGCTCCTCATTGATGTCCATGATCCCACAGACTAGTTTGGCGTGTGAAGTATAGTGGTAGGCATTAAAATCACTCACACATCACACGCAGGGGTTTAAGGTGTTCGTTAAGTATACTCTGGAGAACCATATCCAAAGCCCCCCAACACCTGGGATCTTTTTGCATAAAAGCTGTTACTGCTAAAATTGATTAGAACCAAATCCTAATCTTCCCATAGATCAAGCACCAGTAAATGAAAAAAGGTCATTATATAACCTAACCACCTTTCCAGAGGAAGTGTTATTGATGTAGGTGGCTAGTCCTCCCTTTGCCCTCAAGCACATGATGGCATTGCGGGGTACAGTATGCCATATACACCCATCAATACAGTTTTCTTGGGCCTCCCATGTTTCATGAACGCATATAACATCTTGCAAAAAATTCCCTCCATTCGTCTAGGGCCAACTTTTTCCTTGGCCCTGCAATATCTCAGGAAAGAATCCCAACTTTATCAAAATTGCTGATGTTACCACTAATATTAGTCTGATTTGGGGTCCTCAGGAGTGGAATCTCTAGTCTTGCTAGGGGTAGTCTCAGGGGCTAAACAGCTGTCTCTAGTGGTGCTGTCTGCAGAGAGGTGAATTGTAACTCCATGCTGTTTACAGGGAGTCAATCCTGCTCAGTCAAATCAGTCAAGCACCCAAAGCAATTGCCCCTCCTCCAATCATAATCAGGTGGCAGGACGATATTTTCAGGGATAGACCAGAAAGTGGGATTCTGAAAACTAAAGCCAGAGTGTCCACTTTACTCTGGGGTAACTGTTGCTTCTCTGTTGGGGAAACCTTCCTCTGCAGTCTGTAAATGAACTCTAGAGGTACAAGCTTAATGGATTTGGGTGGAAACTGATTAAACAAGCAGCTATAAAAGAACCTTTCGACCATTGCTGGCTATCAAAGTTTCACAGTGCAATCCCCAGCAATGGACTTCTCTCCTTTACCAACCCACTTACCTCTCTCTCCTTATCATTATCATGTTTTGAAACAGAGTATTAGTCTTGCCCACCCTAAAGCCCAACCACTGTACATGTTTGTTCTTTAAACTCCCCACGATTCGGGTTTTACCTGGGAGAGCGGGAACCCCTAACATTAGTGCAATATATCGGGCTGACTCAGGTGGGAAATCCAAGTTGGTCTAGGACGAGTTATTAAAAACGTCTTCTTGGTTGTAGGGGGGCAGAACATCAGTTCCTCTCCCTGCTGCGGGGGCACCAAGCCCTCTGAAGATGAAACCTTATGAGAAACTGCAATACCCTCCTCTCCACTGACCAAATCATCAGTTTACATCATGTTTGAGACTAAGCCATTGTTATTTGTGCATGTCACCACATTAGCTAACTGATCCAGAGTCCCATTACATGACTCTACCAGTGTCTCAACTGTGGTAAGTCTCATCATAATGGCAGTCAAAAGAGTAACCATATGTTGTTCCACTGCAGAGAGGAGTGCCTTGCACGGATTCAGGGCTGTATCCTTGGCAGCAAGACTCAATTATCTGGCGGCTGTGCACAAGCAGTGGCGTATGCCCATCATTATCAGCTCTCTGGTCGAATAAGCGTGTACTGCTGTTGGTTTAAGGTTCTTCTTAGACTGGACTCCGAGCCTGTGTAGGGGAGATCTAGATAATTTGGTCGTCACTAAGTGCATAAATACAACTACTTGTTGCCAGACCCCCAGTGACCTCAACGTCGTTCAGTAGTTCCTCCAAAGCTGCCCCACTGGAAGGGGGAACCAGGGATCCAGATTGGCAATAAAACCAATGTTGAGAGAGATTTAAAAGCTGCCTCAAGTTTAGCCTCTGTGCTACTAATGTCCTGGTTTAAAGCTCTCATAGCACCACACAAGAAAGTCTTTTCAGAGGGCCAGCTCTGCCAGTGACCTTTGTAGCATGCTTTCTTTTACCCATGATCACCAGAAAATCTTAATTCAGCCTTTGCTAGAAATGGCTTTGCCACAAATCACAGTCAGTGCTTCCTTAATTACGTATGCACCCCACGGACACTTATGCAGTCTTGTACTCACAATACTTGAGGCGCAATGGGTTCCAAACACTCTGATGGATGGTAACAGGCAAATCCTGAGAAGACAGCTCACATCAAGGCTTCAGGCCCAAGGGAGGTGGCCCAGCCTCATCTGGACACAAAAGGGCCCACCCTTGGCCTCAGCTTTGCCCTGGTGCAGCCCACATGATTACCGTGCAGCGGGTTAAGAAGCCACGTGACAAGCACTTGGGGGTTACTCTCCTCCCCCTCTCAAGTGACGTTGATTACAGGCAAGCACCTCCTGGCGCAAAGAATTATGGGACAGGTAGGTCCCGTTGAGCACAGTCTAGTGTACTTGGATACAAAGGAATCAGAATCATCCCAAGAGGATCCCCAAGCGAGAGAATGACGAACACTGAACCTGCAATCAAAAAGGCATATAACCCTCAAAAGAGGCACACAAATGATGACTGCAGAATGACCCAGATACAAGGCAACATGTAGTGCCTACAACAGACATCAATGGATCTGTAAGACTGCAGCAGAGGCTAACGTGCTGGATGGTGCACTGCTGGTCTGTGAGGGAGCACTGATGACTTCAACAGCAAAGACGGCCAAATAATGCTGAGGAGAGGGGAAGAATCATAGAATGAGAGCTGGAAAATTAGGAAAGCGAGAAGTACACTGAAGCACAGCAGACATGCCATGAAGCTCAGGACTTCCCTAATAACAGGAACAAGGACTGGAGGCATCTCAGGCAATCAGGCCCAATATAATCTTCCTCTAAGAGACCCTCCTTCTTAGGACAGACACAAACAGTATGAGACACAGGACCTACCCACAGCAATTCTGGATGTCAGCAAATTCAACGTCAGCAGGGGTGGTGATCTTATTTAAGGGGAGTAAAGGCCCATGCTTATTAGGGACCCAGGGGGTCGCTCTTTCATCCTTACTGTTAAACTACAAGGGGAGTTGAATAGGTTTCTGAATATTTGTGGCTAACACACATCAGGACTATTAACTCAGCCTCATTTTTCAATCACTGCATTTGTAAAGCGCGCTACATACCCGCGAGGGTCTCAAGGCGCTGGGGAGGGGGGGTGCTACTGGTCGAAGAGCCAGGTCTTGAGGAGTCTTCTGAAGGCCAGCAGGTCCTGGGTCTGTCGTAGGATGGTGGGGAGAGTGTTCCAGGTCTTGGCGGCGAGGTAGGAGAAGGATCTGCCGCCGGCTGTGGTTTTTCGGATGCGGGGGACTGTGGCGAGGGCGAGGTTGGCTGAGCGGAGGCTTCGGGTGGGGGTGTGGAAGCTGAGTCTGTTGTTGAGGTAGGTGGGTCCGGTGTTGTGCAGTGCTTTGTGTGCGTGGATCAGGAGCTTGAAGGTGATCCTTTTGTTGACGGGGAGCCAGTGCAGGCCTCTCGGGTGGAGTGTGATGTGGCTGCGGCGGGGGACATTGAGGATGAGTCGGGCCGAGGCGTTGTGGATGCGTTGGAGTCGTCTCAGGAGCTTGTTTGTAATTCCTGAGTAGAGGGTGTTCCCGTAGTCGAGTCTTTTGTTGATGAGGGCCTGGGTAACGTTTTTTCTCGTGTCGAGGGGGATCCATTTGAAGATCCTGCGGAGCATACGGAGGGTGTTGAAGCAGGACGCAGAGACGGCGTTGACTTGCCTGGTCATGGAGAGAGTGGAGTCGAGGATGACCCCCAGGTTGCGTGCGTGGTCCGTGGGTTCCGGGGCTGTGCCTAGTGACGTGGGCCACCAAGAGTCGTCCCAGGCTGATGGGGTGGGTCCGAGAATGAGGACCTCCGTCTTGTCTGAGTTCAGCTTCAGTCTGGTGTCCTTCATCCAGTCGGCTACGGCCTTCATTCCTCGGTGAAGGTTAGCTTTGGTGGTGTGGGGATCTTCGGTGAGGGATATGATCAGCTGGGTGTCGTCGGCGTAGGAGATGATGTTGAGGTTGTGTTGTCGTGCGACGTGGGCGAGGGGGGCCATGTAGATATTGAACAGTGTCGGGCTGAGGGAGGATCCCTGTGGGACGCCGCAGATGATCTCGGTGGTTTTGAAGCGGAAGGGTGGGAGGAGGACGCTCTGGGTTCTGCTGGAGAGGAAGGATGTGGTCCAGGCCAGGGCCTTCTATTGGATACCGGCGTCATGGAGGCGTGCTGATAGGGTGCGGTGGCAGACCGTGTCAAAGGTGGCTGATAGGTCCAGGAGGATGATGGCGGCTGTTCCTCCTTTGTCCATCAGGGTCCGGATGTCGTCAGTGGCGGCGATGAGGGCGGTCTCGGTGCTGTGGTTGCTGCGAAAACCGGATTGGGAAGGGTCTAGGATGTTGTTGACTTCGAGGTAGCGGGTCAGCTGTTTGTTGACAATCTTCTCGGTCACTTTTGCCGGGAAAGGGAGCAGGGAGATGGGCCGGAAGTTCTTGAGGTCCGCCTTGGGCTTCTTCAGAAGGGTGTTGATCTCGGCGTGCTTCCAGCTTTCTGGGAAGGTTGCGGTCTCGAAGGAACAGTTGATTGTTTTCCGGAGGTGGGGCGCGATGGCTGCGCTGGCTTTGTTGAAGACGTGGTGAGGGCAGGGGTCCGATGGGGATCCGGAGTGGATGGAGTTCATGGTTTTGATGGTGTCGTCGTCTCTGACGCTGGACCAGACGGTCAGGCGACTGGTGCCAGTGGTAGTCGCAGGGGTGGTGGACTCGGTGGTGGGTGCGGGGGGGTCGGGGTTGAAGCTGTCGTGGATGTCGGTGATCTTGCGGTGGAAGAAGGTGGCCAGGGAGTCGCACAGGTCTTGAGATGGCGGGATGTCGTTGGTGATGGAGCTGGGGGTGGAGAGTTCTTTCACGATGCTAAAGAGCTCTTTGGTGTTGTGTGCGTTGTTGTCTAGGCGGTCCTTGAAGGCGGTCTTCTTGGTGGTCCTGATGAGTTGGTGATGTCTGCGGGTGGCGCTCTTGAGGGCTGTGTGGTTGTCTGGTGTTCAGTCGTGGAGCCATTTCTTCTCCAGCTTCCGAAAAGGTGTGCTTGGAGATCCGGAGGTCCTCGGTGAACCAGGCGGCTTTCTTGTTGGTGTGGTTGGTTGTAAAGGTCTTGAGAGGGGCGAGGGTGTTGGCGCAGTCATTGATCCACTGTGTGAGGTTGGTCGCGGCGGTGTCTGGGTCGGTGGGTGGTCTCAGGGCGAGGGCGGTAGTCAGTTGGTCCTCGGTGACCTTGCCCCAGCAGCGGCGTGGTAGCTGTTGGGTGCGGTGGGTTTTCTGAAGGTGAAGTGAACGCATCTGTGGTCGGTTTTTAGAGATCATATCAGGCAGAGGGCTTTTATGTTACTTATGGGAGATGAGCCTAACTTGATCTTGGATGCAGTGGTGAATACGAGAGCTCAAGCTTCAATAAATACGAAGAATATCCCTTAGAAATTAAGAGGAGATTTCAACAATCAGGGCCTGACTTGCGCTTTGATATATACATGCCCGGGAGAGAGGGACTACTCCTTCTACTCACCTTGTCATAGAATCTATACTCACACTCACTACCTATTCCTTTCTAGGAATCTTTCTGACAGACTGCTCAGTGTGTAGCTGGTAGAGGCACTCTTTCAGACCATGCCAAGCTGGAGATTGACTGGGAAGGGGACAGACCAAGTACTGGCAAGGGCACTGGAGAATTCAGATGCAGTACTTTAGAGCAGTGGTTCCCAACCTGTGGTCCGGGGACCCCTGGGGGTCCGCGAAGCCTCTTCAGGGGGTCCGCGACTGCTTAGAAAATTAAATATTATTAACAGATTAGGTCCCCAGCTTTCAGTAATCAGTAAGTGGGGGGGTCCCCGGATTCCAATAATGATTCAGTGGGGGTCCCTGGGTTCCAGTAATGATAAAGAGGGGGTCCACAGATGGCAAAAGGTTGGGAACCACTGCTTTAGAGGCCTCGCCCACAGGGAGGATGTTAAAAATGGCATTCTTAGCTATATGGCAGAAAATATTTCAAAAGGCACAAACATGCACACACACAGGGGTACAGTCAAGGCAACTACTAGAGGTGTGGCAAGGGCAATCATTCAAGGGGAAAAATAATCTGACATCCTGACCAAAAAAAACATTGTTCAGCTAACTTTCTAACCTAGAAAAAAAAAAAAACTCCCCCACACTTAAATTGACCAGAGACATTACTACACAAAGTACAACTGCAAATGCTACAAATTCAAAAAGCAGAGCTAGACATCCTTAGAATAAAATAATCCTATGAAAAGGGTAATACGTCGAACCATCTCTTTGCCATGAAAATCTGAGTGCAAAAGGGTGAGATCCTACCAAGCAGCGATTAGAACATTACACATCCTGAAAGGAAAACATTATTTGTTGCTTTCTATCAATGTTTATGCACAGGTGACCAGACTGACAAATGTGAAACATCTGCATTCCTAGATCAGGCACTGGGTGCAAAAAACACCCGGCAATGCATAGCAGAATGGAATATGATAAATCAACAGATGTATAGGAGATGCTCACTTCCACGAAGGCCATGAAACCAAATAAGGCACTGGAACCTGATGGTATCCCGATTGCCTTTTATAGGGATAAAGGCAGCTATACCGCATGGTCCACTGACAATGTTATTTAATTTATTTACTGCTACCTTTGGGGTTACGCCCTTGATGGGGGAAATGGAGACAGTACTAAACTCCAAAAGAGGGCTAGTCCCTGTAGACTGTAGGCCCTTACGCACAATAGCCCTTTTAAATGTGGACTTTTTACTACTAAAGAGTTAACCAGTAAGCTAGATAAAATTCTACCATCACATGGACCAAATGGAATTTGTGCAGGGGCGGAAGGGTTCAGATCATGTTAAGTGAGCTGCACACTTGATAAAAAAAGCTAAACTCAAGCGGTATACCTGCCGTCCAGCTCAAACTATGTGCAGGGAAAGTGTTTGACAGGGTGAGCTGGGAATTCGTGGAAAGGGTAAGTAGAATAGGAAATGGATCTTGGTTATTTACTATTGCATGAGAGGCAAAGTATGAGTTAACGGCATATGCACTCAAGAAAAGACGTTCAACTGTGAAGAGAGACCAGGCAGGACTGCTCCCTATTGCCCTTGTAGTTCTCGCTTACCACTGAGCCACGGGAATCACACATACCAAAATAGCTACAGATAGAAAAGTAAACTGAGTACTTACCATCAGTTAACTCTATTTGTAGACAATGTGCTTCATACTAGCACAGTGCCTGAAGCGACCCTTCCAGAGGTCACAAAAACCCTATAAGTATGTGAGCAGGTATCAGAGTTCAAGATCAATAAATATAATTTAAATCAGATATTCTCAACATTAACCTCCCATCTGGACAAATAAGTAATACATCCACTTTTATGTACTTCTGCTTTATCTCAAGAACATTTAAGAATTGGGCTAGCTTCAACTGTCCCTCCTTGAAAGCACAAAATGCATTGGACCTCGCTAGACAGCACACCTCTACATTTCTTTGCTTGGAAACATCATGATCAATATTATTACAATGAACGTACTGCCCAGTCTTGAGTTTCTATTTCAGGCATTGTCCACTGCCATACTAATACTAGAAATCCAGTATCTGCAAAAGACGCTGCTATCACTTGTTTGAGCCAAAGGGTGGGCCCAAAAAAGTGTTGATGGTGGCATGTGAAAAGGGCGGATTGGCGTGCCCAGATATATTAAAGTACTACTACGCAGCACACTTGGAGGTCATTCAGTGGTCCCAACGAGAGACAGAATAACACTGGACACATATTGAACAAGCGCTGTAAGGAGACCCTAATGGGATATGGCACGGCTATAAAAAGAAAATACTGACACACAAGAATACACTGTTCCGGAAAGGAAAGAAAATCCACCAGGCACTTCGCTATCTAGAAGCAATAGCCCTCACACATCCTATTGGATGTCATGCTTCATCATAGGGCTTGCTCCTCGTCAGACTGGTACTGCAATATCTGACCGGCACCCCATAAAGGGGGCTATTTGCCGGAGATCTTTTACTGATACTCTGTGCCATGGTGTGAGATGAAGGAAAGAATTCCAACCTACAGGCAAGCAAAGAACAGGAGAGCAACAAAAAAAAAAAGGAAGATAAAATTGGCTCAAAACCCTTCACTCCAAAGAACCTACAATTTATTGATCAAAGAAGGGTCTTGGTCAAAGTTAAAAGAATACTTCGGAGTGAAAAAGAGGTAATGCTCAGCCACTCTACAAGCAACACCTAAACAAGGGTGAAGGAATTACCTTCAACCACTACAGTAGGTCAACATGTTTTGCGCCTGAAGAGTCCATACGGATCCGGTGGCGCTTCATCAGGACCAAACAACAAAAAAGTCTTCTCCTCAACTACACAAGAAGACACAGTGTGTCTAGGAATATAAGCACAGAACCTCAAGTCACTTACTCAAAAAAATCTACACGTTAAATAGTCATATGTAGAGGGAGACCATCCCAAATTAAGGACTAGGCTCCATAGGAACAAGCGTGCCCATAGGACTGGCGTAATATTTGGATGCACCCAATCCCCCGCTCAGAGACCTACCCTGAGTAACAGTGTATTCTTGTGTGTCAGTATCATTATTTGGGAGGCTGTACACTGGACCATTAATCTCCCTGTCCCTCTAAATATTGTAAATAAGAAAAAGTAGCCCTGAAGATATGGGATAGAGTGTAAGTTCTGGGAGGTTATATCACATATCCGTCAGCGTCTACCGGTATCAGAATTCTACCTTCACTTTAGCCTTGAAACAGAAAAGGTTTGAAAGATGTCAGTCAGGTGACTACCTTATGCTAAGAGACCGATGGAATTCAAACAAGCTTAAGGGGTAACTGAGCAGGAGAGACTCCAATATGGCCAAATAGGTCACAGGGTACTCCAATTATGTAGCAAAATGACAGCCCCAAACAATTAAATGTTTCTAAAGCATTTCATTATCTAAACTTCAATCCACTATAGATCTGATCTCCAACATGTCCTCCATTCTAAACTTTGGGGGGAAGCTTTACAAATTGGAACTACCCATAAAAATGACAGCTAGAATTCAGGAGGGAGCTCACTGAAGTTCAATCAGGGTGGGGGTGTTTGTCAGGGAATACCGAAACAGCTTTGTAGTACTTCACAAAGGGAGACAGAATATAAACTCAGGATTGGGTGGGACCTTATGCCACAGACTGCATGTCATATGCCCACATATGTTAGAAAGGTAGGAGGTGTAGAACTGGGTTAGGAATGCTCTTACGGATATGAAGGGATTGCACTAAAATCCAGCTGTCCTGGACAAAAGTGCTGAATCACATGAGATGAAATAGTGGGGCAGGAGAGAATGTGATGTTGTGAGTTGACACAATGGGCCCGCATCGCATAGATATACAATTAAGAAGGTTCTATTAACTCACATACTAGCAGCAGGCAAGCAATTGACCGCAAGCTTCTCTGTATAAAGTGGATCCACCCACCCACCTCTCCTCTATGAATAGCAGAAATGTGGGAACCATAGCCCTAGAAAAACTCATAAATGATGGGCAAAAGACCTATAAAAAGTTTGTGAAAAAATGAGATCCGTTACTTAACCTCACTGCCATTGGTGAGGGACAACACACCTAAATTGAGAGCTCTGGATGACTCGAAACTGACTGTGTATGAATAAAGACACCTATCTTCTCAAAATGGTTAAGAGGGAGATGGCCCAGTGAAATGTCCATGGTGTCCGTCTTCGTACTTCGGTTGTAGGGTTAGTTGTGGTCGGGGGAGGAGCCTCAAGTGTTTAAGATTCAATTATTTTCTTGCTGCCACCGATATAAGCTGCAGTGGTCGGCATTTGTTGTTAACCTTTGAAACTGTAAGCAATTTGGGCATGATAACAGTGATTTCAATTTGCCTTTTCCTGTTGACATTGGCACTGTTATAGATTTTGTATATGAATGGGTAAAAAGCTTCTGTAATTAGTCTATCATGTGGAGATATCCATAAAGTGTGAAATCTTGAGGGAATAAGTATCTAGATCCATAAGGTGTGAAATCTTGGGGGGAGAAGTATCCATCAGAAAACAATAGCATTGTCCAAGTTGCTCTTCATACTCATCTGCAACTCAACAGCAAATCAGGAGAAGGCAATCTCCCGAGAAAAGCTGCCGTCTTCATGCATAGGGGGGAGTAATTCAGTTCAACGGTTCTTACTGTAGCAGAGTAAACATTCCAACGGCGGTTACAATGAAAATTACATTCTTTCAACCACCCGTCTTCAATTGTCTGGACAGGTCTGCTTGGAACCTGGCATACCAAAATGTAGCTGTTAATTACAGCATTTCATGCAGATTCACTAAACAGTTCCAAAGTTATAGGTGGAAAAATGTTATCTTTCAATGGCGAATGAAACCGAAACCGAACTACACAATGTAGGGCTGTTTTACTGAAATCCACCAACGTTTTAAAGCTTAATCCTGCTGTATTAAAATGTTGACAACAATCCCAATACATCCATTTAGAAAGCCTGTATCTAACTATTTTACAATAGTTGCATGCCCTACTGTAACAGCCTATGCCAGAAACACTGGCCCTTTTACCCCCTGTGAAATTCCTGTCACATTTCCAAACTGACGTGCTTTCAGGCAGCTGCTTATTTAAACTTCACTATCTTATCAGGTTCATTTATATGCAAATCTTAACAGACAATCTAGAAAAAAACACACTTGTGGAACTAAACATGGGAGATAAAGTGGTCTGCCAAATTTTGGGTATCATGACCTGTGATGCATGGAAAAGCAAGGCGACTGTCTATAGGTAATCCTTAAACTATTTGTGCCCTTTCATTAGTGGACCAAGCACTTCTGTTAATTACCTCTATACCTTTTAGGTGGAGAGCTACCCTACATCAGATAACCCATGTCTGGTCACTAGAGTGGGGCAGGGTGGGGGAAATAAGTTTCAGGAGAGAGGATCTGGTTGGGTGGGGTTTGCTAACAAGACATTTCCCCCACCGGCTCTATGGGACATGTTTGTGTTACGTTTAATCCTAAAACATTTGATTAAAGTGAAAAAATTCCCGAGTATTTCAAGAATTGGTTAAAAAAAATGGTAAATTTTGCACTATCTCAAGGGAGTCACTCAAGGCAAAAACTTGGAATACTTTTGTGGGAAGCAGAGGAGGCACTGCTAACTGTCAGTTCGGATGCATCCTTATAATCATGGCTGTAAAGATCCAAGTTTAAAAACCTCTGCGCTGGACTCGAACAACTGCACAGTTCTCAAAGTCACAAGGGAAAAATTATGGACAGGTAAAGTGAAGAACGCTGTTCAAAATATTAACTTACTATAATGCAAATCACTTAGGTCATCGCCTTAAAATCCCAAGAGAAGATTAACAAAATATAGCTCTTCACATTTCTAAATAAACTTGATTGATTTTGACAACTTATTTACAAATGAAATGATATGGGGAACTTACTTTCACCGATCGAGAATTTTTTCGTAGAAGTTTACGTATGACCAACAACAAGAAGTCCATTTCCTCAGTACGCTCGTGCACCTGTGAAATGTGGTAAGAAATCAAATTACCAAGCGGCCATAAAATGAAACGTGCATTTGTTTTCCTAGCATCAGAGGTCTAATTTTTAATATTACTGATTTCAGTAAGGACCTAAGAAACTGGAAAACTAATTATTGTTTATAATCCAAAAAACCTAGAAGCCTAACTGGCAATTCTTTAGTTTTATCTAAGTAGCAAGAAATGAAGCACACAACTCACTCCCCATTGCTGTTACGTACTTATCTGCACGCGGCAGTGAAGAATCGCCCTATTACAGTTTTTTCCTCCAATGTGTAATCACAGGTGTACAGTGGTTTATTAAAAAAAATGTCATCCTTCCTCTTTGCGAGATGTAAAGAAATGTTGCATCACTTACGTATTCGTGTACAATTTCTGCACATGCATGCTCCTTTATTTAAACTCATTTTTAGGTTGGACTTTGTAACTTACTCAGCATTAGAGCATATGAAAATTGTCTGCCAGACAGTGTGGTAAGAAATGTGTGCCAGCTGTTGATCCAACATAGAAATGTGAGGAAAATGTGTGTTTTTTTTTTTTTTTTTTTTAACCTAAATTAGGTTTGCAGGGGATTCTGGGTGAGCAAACGTTGGGGTATCAACGCAAACCACACCTCCGCGCACACCTCACTTCCATGGAATCTACCAGGTGTCTAGTTTTCAAAAAAAAATCTGGGTTTAGTAGGTTTCCCTAAATGACTACCGCGCCCGGGACCAAAAACACAGATGCCCTACCTTGCAAAAACAGTTAGTTTTGTAATAGTTAATTTTGATGCGTCCACGTTCCATTTTGGAGCATTTCCTGTCACGGGCACTATGCCTACCCACACAAGTGAGGTACCATTCTTATCTGGAGGGGGGGGGAGGGGAGGAGAGATGCTGGGTGGAAGGATGTTTGTGTCTACCCCCTCAGATTCCAGAACTTTGCAGCACCGAAATATGAGGTAAAAGTGTTTTTTCAGCCACATTTTGAAGTTTGCCCCACAAGTCACCCGCATCCTGGATTCCTCTAGGTGTATAGTTGGTTAAAATGTATAGGTTTGGTAGGTTTCCATAGGTGCCGGCTGAGCTAGAGGCCAAAATCCACAGCTAGGCACTTTGAAAGAAACACGTCTGTTTTCACTGGGAAAATGTGAAGTGTCCATGTTGAGTTTTGGGATGTTTCCTGTCGCAACCACTAGGTCTACCCACACAAGTGAGGTGCTATTTTTGTCAGGAGACTTGGGGGAATGCTGGGTGGAAGACAGTGTGAGGATCCCCTCAGATAGCAGAACTTTGCAGCACCAAAATGTGAGGAAAAGGTGTTAAGACAAATTTTGAGGTTTGCAAAGCACTGAGTAACAGACGCTGGTGAAAGCCCCACAAACACTCCATCCTGGATTCCAATAGGTGTCTAGTTTAAAAAAATTTTTACAGGTTTGTTAGGTTTCCCTAAGTGTCGGCTGAGCTACAGCCCAAAATCCACAGCTAGGAACTTTCCAAAAAACACGTCCGTTTTCAATGTAAATATGTGATGTGTCCATGTTGCATTTTGGGTTGTTTCCTGTCGCAGGAACTAAGTCTACCCACACAAGTGAGGTACCATTTTTATCGAAAGACTTGGGAGAATACAGAATAAAAGGACAAGTGTTATTGCCAATTGTCTTTCTTTACATTTTTGCCTTCCAAATGTAAGACAGTGTGTAAGAAAGAAGTCATTTTGAGAAATGTCCTGTAATTCACATGGTAGTATGGAGACACCTGAATTCAGAGATGTGCAAAAAACCACTGCTTTTAAACTCCTCATCTTGTGTCCATTTTGGAAATACATAGGTTTCCTTGATACCTATTTCTCACTTTTTATATTTTACCAAATGCATAGCTGTATACCCGGTATACAATGAAAACCCATTGCAAGGTGCAACTCGTTTATTGGCTCTGGGTAACCTTGGGTTCTTGATGAACCTACAAGCCCTATATATCCCAGAACTAGAAGGGTCCAGCTGACAAAGGTATTTTACTTTCAAAAATCTGCCACAGCTGGAAAAAGTTACAGAATAAAATGTAGATTGAAAGGCTGGGGGTTCTTTTCAACTCAATTTCAATATTTCTTTATTCCAACTGTGAATTTGTGTAGGAAAACCTTGAAGGATCTACATAAATGACACCATTGCTGAATTCAAAATGCTGTCTACTTTTCAAAAATGTTTAGCTGTCCGGGATCCATCATTGATTTCACACCTATTTCTGTCACTAACTGGAAGGAAGCTGAAAGCACAAAAAATAGTAAAAATGGGGTACATCCCAGTAAAATGCCAAAACTGTGTTGAAAAATGTGATTTTCTGATTCAAGTCTCCATGTTCCTGAAAGCTGGGAAGATGATGATTTTAGCACCGCAAACTCTTTGTTGATGCCATTTGCAGGGGAAAAATTCACATGCTTTCGTCTGCAGCAACTTTTTCCCAAAAAATCCAAACTTTAGCTGTATTTTGGCTAATTTTGTGGTCTCCTTCAGGGGAACCCACAAACTCTGGGTACCTTTAGAATCCCCAGAATGTTGGGGGGAAAAAAAAGGACTCAAATTTGGTGAGGATAGCTTATGTGTACAGAACGTTATGAGGGCCTAAGCGTGAACTACCTCAAAAAGCCAAAAAAAACGGCTTGGCACAGGAGGGGGAAAAGGCCTGGCAGCGAAGGGGTTAAGGAGATCATTTGGACGGTCATGAACTTTGCCCAAGTAACTTTGGTTTGACACGTGCTCAAATCTTGAGAGGTATATTTGACCATTGAAGAGGTTATTTGGGAGTGTGTTGAGCTCGGTGGTTTTAATTGTTTACAAATACAACTTTTGTAGCTTTCGCCGGATTGTGGTGGGTGATCCTGTTTATGCTCGTATTCCTCAATCTGATTAGTATCAAGTTTTGTAATTCATAGTTACACTGATATGTGCTGTTTGTTATTCCTTAATGACTCAATTGCTTTATGTCAATCGTTAGTGTTTGGTAATGTCCATCTGTTGCATGAATGAAACCAACTGTAGGGCACTCTTACTTCGCAACTGGTTTCCTTGCACCGAGAGACATTAATTTAACACTGCATGCCTAAAAGGAAAGTTACATCTTAAATTTGTATTGAATTTCACATGTTTGGAAATAAAGTGCAGCTCTTGAGAAATTAAGTGATCACACCTCACATCAATGACTGCAAAGGAGAAGCCTAGATTTACAGAACCCGGAAATGCTAAACAGATTGAAATAAACATTGCTGCACGGGGGGTACACTGCCACCATAGCTCTAGAAAATAAAAAAGGCTTTTGCTACAGAAGGACATATAACAAACATACAAAGCCTCAAAGATAGAGCATTTTGCAACAAGTAGTGAATGTAGGGAAATCAACTGATTTGTTCACTGATGTGTTATTGCCGAGTATGTTGGCAGACCCGGTTGTAGTTGTACGTCAGCATTTTGGGCAATCCGACGTCAGTGCAGTAGCTGAAAAACCAAGGTATAAAGCAACACAGTAGTTGATCATAGAAAGAAACAAGGACTCAGTGGAAGCCACAAGAACAACAATTTTCAAGTGAATAGGAAGGAAATACACGTTTTAAGGCGCAACCTAAGTATTTTGACAGAGAAAGAGTATTTTCAAGCTGCACTCCCAAGTTGTGGATTAAGGATACCAGAGACGACAGCGGATCGAGTTCAGCAGGCCATCAAGACAGACTGCAAGGAGTGTACTCCGCTGACACTGGACGCCTCGTTACATCGCTGTTCAACTAGTGGGCAATTGTCTTTATCAATATAGTCACTGCTGACGCGCCAGGCCTGAAATTAGCAGAACCATTAGTCAAGGTGTCCCTAACAAACTCAGAAATTAAGGGGATTTTTTTGCTAAATTGTGAGAAAAAGGTAAAATGATTTAACAAAAGCAGTGAGAATTGTGACAAAGATTTTAAAGTGAGTCTGAGTGACGAACTCTCTGGGAGAGGCAAGGAAGATGTTTAAAGAAGAAAGGAAGATAGATCACAAAAGAGCAGTCTGAAAGAAAATAAAAACCAACCAAGCAAAAGCCCCGTCACATATATCACAATCAACTTGCTGGATGATCAAAGTTAAATATGATACAGTGTCACAATCATAGCTCAGGTGAAAGCGAAAGGGAGCTCATACTCCTTGATCAAGAACTTGTGGACGATTTTGACGATGTTCAATGGCTGCAAGCATGGCACTCTCTTTACTGTGGAGTAGGTGGAAGCCTGATTTCATATTCAAGCAACTGATTGTTCGCGCACAGATGTCCAGCTGGTGATTAACTACATTTTCCAAGACTGTTAGAAGAAAGGGAAGCAAAAAGAGTTGATAATTACATAAGACCGAGGGGTCAGAAGAAGAGGGTTTCCTTATTTAATTAAATAAAGTGGGACTACCCGGGCCTGCTTCCATTTTAAGGAAGCAACAGACAAAAAAAAATTAAGTGACTAACTTATCACGCAGGATTTAAGGATTCACTCACCAGGATAAAAGGACAGATCAATTCCATCACATGACCTTTACACCTGGGAAATGGCAAAAGCAAATCATGCAAAATTCTGATTTCTCTTTTCATCTAACCACCCTATCGTGCCCATTTTCTTATTCTAGACAAAACCGATCAAAGAGAACTGTGAACTCTCCAAAACCTACTACGGAATTCACTACAATGTATGAGGCAGTTATTACCAATACATCTCCTTCAATTTTAAGAACGAGAGCATCTGCTTTTTCAGGACAATGGCCTTGTCGCCAAGTTATGTTACAGTGGGATAAAGAGGGAAGGAGGTGTCCACGTCTCAAATTATGGTCAGCCCAGGCAAAAATAAATTAATCCCTTTAACTATGGCTTCAATACCCAAACAGTAATGCAATTACCAGTAATTCATTGTTGTAGCGAATGGTATTCTTTTGTACAGCTGTGAGGTTTAAAAAAGTAGGTCAGGGGGTGCAGAGCACTAGTGCTAAGGTGATGTGACAGAACTGCACCCGTGCCAAACGCAAAGGCATCGGTTTCCACAAACAGAAGTTTCAATACTTCTGAATGTTGCAGACTTTACAACCTAGCCAAAGCCTTCCATTCTGTAAAGGCTTCATTGTTTCTGTGCCCAAAAGGACCCGAGCTCCTTTCCTAGTCAGCGGCGTGATCAGGGAAACAATCACTGGAAATATTGAAATTAACATGCTATAAAAGTAGGGGAACACCAGAAGAAATTGATTTCTTGCAGTATTGAAGAAGGGCACCATACAGCTTCAATTTTTCAGTTACCTGTGCGCAATACCTTAGTGGAAGAAACAAATCCTGGGGCCTTTAATGAAGATTCCTGAAATGAGCTTATCTGCCTTGGAATGCAAAATATGTGGATGAAAACAAAGTTATTCTCTACCGAGTCTCACATGTTGCTTAAGAACATTTTTTTTTTTAAAAGAGTTGGAGATCATTCAAATAAGTGATGATCATGTAGCTATCCAAGACACCCCTGACCGATATCTTAAATGTCTATAACTAGAATTGCATGCAGTCTACAATAGTGCTACTCCTTGGTCCTTAAGCAACCCTTTCAGAAAAATATGTTGTTTTAATTTGATCCAAACTTGCAAAAAAAAAAAAAAAAAGGCACATGGTATCACTTCACAGTTGCCCCGTACCCTGATAATCAAAGATACTTTCCAATATGATGTCCAGTCTTTTTACAACATCAAATAAATCCTATTTAACTTATCCCTTTCTCTATAGTCATCTTTCTTTAGGTTTCTAATCGAAATTAGCTGTGTGCAAAGGTTCAACATTGAGCATTCCGGTGGCAGAGCAACACACCTCTTATCACAATGTTGTCAACACATTGATCTGGAATGTGAGGTTGATTAAAGCAGAAGTCGCAGGGTGGTTCCCACCAAGGGTAAAGCATTCTTTAGTTCGTAATCTACCCCTATATGAAATGGCTGCTGCCAGCATCTCAGTCGAAGCAGTTTCTACTTTAAATTGACATAAATGAGTGATACTTTATTAACTATTTACTCTAACGACCCTTGCCTCAGGGTCAAAACCCAATATGCACTACCTAAGAAGTTTGTCTCTTGTCAAACATTGTTTCAACCGCAGCAATAGAAAGTGTTGCAATTGTACACCCAGCCACTGATTTATAATCAAGGGAGTTGTCCAAAACATTGTGCCCCTTGTTACAAAAATAAAGGAAAAAAGATTGCAGTTAGGTCTAGGAGACATGTTGGGGGTTGCAGACAAATAAAGCCAATTGCATTATGCACAAAAGGATTGAAGCTTGTTGTAGTAGAGTACCCTCTTCCTTGGCATGGTTACCCACATTTTCTGCCTGTTGTCCGTATGTTTGACTGTGTCTACTGAGTTCCTGCTAACCAGGGCCCCAGTAGTTTTGCTCTCTCCCCTAAATTGTACCTTTTTCTTTGCACAACTGGCATAATGGTCCCCCCATGTAAGTCTCTTGTATATGGTACCTAGGTACCCAGGGCATTGGGGTTCCAGGGGATCCTTGTGGGCTGCAGCAGTTATTCTGCCACCCACAGGGAGCCCATGCAAAGGGTTCTGCAGGCCTGCCATTACAGCCTGCATGAAACGGGTGCATGCACCCATTTTCACTACAGGTCACTACACCAGGTCAATTAAAGTCACCCCTATGGTAGGCCCTCTCAGCCCAGAGGGCACGGTGAAGGTACCTGTATATGAGGGCATCCCCCACCCAACCAAACTAGATCCATTTTCCTGGACTTTGTGAGTGCGGGAACACCATTTTACACGTGTACTGGACACAGGTCACTGCCTATGTCCAGCTACATAATGGTAACTCTGATGCTGGGCATGATTGGTATCAAGCATGTTGGAATAATACCCCAATACTGTTGCAAGTATTGGAAGTATGATTCCATGCACTCTGGGGGCTCCTTAAAGGACCCCCAGCATTGCCACCACCAGTCTTACAGGGTTTTCCAGGCAGCCCACCTGCTGCCACCCCTCAGACAGGTTTCTGCTCTCTTGCTGCTTGATCTGATCAAGCCCAGGGAGGCAGAACAAAGGATTTCCCTTTGGAATAGGTGTGACTGGTTTGTGAGTGGTAGCTTCCCCAAGCCACTGATTTGCATTGAAGGGCATATTTGGTGCCCTCCATGCATGAACCAGTCCACACCGGTTCAGGGACCCCCAGTCCATGCTCTGGTGCAAAACTGGACAATGGAAAGGGGAGGTCCATCACCGCCCCAGGGGTGGTGTCCAGACCTCCTCCAGAGGGTCCCTGGGTTCTGCCATCTTGTTGCCAAAGTTGGCAGGGAACTCTGGGAGCATCTGAGTGGGCAGGCAAGGCAGGTGAGGTCAGAGCCCAATCCCCTTTCAGGGCTATTTAGGGTCTCTCTCTTGGGTGGGTCCTTAGATTCACCTTGCAACATTCCAGCAGGGCTCCTCTGCAACCTCTGCTTCGACTTCTGGCAAGTGGAACCGCGACTGGACCCTCCAGAAACCGACAAACGCTGCTACAACGAAGAAGATCTCTTCTGCAACTTTGTTTCTACGTCTCCTGCCGGCTTTGCAACATTTCCCCGGCTGTGCATACTCAATAGACTGCAACTCTTCAGCCTTCACAAGAAGTAGTAATCTCCCTTGGAGTGAAGGAGTCACTCCCCTGCTACTGCAGGCACCTACGCGACAAGCGACGCCCGGCTGCGTGGTGGATCTCCTCTCATCTTGAGCTGCGTGGAACCAGCATCACGGTTGGTGATCCGGAGTAGTCCTCTTAGTCCTCTCGGCCAGCTGTCCAACTTTGGTGGAGGTAAGCCTTTGCCTTCCCACGCAGGACAGTACCCCCGTGCACTGCATCTCTTGCAGCTGCCAAGGCTGGTTTGCATCTCCTCCAAGGGATCTTCAGGTGATGTGTAGTTCTAGCCCCCAGCACTCCATCCTGCAAAGCACAGCCTCCCGAGTGATTCTCCTGCGGCGTGGGATCCTCTTTTGTGGTGCTGCGTGGGCTTCTACTGCGACTCCTGTGTCACTGTGGCACTCCTGTGGATGCTGCCTCTGCGGACTCTCAGCAACACTGAGGGTCCCCTGTGACTCCTCCTCCTGGGTATAGTTCTCTTGGGCGTTGCCGGTCCCTGGCAGCACCTCTTTCACTAACCACAAGTTGGCCTTTGCCAAGGCTTGTTAGTAAAATTCCTGCACAGACACCCATCTGCATTCTTCCTTCCAGCGTGGGTCTTCATCTGAATCCATCCGGAACTCTGGTCAGGCTCCTGGGCTGCAGTGCTGACCTGTTCTTTAGGTACCATCGACCAACTCCTACATCCACAGCTGGGTGGGTAGTAGCTCCTACTCCTCCTTGACTCCACTGTGAATCTTGGACTTAGTCCCCTCTCGCCACAGGTCTTCTTTCTTCAGGAATCCACCTCTGGTTTTCTTGCAGCCTTGTCTGGGTGTCTTCTGTTTCTTTTTTTCCTCCTTTTGGGTGGTTTGGGGAAAATCCAGTGTTTTACTCCTGCAATCCTGGTCACCCTCTACACATTTTACTTACCTAGGTGGGGGTACCTTATTCGCGTTCCAGATTTTTAGTATATGGTTTGTGCTCCCCCTAGGGTCACTATTGGTTATTGCTATTTGCACTGTTTTCTAACATTTTCTATGACTATTTCTGGTTACTAGTGTATATATTTAGTTATATTACTTACCTCCTAAGGGTGGGTTACCTTTCTAGTATTTCGTGGTGATTTGTTCCAAAAATAAAGTTCTTTAGTTTTGTACAACTCAGTGTTTTCTTTCATGTGAGCAAGTGCTGTGTGACTACAGTGGCATTGCACGAGCTTTGCATGTCTCCTAGATAAGCCTTGGCTGCTAATCCATAGCTACCTCTAGAGAGTCTGGCTTCTAGACACTGCCTACACTTCACTAAGAGGGGCTACGTGGACCGGGTCTAAGGTTTAAGTACCATAAGTAACCACAACACACCAGGCCACATTCCTACACCTGTGAATTCATCGGGGAGCACTATGGCAAGGTGAGGGGGTATTGGCCCATTTATTCCTTCTTTGTTGATAGATTTTCTGATATGATGGTTAGTACCAAGGAAGCCTCAGATCATTCTCAATGTGCCTCAGTTGATCCATTTTAGAGGGATCGTCCTGGGAGATACTCTTTCTTGTCTAGGGGTTCCAAACCCTCTTCCAGTGACAGTCCAGGTTATGACCTATAAGAAATGACATTTGAATTCACAAGGTAAACAGGTCTGCCAAATAATCAGACTTGAAACAAAAGCACAGGTCATAGAAGATGGCCCAGCTCTCCCTCAAAGCCCTGTGCCTGGAAACATGCACATAATCGAGGCAATACAACAGGTCAGAAAATACGTACAGGGCAAGGGAAAAAAAAAGCAAAGAAGTAGGTATATGTTCTGTATACTAGTGTGAAGTCTTTGATGACTGAGTGAGCATGTTTGCTGCAAGGGAGTCTGGTCTTTGATTAGGAAATAAAAATGAGATCCTGAAGTAGGAACACAGATGTACCAAACTTGTTTAGAACAATATAAATAGGGTGACAGGAGAACAGGGTGAAGTAGAAGCAGGTCAGTAGTAGTCTTTAGTAAACTTGCTGACTTCATTAAATGCTGTCAGTTTTTAACTCCAGGCGTATCAAGGAAACAAATCAGGATCTGGAGTAAGCATAGAAAATTTTAAAAGATAGGGTCCATTAGGGAGTATACCAAGGAATGAAAATAAAGACGAAACTGAAGAGGGGGAAAACAAGAAAGGTATGGGAACAAAGCAGCAAATGAAATTTCAGGTAGTGAGGAGCAACATGCCAAGTTGCCAGGAGAGGTGGGATTAAAGAAGCATCATCTTATATGATGTTTCTTCCAATCAAGACCTGGAGGTAAAGGCGAAAGAGAAACTACAAGATCTTCGCCCATTACGGGTGACGCTACATTCTCATCTTAGTTCTCTGCGAAAGTCCTATATTCCACAGTTGCCACGAAGATCCAAGTACAAAGCAACTATTACGATACTTTTTTCCTCAACACAAATTAATTCAATGAGGGAAAAAATATAATCCATCTTCAGGCAAACAAGACAATTTATCTATTATTTC
The DNA here is from genome assembly GCF_031143425.1 of Pleurodeles waltl. Taxonomy (NCBI): domain Eukaryota; kingdom Metazoa; phylum Chordata; class Amphibia; order Caudata; family Salamandridae; genus Pleurodeles; species Pleurodeles waltl. Next base: position 457,449,895 of record NC_090448.1, read on the forward strand.
CTTTAATAATTTTTTATTATGAAGTCAGCTAAAACTCATTGCTTACAGTTTTTTTTTTTTTTTTTTTTTTAAAGAATTGCAAAGTTTTAAAACTTGCAATAATTACTGCACTGGCACGCACTCAGTCATTGTACTTTCTGCTTCTAAGTCTAAGCGCACACGTTTCTCTTATTTCTTTTATACCCATTGTTAGCCTAGGGTTTGTACCAAGGCCAGCTATTTATGGAGACTGCTAAAAAAAAAAAAAAGGGCTAAAGAAAAACAATTATTGGCAAAGACAAAAGGTCTCACCCACGCACTGTTTTAGTCGGGTTGTACCCCAGTGTGGCTGCTGTTCAGTATGGCTAAAAGTTAGTGGCATAGAATAGAGTGGTGTGGAGTGTCGTAGAGTAGAATGGCGAAGATTGGAGAAAAGTATTGTAGAGTGGAGTGGCATAATGTGGAGTCAGGTAGAGTGGCATAAACTGGAGTGGCATGGAGTACAGAGGACTTTGTAGAGTGCAATGAGAGTGCTGCAGAGTACAGTGGCATGCAGTGGCATTGAATTCAGCTGTGTAGAATGCAGCATCTAAGAATGCAGTGGCAAGATTATAGTGGTGCATAGCAGAGGGGAGTGGATTGGAGTGGTGCGCAGTGGCACAGAGTGCCATGGAATGGAGTACAAAGGAGTACAGTAGAATGGAGTGGAATAAAGTGGTGCAGAGTGGTGGAGAGTGGTGGAGAGTTGAATGGTGGAGAGTGCAATGTTGCAGAGTGGTTTCAGAGTGCAGTGGTGTAGAGTGGAGCTGAGTGGCATAGAGAGCAGTGACGTAGAGTACAGTGGTAAAAATTAGAGTGCACTGGAGTAGCGTGCAGTGGTTAAGAGTAGAGCGACGTAGAGTGCAGTGGAGCAGAGTGCCACAGAGTGCAGTGGTGTAGAGTGGACTGTTTCAGAGTACAGGGAAATGGCATGCAGGGGTGCAGGAAAGAGTGTAGTTGCACAGAGTGTAATGGTGCAGAGTAAAGTGGTGTAGAGTGCAGTAGCACAGAGTACAGTGCTGCAGAGTCGATTAGAGTGACGTACAGTGGACTGGCGTAGAAAGCAGTGGCATATAGATGAGTTTTACGGAGTAAACTGCACTGGTGTAGAGTGCAGTGTTGCAGAGTGGCTTAGAGTGGAGTTGTGCGGAGTAGATTGGTGAGGGCTAGACTAAAGAGGTGTACAGTGTTGCAGTGTAGTAGAGGGGTGTAAAGTTGAGTGATGCACAGCAGAGTGCAGTGGTGTGGACTGGTGTAGAATAGAGTGTCAGAGTGGAGTATTTTTACAGTGTGGTAGCACACTGCCATTACAGACAACACATTTTCAATTGAAATGATCATTACATTTTCACAGACAGTTTTATTAATAAAACTACACAGTGCACAGATGAAAATGCATGGAAATTGCATCACCGCATGAAATGATTTGTTTTGATCATATTAAAGTATTTGTTTCCAACATACTTCCGAAATAATATAAAATGTCTTAAATTTGTTTTCCTAATTCTGATATATTCTGAAACACTTACACAGTTCATTTAAAGAGAAAGAAAAGCAAGCAAGCACCCTTGGAAGAAGATAGCGCCTAATGTTTGACATGTCTTTGAATGCAAAGCAAATGTGATAAGATGAGAACAAGATTTACAGGTCTGTTTATAAGAAGGGAACACTCAGGATGATACTGTAAATAAGGTGTGGGCATACTCAAGCAGGACAGCCTAAAACTAATATTACCAGCAAAATGGAAAGCCAGAAAATATGACTTACAAACCACAAATCCAATGGCAAGCAAGGGGCAGAATACATTACATGGTCAGCTTTCCGAATGTCCCCGAGACCTAATCACGGGCTGTGTCAACTGGTGCAATGAGGTGCTGCAGTCTTTCTTTTGAAGATAACATAGTGAAAAGCATCACACTTATGAGAAAATGTTAGTGAACGTTGACTTGTTTTGGGAAGAATGCTGATTACTAATTTAAAGGCTAATTCATTCAACGATTGATTAACTTATTCTTTTAGTAGTCTTCATTTTTTCTGCCAAACACCATGGTATTTTGTGATATTGTCTAAATTCAACAGCCCCAGCTAAATAAAAACAACATAAATCACCCAGTAAAAAGCTACACAAACCCAATAATGGAGCAAGCAGATTAAAATCCATTAACATGTGCTGCGAAAAAAGCACGTAACATTTAACAAAAAGTAACCGAAAACGTACATACGCAAACTTATACCAAAAAAAAAAATAGAAAAAAAATATAGCTTTTAAATAATATTAAAATCCGCATCAATATATCACGTCACCTTATCCTTGACCCATCAAGAACAAGTGAATACAATTTTACCAAAGGTAAACGCAACGAAAGTCAGCTGGCGCTCACTGAGAAACGCGAACTCATCTATAAGTCATCAAAATGAGAAGTTAACCTTCCGGAATAAAGACAAATTACAACCGTTTTTCCAACACAACCACTAGTCTATAAATACATAAAAGGGCTCATCCAATACTATTTTAGCAAGACTGGAGATTTCCATGCACCTTTTAATTGTGAATTCACATAGGCCAACGTAAATCATTTTCGACAGACCGTAGCTTCAAATTTGAATATAAACAGGAAATGCGTAGCCCAATATTCACAAAAAGAGAAAACAAATGTCCTTCAGAATTAATCCTGCCTAGAAGCTTATCTTCATCCGAAGATAAAATCCCATGTTTATGACATCACAGCAATTTCCGCAGCAAAATCCACGAACGCCAAATGCATTTTAGTTTCAAGAGGGCGATTTTTTTTTTTTATATCACACGAATGCCAAGCAATAAAACTCATGCTTTTATGGAAGTGTTTAATGCATGTTAAGAGTATAACAAGCATTTACAATGCAATGCGACTCGCGTTTGCTCGAGTTAGAGCTATTAAGATTGTAAATTCCTAACTGGACTTTTCTTGCCACAAATTTAAAATGAAAAGTATAACAGTTGATATGAGCGCCCTGATTCAAAGCGACACGGCCGCCATGAGCGCCTGGAGAGACACGAAAGGAAAAATTAGTTTGCCCGCAGTCAAACGTACCGGGAATCGTACAATTAACCAAGTAACAGGGTCGGTGTCCAAAGATGTAACCCACCCTCCCCTCCAAGAACGGACAAACGTCAAGCATTTACCAATGACAGCAAACGCTTTTTGAAAGGCAAGCCCACAAACGAGTTAAAGTGATGGGCGTGAGTTGGGCATGGTTAAAAGCCGATGGAGTTAACAAGTCCGAAAAACAGCGCTTGCCCACTGCTATGCTCAATTTAAAAACGAACCAGAGGTATTATGCAAATATATGATTTCCAGAAGCCAATGTGTTTTGTATGATTCATTTAATGACCCTTCTTGCATGGATAAACATGCAAAGACAGACACACTGGTGTTTAATGAAGTTTTTTCAAGTTGCAATAACCGGAAAAACTAAATTTTATCCAATACACAAGCAAACATTTTAAGAAGCTCTCAAATAACCATTGTGCTCACTTGTAAGGAAGGAAAGAGGTCGTTAGTGAGGAGATAAAGGTTTCAAACTTAGAATCCTAAACACAAATAAATGGGCGGTACAATCAGCTTTTTGAATTCTGTGAAAAATATTTTATGCAAAGACTGGAAGTACATTTCATATGCATGTTCAAAGCATCCCAGCTTAATCACATACAGGAATTGGTTTAACGGTAAACATTTCAAAATGTGAAACGAGTAACCAGTGAGGTGATCTTAAATTGCCTTTTAAGTATACTCTAAACTTGCCTACAGGAGAAATGGCCTTGGCTGCAATGGCACTCAACCATTGTATTTACTACACGTGTAGACAAAAGCCAGGGAGTTGCGAGTGGGCAAGAGAAAACATTGAATGTTGGCACCCAACATGCATTGGCCAAGTCAATAGGCCTCACCTATGTTTTCAACCATGTTGAACAGAATAGTGACTGCTGTGCACCAGGGCTAAAAAATAAATAAATAAATAAAAAAAGACCTAATGACCGCATGAGCAAGTTACTTGCCTTCAGTAACACCTTATCTGGTGGAGACTGTGTAGCCAGAGATTCCTCTCCTTTGAATTATTCCCAGGGGTCAGACTGGGTCTGGAATTTCTCATATAAGTACCCCTGAACGCTGGTAGGTGGCGTTGATCAGATCCACCTGGCGTTGTCCACACAGTAAGTGACATGGGTGGTGCCTATGTAGGCACCACCCCAGCGTGTCAGCATCAGTTTCTTTTAGCAACTTTCCAGACCAGCAGCATGGAGCCACAAAGAACACTGATCACTCATGTGTAAAGCTATGGCCCTGAAAATGGAATAGCACCGTTCCTAGAAATCAGTTCTCAGAGCGAGGAGGATGGGAAGGTTGGTAAGTAATCTATGACTAGACAGCCTCTACCAGATAAGGCGTTACCAAAGTTAAGTTGTACATCTGATAGAAAATCTAGCTGCACATTCCTTACCATGGAATACATTCCCAAGCAATACCTTACCAGAAGTGGGTCTCCAAACATGATTTAAACCAGAAAGTGTTGCAGGACAGACTGGCAAACTGCTCATCCCGACAGACCTGACTGCCCAAGTAGTAGTGTTTGGTGATCATATGCAGTGAGGCCCATGTCCAGGACATGGAACTCCACATGCTAACGCAGTGGTCGTAGCCTTTTCTCTGGTGGAATGAGTATGCAAACACTCTAGGGACTGCTTCTTGGCCAATGCATAGTCAATTTTAATGCAGAGCACAATCCATGGGGAGATAGCTTACTTCTGCATGGCCTTCCCTGTCTTTGCCGTGACATACTCCGCAAGGAGTTGATCGTCCACCCTCAACAGATCTGTGCTGTCAAGGTAGAATGACAACGCTCTTTTTGGGTCCAGCCAGTAGATTCTCCCCTCTTACTTAAAAGGGTGAGGCGAAGAGTAAAAGGATGCCAAAGTGATGGAATGGCCTACATGGAACACAGTGACTACCTTTGGCAAGAAGGATGCATGATTAAAAAGGACTAGTTTGTCAGGGAAAAACGAAATGCATGGAAGTTGAGAGGCCAATGCCTGTAGCTCACTGACCTTTCAGGTGGATGTAATAGCCACCAGGAAGGCCTTCTTGATGGTGACGGGCTTTGGCAAACAAGAATGAAGTGTTTCAAAGGGAAAGCACATTAAGTAAGAACCAAGCTAAGGTCTCATTGAGGCATAACATAGGGAGCTGGGTGAAGCGTGCTGTAGACCTTTAAGGAACCTATTTACAATAGGTGACTTGAAGCAAGAAGGCTGATCAGGCAGTCGCAGAAAAAGCAGAGATGGCTTATAAATAACCTTTGAACATACCCAATGCCCTGAAGGGATAACAAAGAAAATAACCTGTGAAAGGACAGCAGAGAAAGTATCAACCAGTTTCTCAGCACACAATGCCACAAAATTAACCAGCAGCTTGTGTATAACGTCTTGGTGGAGGGACGCCGAGCTGCCAGGATAAAATTATAGACTTCGGATGGAAGGTCAAATATTATCAACTGTTGCTGCTCAATCTTCACATGCATGAAGGGAGAGGGTTGACATATTCGTGTGGAGAACCCTCCCTGTTGCTGCGGCAGAAGATCCTCCCAAAAGGGCAGCCTCGTGTGAGGGGCAAAATCCATGTTCAACATCTCAAGATGCCAAACTCTCTGAGCCCAGTCTGGAGTCAAAAAGATAATTGGGGCCTGGTCGTTCCCGATCTTCTTGATAACTCTGCAAAGGATTGGTATGGGTGGAAAGGCATACAGGAGGCGTGAGCTCCACTCAAGATAAAAAAGCATCTCCGAGCAAGAGCTGCCTTGGAAACTCCAGTGCTGAAAATGTTGACATTGTGTTTTCACAGGGGGTGGCGAACAGATCTAACCAAGACTTTCACTAAGAATATACAATGTCCCACTAGGCTTGTATTTCTTCTATGTACTGGAGAAAATGTGTACTGTTCTGATCCCCCAGTACAAAGTAATCCCATATACAAACATTTATAAAACTCAATTTACTTACTTATTTTCTGGCATAATTTCATCAATAAACACAAACAACATTGATCCTCAATTACCTTGCATGTTTTTACCAAATTATTCAATGAGTTACTTTAATAAAACTCTTACAAATAAAATTTTGGAAATATTACGTACTCAAAAATTAAATAAAAACTACTCCTACAAACCAATCCACTCTCTCCTACTCACATCCATTCCTTATCATACTCACCATTCATACCCCAATCCAGTCATTATACACATACAAAACAAGATACAACAGAAAAACAGTTTTCATTTTTAGCCAATGTGATGTTGTGAGCTAGCATCCCTCCTAAAAGCAGTCAACCAAGGCTCTCCCGAGTGCTGAAAGAGATCCAGCACCACCTCCAGACGGAGACGCCATTCATAATCCACTAGGCATCTTCGGCTGAGTTAGTTCACCCTGGCATTCAGAGAGACAGCTACGTGTTGATCCACCAGGGAAATGCCCGGACGTTCATGCCATGTTTAGAGACACGGGGCCTCCTAACAAGGTTCCACGACCCCACCCCTCCCTGGTTATTGAAGTACCACATGGTAGTGGTGGTGTTCATGAACACCTGCACTATCCTTTCCTTGAAGAGTAGAAAGGCTTTCAATGCTAGTGAGATTGCTCCGAGCTACACCAGAATGATAGGGAATCCAGATTCCGCCAGAGACCATAGGACTTTGATCTCCATCTCTCCCAGATGGCTGCCTCATCCTAGGAGTGACATCAGTCACACCTGTCACATCTTACAGGGGAAGGTAGAGGGGTCTGCCGTTGACTCAGTCGTGGCTCGTAAACCACCACTGCAAATCTTTTGCAGTACTCTCCGAGTTCTAGACCAAGAAATTCCCCTGATGCTACACCCACTGCAACATCAGGTCCTACTACAGAGCCCACATATGCCAGCAGGCATGTATCACAAGCGAGATTCAGGGGGACATGAGGTCCAACAGCTTTAGAGTCAGTCTCACCAAAGCCCAGGGTACAGGCTGAAAAAATTGGTATCATAGCCTGAATATCCTCAATTCACTGTTTGGGAGGATAAGCCAGAAACAATTGCACAGTGTCCAGAAGAGCTCTGATGAAAGGAAGCATCTGCGAATGGGTCATAAGTGATTTCAACATGTTTATTGAGAACCCCCACAAATGCAGGAGGTCTGTCATAGTCTGGAGGCGACCACCTGGGATGAGTCTGCTTTAAAAAGCTAGTCGTCGAGATAGGGGGAAGACTGGCACCCCTGATCCTGGCAAATGAGCCTCAACCACCACCACCATCACCTTGGTGTACACCCAAGGGGCGCGGGTAAGGCCAATGGGGAGCACGGTGAGCTGAATGTACTTGTGGCCAACCGAATCCCTCAGGTAAAGTTTGTGGGGACACAGGATGGTAATGTGTAATTATGTGTCCTACAAGTCCAACACAAACATCCAATCTCCCGGGACCAGTGCGAACGGGACTTGAGCGAGCATGAGCAATTCCACAAAGAAAATGAGAAGGCGCAGCTCTACAATAGGATGAAGGTTCCCGTCCTTCTTGGGCACCAGAAAGTAGCAGAAACAGCAACCATGACCTACTTCTGCTGCCTGCACCCTCTCTATGGCTCCCTAGTCCAAATGACCTGCTGCTTCCTGGCAGAGCAAGGAAAGATCGACCTCCGTCAACTTGTCACAAGAGGGTGGCATGGGTAGAAGGATGGTCATGAAGGGGAGGGAGTAGCCCCTTCAGACAAATTGTAGAACCCAGCAGTTGGATGTTATTGACCTCCATTGGGGCAGGTGATGGCAAACCCTGCCCTCACTGGTTGCCCATAATGGTTGGAGGACAAACCAAAGAGGCTTGGAGGCTGTGACTGCCGGGGCAGTGGTGGACTGGATCAACCTTTGGCTGCCTGACCTGCGAGGTCTGTGCATACCGCATCCTCGGCCATGCAGGGGCTAAGAAGCCTGCATGCAGTGGAGGCTGGGCAGGTAGAAATGCAGCTGAAAGCCCTTTCTGTGCCCGAAAAATGAGCGAAAGGCAGAATGGGGATGGAGAGGGGCCATGGAAAGTTCAAAGGACCTGGCCGCAGTTCTGCTATCCTTGAAGCACTCATGTGCTATGTTCCCCTTTCACCAAAGAGATAAGAGCCATCAAAGGGCATTTCCATAAGCGACGCTAGGACATCCCCTAAAAAACCAGTCGCACTCAGTCAGGTATGGTGTCATAAGGCCAACGGAGGAAAAAATTGCTCAGCTTAGCAAGTAAGTGATGTCCAGCCCACATTGATTTGTGAATTTAGATGCATCTCTCTCATTAGCAATAGTTTGGGAGGGTATAGTCAGAGCCATCTCGAACTCTAGGCTGCACCTGCCCAACCGAATCCCAGAGTGAATGGGAGTAACGGCCCAAAAAGCATGCAGTGATCACTGACAGCAGTGCTAGGCAGGTGAAAAAAAAAACATCTTCTTTCCCAAGATGTCCAGCCTTTCGGATTCCATATACGGAGGGGTGGTAGGGAATGCACAAGCATTTATCCATGAAGTGGAAGCTTGGACAACCAAGCTCTCCAGGGAGGGGTGCTGTGTGAGGAAACTGGGGTCCCCTAGGGTGCTGAGATGGCAGAGGGCAATTGGCCTGTTCACAGGAGCCCTCATGCAAGGTTTAGGCCAAGACCAGAGTAGGACATGTATGAGGGCTTGTTTAAACAGATGACGTGGTTCAGATGAGGTGACTTCAGTTGGAGCACCTCCGTCAAGAAATTAGTCTTGACAGACACAGAGGGCAGCTGAAGGTCCAGTACCTCAGCTGCCATCCTCACCACCATAGCAAATGAGGCTTCCCTCTTCCATACCCATGGTAGGAGAGACTAAGCCAGTATCTGAAAAGGTGTTCAGTTCACTGGGATCCGCCAGATCCTCGCATCAGGTGTCCTCAGTGGGATTTAGGGGCTGTTATTCTTAAGGATCCAGTGGCTCCTTCCCATTCCTTTCAAAGTCCTATTCCATAGAAATGTGGCATTGCTTGGGCCTGGAAGGTATTGCTCCAGTTAGCGCCGAATGTCCATTTGGCTCTGTGTCAGAGTCTGAGATGAGAATGAGGGTGGTGCAGCTGGAGGGCACCAAGAGCAGGGCTGGGGAAAGTCTTGATTGCTGCCTTTCTGGATCCATCTGCAGATCCAAGGAATCTGATGGCACTGAAAGCGAACCTGCCAGAAGACCAGTGGGGGTTCCTCTCGAACCTGCAGGGCCACAGCGGAGATGTGACGCCCAAATATGAGGTGCAAGGCCTCATGAAATTCTTGAAGCCAGGCTGAGCTGAATTACATCACTTACAGACTTGCAGGAGTACTGCTCACAAAAAGTTTCCAGATCTAGTCTGAGGCCTGGGGATAATTCAAAGGTAAGGAACCTGTGGCTAGAAGTCTCTATGATATTGTTGTGACATTTTGTAGACAAATGCAAGCGTTCAACACACATGCACACACTTACAGAGGGTTCTGTTTTGTCTTTTTATTTACCGATCCGAAATGGATCCCTAAACTTAAAAAAGAACAGTTTTAAAATGGAACTCAAAACACTTTTAAAACAAAAATAATAATGGATGAGCTGTTTCCTGGAGTGGGTCGGGATGAAGCAACTGTTTGAGAGAAGCAGCGAGTAGGAGACAACATGGGTGAAGGAGTGTGGGGTCAGAATCATACAGTGAAACAGCAACATAGAGTGAGGGGGCAGAAGCACAAGTGAGAGAGCAACAAGTGTGTTTTGCGGTAGAGAAGCACATGGACGGGGAGTGATAGGGGATAAAAGCACACAAGGAGAAAGCTGAAAATCACATGCTCCCTCATGTAGAGCTTAAACAAAAAGAAAAAAAATTGTAATTCCCTATAAGCGAGGAGAGGACGCACAGAAGCCAGTCAATCAAATAAATGACCAAAGAGCCTATGCTTCATGACAGGGACAAACACAAGCGTGACCAAAAAAGAAATAAATATTTTATCTCGAATAAGAAGCAAGAAAATCACAGGAAAGAAAATAATGGTAAGGAATGCTCGAAGCTGCTGCATGTTGTTATAAAGTCCACAATATGATTTTTGCAACCAGACATCGTGTATTGTCTGGAAGGCTTTGCTTAAAAATAGCTTTTCCAGGTGAGTGACGAAGCACGCAGATATAGAGGATTTTTTTCGTTTTAGATGTGCACATATTAAGATGCTAAGATTAGTTAAAAGTAGGAAGTAAAACGCATCCCTGGCCAAGTTAGCATTCATGCTGACCACAATAAAACAGTCACTCACTATTTTTGCAAAACAAACAGCTTTGTTTGTGATATGGTTGTCAACTTAGTGGCTCTTGCAAATGAACATAGTGGACTATCTTAATTTAGTCTCAGGTAAAGCTAATGAATCCATACTGGCCAAGCTCACATCATGGGTTGAGTTTATTTGCTCATTGACAAATTATCATTTATATGGTTCCCAACATTTTTCTACTTTGTCTCCACCTGCCAGTGTACAATAGGTCCTAAATAAATACATTGTGTGTGTCTGTGTAGGGTAGATCTTATACTTTATATACTACATTATACTCTATATATTATATATATATATATTATATATATATATATATATACACACACACACACACACACATATAGCTCAATTAGCAGATTAGAAAATGAAATGAAGAAATACATATCAACTGACGAAGCACTTGCTACAGCGCTATCATTAGGAATATGACAACTGTTAAAGATCTCTGTTAAGATAAAACGAGGCCTAATAGAGTATGTATTTGTTGCGTATGTATATGTAAACCCAGCAAAAAGATTATTTTGAACTTGTAGTCTGTGACTATAACTACATAATATGGTCAAGGCTGCAAATCTGTAACAAAAGCTACCCTGAAGCAATAATAAACAGGAAACAGCCTTTACCATGCAGATGCCTTTAATACTAATACGCCTACTTAAGGTAAGTTATTATACTTAATTTTTAGAGAGAGAGAGAGAGTGTGTGTGTGTGTGTGTGTGTGTGTCTAGATTGATATCACAAAAAAACAAAGGTCACAGGGACGTTAAAGTTAGGCTCACATTTTAAGCACACCAAACCATAGAAATTCTGTTCTGTCAGGTGGCATCGGTCAACTCCGCGATTCTCATTGTCATCGTGCTCACCATGATGATGTCACGGTCGATTATAGGTACCACGCCGGTGCGCTGACATCACTTTCTTTTCATGACTTTCCACGCCAGTAGCGTGGAGCCATGAAGAATACGGAGAATGGTGCACCAAAACTAGGGCTCTTAAAATGAAGTTTCTGTCCCTAGAAATCAATTTGCAGCAGGGGAAGATGGGTGGGTCCGTAAGGAATCTGCAACTAGAATATGTCTCTACCAGATATATCGTTACCAAAGGAAAGTAACTTGTACATCTGATAGAGACTTCTAGCTGCAGATTCCTTACCTTAGAATAGATACCCTAGCAATACCATCCCCGGTGGTGGGCTGCAAACTAAGATCACACCAAAAAGTCCTGCAGGACGAACAGCCAAAGAAGTCGTCTCTGAGGACCTGACTGCCCAGGCAGTAATACCCCAACAATAGGAGATGTGAACAGAGAAGGTTGGTCTGGTAGTCTTAAAAAGGCATATATGGCAGACAAATAGCTCGAGGGTGCCCAGAGCAGAGACCTGCTGGGCAAGAGAGAGAATAAAGAGTAGAACCTTTGAGAGAGGTGCAGACAGAGAATCAACAGACTTGTTGATACACCATGCCACAAATTTCTTCCAATGACAGGTGTATACCGTTTTGGTGGAGGGACGCCTGGCTGCCAAGATAACATCACATACTTTGGGTGGAAGGTCAAAAGCTGCCAACTGCTGCTGCTCAATCTCCACGCAAAGAGGCAGAGACTGGACAGGTTTGGGTGAATGACGGTCCCCTGCTGCTGCCACAGAAGATCCTCTCGAAGGGACAGTCTGACTAGAGGATCGATGGCCATGCTCAATAGCTCGGGATACCAGACTCTTCGTGCCCAGTCTGGAGCCACCAGGACTACTTGGGCCTGGTCATGCCTGATCTTCCTCAGAATTCTGGGAAGAAGTGGTATTGGCGGGAAGGCGTACAGGAGGTCTGAGCTCCACTCATGGCGAAAAGCATTGCCGAGTGAGTGCTGTCTTGGAAACTCAAACAAGCAAAACAGCTGGTATTGCGCGTTCTCTGCAGAGGCGAGCAGATCTAACCAAGGATCTCCCCACTGCTGAAAGAGACCTTGGCCACCTCTGGATGGAGATGCCATTCATGATCTACTACGCATCGACGGTTGAGTTCGTCTGCTCTGACGTTCAGAGAGCCCGCCAGATGTTGGACCATGTCGGAGAGATTTCCCTGATGCCCCAACTACTGGAACTTCAGCTTCTACTGCAGAACCCGCATATGCCATCTGGCATGTTGGACCAGCAGGATGCCATGAGGCCCAGCAGCCTCAGAGTCATTTTCACTGAAATCCAGGATAGAGGCTGAAACATTGGGATCATGGCCCAAATAGCCTGGACTCGCTTTTCGGGAGGTTAAGCCCGAAACTGCACTGTGTCCAAAACAGCTCAGATGAAAGGGAGCATCTGAGAGAATCAGGTGTGACTTTGGCATGTTTATAGTGAATCCCAGAGAATGCAGGAGGTCCGGTGTAGTATGGAGGTGGGAGACGACTTTCTGGGGGCGTGTCTGCCTTCAACAACCAGTCGTTGAGGTAGGGGAAGACTGAAACCCCTAACCTGCGCAGTTGAGCTACAACCCCTACCATCACTTTTGTGAACACCCGAAAGTCGCTGGTAAGGCCAAAAGGGAGCAAGGTGAACTGAAAGTGAGTGTGACCTACCACAAAGCTCAAATAACGTATGTGCGCCGGCTGGCCGGGAATTTGAAAATAGGCGTCCTTCAAGTTCAACACTACCATCCGGTCCCCATGGTCCAGGGCAGAAAGGACCTGAGCTAGGGTTAGCATTTTGAACTGCTCCTTCTTGAGGAAGAGATAATAGAACCAAGGATCTAGGATAGGGCAAAGGCCCATGTCCTTTTTGGGAACCGGAAAGTAGCAGGAATAACAACCATGACCTCCTATTGGTGCAGGGACCCTTTCTATGGCTCCCTTGGCTCAAGAGAGCCATGACCTCCACGCAGAGATGTGCCAAATGATTCTCTGATAGATGATCGTATGATGGTGGCATGGCCAGAGAAGTCTCGAAGGGGAGGGAACAGCCCCTTCAGACAATCTGTAACACCTATCTGTCCGTGGTAATGGATTCCCAGTGGGGAAGGTGATAGCGGATCCTGCCGTCAACTGGTCCCTGATGTTCTGAAGGACTATGAAGTCTTGTAGTCAGAGGAGCGGGCGTGGACTGGGTGGACCGCTGGCTCCTTGATCCACAAGCTTGTAGGAGCCGGTGTCCGGGCACATGCTGTACAGCATGCATGGGTCTATGGCAAGGTGGAAAGTAACACTGGTATATGTCCCTTCCATAGATACAAAAGGAGCGAAAAGTGGACTAGGGTGCGAGGAGCAGCTACGAGGCCAAGGGACTGAGCCGCAGCCCGGGAATCCTAAAAGCGCTCGAGCACAGAGTATGCTTTTTCTTAAAAAAGACAGGGGCAATCAAAGGGCATGTCCATCAAGGATTGCTGGACATGCCCTGAAAAGCCAGACGTCCTCAACTAGGCTGGGAGCCTCAATGCCAGTGTTGATGCAACCGATCTGCCCAGTGAGTCAGTCGTATCAAGTCCACAACAAATCGTGAACTTTGCTGCATCTCTCCGTCTGTAACGGCTTGAAGGAGAATGGTCCGGGCAGCACTTGCACAACCGTATCCCATAGAGTATGGGACTATCAGCCCAAAGGGCATGCAGTGCTCACGGACTGGTGGAAGAAAACATTTTCTTCCCTTAGTTATCCAGTCTTTTTGATTCCCTGTCCAGGGAGCAGTAGGGAATGTGCCAGAGGATGATGAAGCATGGATGACCAGGCTTTCAGGCGTAGGGTGTTGGGTCAGGAATTTCGGGTCAGTCAGTACAGGCCGATAAAGGCGGGCAACCATCCTATTCACAGCAGCCCCTGTGCTGGGTTTGGACCAGGTGCCCAGACGTCCGTATGGGCTTTATTGAAGGGAAGGAGGGGTTCTGAATTGAAGGCCCCAGGCTGAAGCACCTCGATCAGGTGGTTAGTCCTGACCTCCACAAAAAAAAGCTTGAGGTCCAAAACCTCATCAGCCCTTTTCACCACCACAGAGAAAGAGGCTCCCTCCTCCATAGCCACAGTAGGGAAGAAAGCATGCCAGGGTTAGGGGAGGTATCTAACCTGCTGGCGTTGCCCAAATCCTGAACCCAGAGTCCATGTAAGCCTCAAGCTGGTATTCTAAAGGGTCCAGCGACCCCTCTACACTACCCTCATATTCATACCAAAGGAAGAACCATGAGAACCCATGAAAAACAGAATCAGCACCTAGCGATGCCGTTCCGGCTCATCGTGTGATCAGCAGAGGATCGACGTCGATTGTGCGCCCAGGGAAGGTTGCGTTGGCACGACTAGCACAGGGATGGATCCAGAAACAGATCCGGAGGTGCCTTATGGAGTCGGGCTGAAGCAGACGACTTGGAACCCGAAGGGGCCCTCACCGATTCCCCTGGGCCCAGAGGCAGACGAGGTGCGCATCTGTCACCGACATCCTACAGTGACCGGAGTCGCAGGGTGGGAATCCGGTCTTGCGGGACATCCCTTAACACATCAAAACTCATCAAAAATATATCGACAAAAGTATTGCAGTTAGTCAAAAAATGACTAGGGGTAGTTCTTCACCAGATCTGAGTGTAGGCTAGTGCGGAAAGAAAAGAACTGACGTCAGTGCACCGGAGTGGCGCCTGTAGGAAAGTACCATCTTGCCTGGCATGTTACCCCCATATTTCACTGTATATATGTTGTTTTAGTGTATGTGTCACTGGGACCCTGCCAGCCAGGGCCCCAGTGCTCATAAGTGTGCCCTGTATGTGTCCCCTGTGTGATGACTAACCGTCTCACTGAGGCTCTGCTAACCAGAACCTCAGTGGTTATGCTCTCTCTGCTTTCCAAATTTTCACTAACAGGCTAGTGACCAATTTCACCAATTCACATTAGCATACTGGAACACCCTTATAATTCCCTAGTATATGGTACTGAGGTACCCAGGGTATTGGGGTTCCAGGAGATCCCTTTGGGCTGCAGCATTTCTTTTGCCACCCATAGGGAGCTCTGACAATTCGTGCACAGGCCTGCCACTGCAGCCTGAGTGAAATAATGCCCACATTATTTCACAGCCATTTTACACTGCACATAAGTAACTTATAAGTCACCTATATGTCTAACCTTCACCTGGTGAAGGTTGGGTGCAAAGTTACTTAGTGTGTGGGCACCCTGGCACTAGCCAAGGTGCCCCCACATTGTTCAGGGCAACTTCCCCTGACTTTGTGAGTGCGGGGACACCATTTCACGCGTGCACTATACATAGGTCACTACCTATGTACAGCGTCACAATGGTAACTCGGAACATGGCCATGTAACATGTCTAAGATCATGGAATTGTCACCCCAATGCCATTCTGGCATTGGGGGGACAATTCCATGATCCCCCGGGTCTCTAGCACAGAACCCGGGTACTGCCAAACTGCCTTTCCCGGGGTTTCACTGCAGCTGCTGCTGCTGCCAACCTCTCAGACAGGTTTCTGCCCTCCTGAGGTGCAGCCAGGCTTGGCCCAGGAAGGCAGAACAAAGGACTTCCTCAGAGAGAGGGTGTTACACCCTCTCCCTTTGGAAAAAGGTGTCAGGGCTGGGGAGGAGTAGCCTCCCCCAGCCTCTGGAAATGCTTTGATGGGCACAGATGGTGCACATCTCTGCATAATCCAGTCTACACCGGTTCAGGGATCCCCCAGCCCTGCTCTGGCGCGAAACTGGACAAAGGAAAGGGGAGTGACCACTCCCCTGACCTGCACCTCCCAGGGGAGGTGCCCAGAGCTCCTCCAGCGTGCCCCAGACCTCTGCCATCTTGGATTCAGAGGTGTGCTGGCACACTGGACTGCTGTGAGTGGCCAAGGCCAGCAGGTGACGTCAGAGACTCCTCCTGATAGGCTCTTACCTTTCTTACTAGCCTATCCTCCTTCCTAGGTAGCCAAACCTCCTTTTCTGTCTATTTAGGGTCTCTGCTTTGGGGAATTCTTCAGATACCGAATGCAAGACCTCACCAGAGTTCCTCTGCATCTCCCTCTTCACCTTCACCTTCTGCCAAAGGATCGACCGCTGACTGCTCAGGACGCCTGCAAAACCACAACAAATTAGCAAAGACGACTGCTGCAACCTTGTATCGCTTCATCCTGCCGGCTTTCTCGCCTGTTTCCTGGTGGTGCATGCTCTGGGGGTAGCCTGCCTCCTTCTTGCACCAGGAGCTCTGAAGAAATCTCCCGTGGGTCGACGGAATCTTCCCCTTGCAACTGCAGGCAACAAAAGACTGCATCACCGGTCCTCTGGGTCCCCTCTCAGCACGAGCGTGGTCCCTGGAACTCAGCAACTCTGTCCAAGTGACTGCCACAGTCCAGTGACTCTTCAGTCCAAGTTTGGTGGAGGTAAGTCCTTGCCTCCCCACGCTAGACTGCATTGCTGGGTACCGCGTGATTTGCAGCTGCTCCGGCTCCTGTGCACTCTTCCAGGATTTCCTTCGTGCACAGCCAAGCCTGGGTCCCCGACACTCTAACCTGCAGTGCACAACCTTCTGAGTTGTCCTCCGGCATCGTGGGACTCCCTTTTGTGACTTCGCGTGGACTCCGGTTCACTCCTCTTCTAAGTGCCTGTTCTGGTACTTCTGCAGGTGCTGCCTGCTTCTGTGAGGGCTCCCTGACTTGCTGGGCGCCCCCTCTGTCTCCTCATCCAAGTGGCGACATCCTGGTCCCTCCTGGGCCACAGCAGCATCCAAAAACCCTAACCACGACCCTTGCAGCTAGCAAGGCTTGTTTGTGGTCTTTCTGCGTGGGAACACCTCTGCAAGCTTCTTCACGATGTGGGACATCCATCCTCCAAAGGGGGAAGTTCCTAGTCCTCTTTGTTCTTGCAAAACACCAGGCTTCTCCCATCCGGTGGCAGCCTCCTTGCACCCTCAACTGGCATTTCCTGGGCATCTGCCCACTCTCAACACGGTCTCGACTCTTGGACTTGGTCCCCTTCTCTTACAGGTACTCAGGTCCGGAAATCCACTGTTGTTGCTTTGCTGGTGTTGGTTTTCCTTGCAGAATCCCCCTATCACGACTTCTGTGCTCTCTGGGGGTTGTAGGTGCACTTTACACCAACCTATCAGGGTCTTGGGGTGGGCTATTTTCTAACCCTCACTGTTTTCTTATAGCCCCAGCGACCCTCTACAAGCTCACATAGGTTTGGGGTCCATTCATGGTTCGCATTCCACTTTTGGAGTATATGGTTTGTGTTGCCCCTATACCTATGTGCTCATATTGCAATCTATTGTAACTTTACACTGCTTGCATTACTTCCTTTTGCTATTACTGCATATTTTTGGTATTGTGTACATATATCTTGTGTATATTTGGCATCCTCATACTGAGGGTACTCACTGAGATACTGTTGGCATATTGTCATAAAAATGAAGTACCTTTATTTTTAGTATATCTGTGTATTGTGTTTTCTTATGATATTGGGCATATGACACCGGTGGTATAGTAGGAGCTTTGCAAGTCTCCTAGTTCAGCCTAAGCTGCTCTGCTATAGCTACCTTCTATCCGCCTAAGCTGCTAGAAACACCTCTTCTACACTAATAAGGGATAACTGGACCTGGTACAGAGTGTAAGTACCCCTTGGTACCCACTACAAGCCAGGCCAGCCTCCTACAGCGCCTATATACGACCGCAACATCATCACGGTGACTGACACCAACCATGTCCGCAGAGTCAACCGATGCCACCTGATGGCCTGCGACCGATGCCACCTGATGGCCTGCAGGGGCACTCCTTGAAGAACTATCTCCGGATCCAGTCTGACGCCTGGGGGAAATTGTAAGGGAAGGAATCTGCAGAAGTCTCTATCAGTTTATGTATGTCATTAATTTGAACTTTGCTAGACAGTGGTAGCTATGCTGCCACAAAGTGCATAAAAAGACTTTGGTTTAAGATTTTAAAAAGTCATTCCAAAGTATTGATCTGAGTAATGTGTAGACTGCACCTAGTGCAAACATTTGTTTTTTTAAGTAACTGTCCATTAAAAGCACACACTCCACAGCTCATCAGGTCACCTTACAATACCTCGCAAAAAGAATACTCTTCAAGTGACTCCATCAGTTAAAGCCAAAACCAGCTTCCAAGCAACCTTTACACTTGCAGATTTACCAAATGCATACATTTACATTTCTTTCCGGCAGCAGATACTCTGGCAAGAATGCCCATTTCTATTTCAGCTGTCTGTCCCCTCTCTTGTCCTCACAGCACAGGAGACTCTCTCCCATCCACTTCTGCTGAGGCATCTCAAATGTCGGAATTAATCATCCAAAGAAAGTTGCCTTTTAACATAGTAGGGCAACTGTTTTTGTCACACTAAAAAAGTATGGAAACATTGTGCCCCTCAGATCCCACCCAATTCGACCTCTGCTAAGGGATGGGTTGTGGCAAAGGGTGGTATGGGTAATTTTAGGGTTTAGGGGTGGATAGTGGTGAAAGGTGTTAAGATTAGTTTTAGGGTTGAGTAATGTTAAAGAGTGGTAAGGGTTCCTAATAATCAAATTAATTTGGGGTTTATTAAGAACACAGATATTTGAAAAAACATTACATGGTCTCCCTTACAGGATGGGTCCAAAGCCAACTAGGAAAGGTATATTTATTATTTTGTTTTCATACAAACCTACCTAAAAGTCCCTAGCATATGGTAGGGCGTATATGTTTAGAAACCCCAGTGGCCTTAATGCACTTATGTGTGCACTGCTGTGGTCTGAATTCATTAAAGCCAGGCCTGCCTTGCACGCTGGATTTAAAAGCAGACATAAGTGTAAAATGAAAAAAACTGTCTATTCCTGGTCAATCAGCAAATGGGACAGGAATGTCTGTAAGCATGCTATAAAGATAACACCACCCTCTTTTGAACAACTAACTTAGCTGTTGTAAAATAAACTGACCTCTTCTAGCATTACAGTGGAAGGCATGATGATGTAGCTAGTGAAGCACACCCTGCGAAAAGTGACCTCTAAACAAAAAATACATATTCATGCATAAAAATGTCCCTCAAAACGGAGGAAAAAACGAAAACACCTTCTGGTAGAAATGACATCAGAGTCCATAAACAACTCCCAGAAGCCATACAGACAACAGTGGGGAGGAGAAGCATGCAAGAATGAAATAACTGACATCTTTAACACATGCATTTTCATAAAGTACTTCACACAAAAAAAACGTTTCCAAAAAAAGAGCATTTGCGGAACAGGAACGAAACAGCAGGGACAGACTAACTCAAGCTGGACAACTTAAAACAAATAAAGCCATAGAAGAAAAAGCATGCAAACATGAATGACGAAAGGCAAAGCTAATGGTAAGCAATGGGCGGAATGTACAGGTTAGCTTCTAGCATATTCCCAATACGTCTTTGCAATCAGCCAGCTGTCCTGACTGGTAACCTTCAACGTAAAAGTGGTGCCAGAAGGTGTTGCACACAACCTACGCTACATGCCTCTAGCCTCCCCATGTACTTGATTCTACTTGTGGATGGAAGCTAATCGACTGCTTGAAGATCATGGCATATAGATTTGGCTTAACAATATGAAGTGACTGCTTTGTAGACCCACATATGGCATTTTAGGAGAACCAAGTTTGTTTTAGCGGCTTCCTAAGCGAATCAGCGGTTGCCCATCTCTACCCTTGTAGATCTGTAACCATTTAAGCATGCATAAAGTTGTGTTAGCTGGAAAATGACGGCGCTGCTAGTCCTGCTACTGTCATCAGATGTTCCTGCCTTTAAAAAAAATTTTTTTTTTTTAAACAATCTTACTGTCTGCTTCTGCAAAAGAGCAACAGTACCACAACTTCAAGGAAGAACTCTACTTATATAAGAATGTCTTTTCTTTACTTATATAAGAATGTCTTTTCTTTACTTATATAAGAATGTCTTTTCTTTAAAGGAGCAGCGTTCAACTAATATGTACCTTAATGAGCATTTTAAGGAACAAGTAGCTATTACATCAAAAAGTTCAACAACACTTATCAGAGCAATTTTCACCCCCCTGCGAGTACCATCCAATGCACTGTGTTTGAAAAGGGTAGATAAGTCATCCCTTTTTGCCCTCATCGCCCCCATTTTTGACTGATGCTGATGTTTATGGACTCTGAAAGTGCCTTAGGCTCTGCTAACCAGGCCTAAGGGCCTTTGCTCTCTCTCCCCTAAGGTCATATGGTGGTTGGAGTCATTTTAACTGGCAAAGACAACCTACCTGAAAGACCCTAGTATATGGTAGGGCATGCAGGTTTAGAAACACCAGTGGGCTTAATGCATTTAAGTGTGCACTACTGTGGTGCCTGGAGTCATTTTAAAACCATGCCTTGCAGGCTGGTTTCAAAATAAAATTATGTTCAAATTGGAATTAAAAGTGCTTCTCAAGTCCAAAACTACCTTTTTATATTTTATAAGTCACCCCTAAGTTCTGTCTATCTTTGCATTGAAGTTAGATAGCAATTCCATTCAAAGTATAAAATGAGTTGTCACATTAAATCCACCAAATTTGCCAAGGCGAGATTTAATATAACTATTACAGGTAAGTAGTTTTAGAACTTATTATCCTGAAGTTACCTAAAGCAGACCTGTAGCAGCCCCTTCTGATTGGTCGGCTTTTGGCATCCTGAGTCAACCTGCTCCCTGAGTAGACGGGACTAGACCATAGGCTGCAAAAATACAGCCATTTGGTGGGAGGAGATTTACTTCCTAGACAGCAAGGGAGAGGAAAAGGACTTGGGAGATGAAATGGTCTGCAAAGGCAGGATAACAGATGTCACAGGACCCAGGCCAGCATCCAATTCCTTCCTTGTTCCCCAGCCAGATGGGAGCCCTTCTAATTAGATTAGGAGAGGGGCTTAAAGGGGAGTATTGTTTGTTCTTAGCCATACGTCTGGGTTAGGTTACACAGACACACCAAGGAGAGAATGTCTACATTTTGTGCACTCTGGGCCAAATATATACCACACTTCGCAGGAAGTGGTCAGTCCAAAGAGAGGTAGCTTTACCCATATTGGTTAGGGTGAATCCCCCCACCCCTACCCCCGCCAGCCCAGAATGGCAGATACATATGGAAGGCTGCAGGAGGTCGTCAGATCACTGTCTGGAGAAAAAATAGGAAGGACTATACTGCTTGACACTTGGACAGCACCACAGAATGCTTGCACTCAAAGACTGCACCTGCTGCACTCAGAAGCCTCCACAAAGAAAACTGTGCCTCACTCAAAGAAAAAAGAAGTAGATTCCCTGATCACCAACAGCTACAACAGAGCTGGAATAAGTCACCTGTCAAGCCAAAAAGAGGATCACTCCAGCTGACGAGATGCAACTGGCTTTTTCATGGACTGTGAAGATGCACTGTGGGAAATTGAGTCCTAGCCAACAAGACACAATCCAAAGTCTCTGAACCCTTGGTCTGTGCTAGTGGGCACTTATTTTCGCCCAAAGGAACTCAGAACCAACACGATTTCAAAGTTTGGAAACTTTCTGGAAAGTTTTGCATAGAAGTTCCAAGAGGAGACCGGCTTCACATCAAAATAAAGTTGCTGCTGTGGGCTCACAAATCAGCCTGACTGTGATTGTTTGTCCAGCTGAAAGCTCCTTGCCATCATCTACAAAGGTTTCCAGAAGTTCACCAAGGCATTGCACTACACCAGGCCATTGGTGAATTGAACTCCTGATCTGAGGAACCCGAGAACTAGTCAGAAAGAAATGCTCCAAGAAAAAGACCAAGGCCCTGATTTTAAACTTGACGGACTGGATACTCCGTTACAATGGTGACGGATATCTCGTCCGTCAAAATCTAAATCCCATTCTATCCTGTGAGAATTAGATTTTGACAGACCGGATATCCGTCACTGTTGTGATGGAGTAACCCGTCCGATGAATTCTAAATCAGGCCCCAAGTCTCATGGCGAACTTTTGACTAGGTTCTAGCCCTCAATCAATGCCTCCTTCAAAGACTAGACAATTTGTGATAATGTAACTAGTGTAAGCTAACCACACTTAAATGACCTGAAATCTACAGTTCTCATATACAGCAATGCATGTTATTCTACGGTCGCCTGAACAGCATGAAGGGTGGTAGTCACACCTAATAAAAATTGATAAATGTATACTGCAACTTGTGTACTGAAATCAAGATTATGGGCCTAATGTAAAGTTTGGCTTTAGGGTTTCTCCATTGCAAACATGACTGATATCTGGTCCGACATATTACAATCTCCATGGCAATAACAGGATTGTAAAGTGGCCGATGGGATATCCGTCCAGTTTGTGACGGAGTAACCCCCTCCGCCAAATTCTATATCATGCCCTATATTTTTAATACAATGGATTTATGCAATGTTTCTAAATTATGTGATGCTGGCTCTTGTTCAAACCGTTAAAATTAAAAAAAAAAAGTTTAACTTTTAAAAATGTTAACATTAAACAGCTGAAAACAAAATATAAAAAGGTCATGTTAAGCACTGTATCATTGAGAGGTAGAGACATTCGGTACCGCTACATCAAGAAAAAAACGCCTGTGGGTTGCATAGCCTAGAAACAGCAAAACTGCAGTATTAACTGCTCCTTTAAAATAAATAATTGTAATGATAACAAAATAGAAACCATACTTCATTCCATGTGAAAGCTCTAGCACAGGCAAAAAATTAGAAACAAGTGAGTTAGAAACAAGTGATGCTGCACCCAAAAAAGTAGAACAAATGAGTGGGAGGGAAGATCAACAGAACAAACCCATTTTCCTCATTTGCAAGTCACTTGTTCATAACTCCACACTGGACTACTAATCAGAACAGCAGACATCACATACAGTTCTCACTCAGTGCTCTCTGCATGAAGCTCCATCATATTTTAAGAAAGGACATCACCTCTAGAGAAGTCCAGCCTCATCTGGGGATGTGAACAGTTTCACGCACACACGCAAACACAATATGGAGCTTATCAGGATATTGGAGGGAAGCATAACCCACACGTGAACACAGTTTTACACACACACACACACACACACAAAAAATATGGAGCTTATCAGAATACTGGAGGGAAGCATAACCCCGTATCAGCAACTCAATATTCATGAAAGAGGGTTCTTACCATTTGTTTTGCTTTCTTTTTCTTAGATCTGGTAATATTAGCAAATTTCTTTTGTTGTCGTAAAGCACTATTTCCAGAGGCAGCACGCATCCCAGCTGCCATCTTTTATGTACAGTACACATCTCACAAGACAGTTCCAGTCTCCAGTCTTTCCTTCAGGACCTCTCATCGGTAGGTTAATGCAATGGGAACCCTCACACAGTCTCTGCAGTAGTCTTGTTTGTAGGAAACATTGTGTCACTATTCTGACGTCCCCTGCTACACCCAGGTCAAAGAGACACCTCATCTTCAGGAGAGTCCAGATTTCCAACCCCCTCAACCCCACGTAACAGAGACGGCACACTGTTGAAGTTCTTCTGACTTTCTAGCTCTTCTTTATCTCTTATGTCCATTCCTCGTTAGAGAGCTGCTGATCAGTCTCCCAAGTTGCATCCCTGTTCTGTGAACTATCCCTTAAATTAGTAAGATGGTTTGCAGCTGAACTACTGAGAACTTGGGGCCAGATGTGTCAAAGGGTTTTACCCATTCTGAGTCAATGGGAAAATGCTTTGGTACATATGGCCCTTAATTATTTTGATCGCTCTTACATTCATATATATTTTAACCTTCCCTTTATGATATCGCTCTTTAAGAGGACATTCTTTTTAATGCTTTAAAGAACTTTCATTAATATACTGTGACAGTTAATCACAAGGAGGGGGGAGTGACCTCTTATAGTCACACAAACTCCAAAGGAGGCGCTCGCTTGGCACCTACTCCGTCCCCTCTCTAGACCGCTTGTCTAGAGAGGGGACTCCTTTGGAGTTTGTGTGACCATAAGGGGACACTCCCCCTCCTTGTGACCTGGGGCCAGTAGCCTTCAGGTATAGGGCCTCCATAAGGTATTTTCCCACAGGTAGGCCCCATATATTTTTTATATTACTTCACCCGCACTCCTGATTAGCGGAGTGGTTTATTGGTTGCAATGCATGACTATGAGGGATCCTAGGCCCTGATGACTGGTCCCAGACCTTCCTTGGCTCTTTGCAGTGGGCAGAAACATGTTGGCCAGTAAATTTAGATAGGTGACCAAGTGAGTCCTTGTTCTCAGAGGTGTCCCATCCTTGCTCTTAATCACACCAGCAGACACAACCAATAAAAGTGTACTTTTACACGGGTGACTGACTAGGTGTTTTTACTTCTACTCTAGTATAGCTGGATCCCATACTTTTCCTGACAAGTTGAATTTACACACTCCCTCCTGTTCTTTTAACAGTGAGTTTGAGTCCGCCCAGGTGGCACTGTCCTACCTGAGTGGGGCTAGGTGGTCATATGATGAAGCATGACACTATATAGTGTGTGAGACCACCTAGTCCGTAAAGGAAACTCCCCCACCACACAACCCCCCACAGCACCCAACACGGCAACGCATAGTGTGAGTTTGAGGAGCCCAAGGCGAAATCCTTTGCCAGCGTCCCCACAATATAAGTGAACCCCATATTCTTTGTGTTTATGGTTCTAGTTAAGGGGAGAAAATATGGGTTGGTTCCTCTCGTTTTTTCTCTCCCTGACTCTTTATGTGTTTTGACTTTTCTTCGGAGACCTGGCACCCTCAGCGCTGAGATACCAATATGGTTGATTGTGCTGCATTTTACAAATGCTATGATTGATTGCTTGAGGATATTGAACTGTCCACCCCAGAACACCTGGTTTTCCCCTACAACAGCACAAAAGACAAGGTGCACACCTGCTCATATAAAGTGCTCATATGAAGTGTGCAGAGCAAACAGTCACAAGGGACTGGCACTGACGGCCATAAGACTGCATGATATTCATATTGCCTGAAAGTCTCTGTGCAAAAATATTCTATTCAATGTGGCAAGAGTCATGCTCTGCAGTAGATGGAATTAATATTCGCTTTTTCCTTATGTGGGAAATTGTTTCTCATTATCTATTTTGCTGCCTCTTCCTAGGTACCAAATATAAAGTGCAGATGTAATGGTCCAGCATTTTCTGCAGAGTGCAGGGATAACAGTGAACCCCATCAGACTGGGACATTTACTCAGATCGCTACAGCTGACATAGGACTTTCGTCAGTCAATTTTCTAAAACCTGCAACCAACTGGGGGCTTTCGCCCCTTAACCACAACAGTAACGCATGAATGTATGTTCTGATTTTTTAAAAATGCAGAAAAGTCTTGCATTCCAATCGAAGCTTTGAACAAGTTGATAAAATATAAGTCAAACTTTCCTTATAATGGTGACAAAGTCTGCACTTGAAGGAAAGAGGTTTGGAAGACCATTTTGGTAAGCAGTCTGTAGTTTGACACAAGCCAAATTGCAGGTGGAACAACTTCATTTTATAAAATAATCTAAGTAAAACTGTTAAGTAGGATTTGCGAATAGGGTTGTTTATAAGGGCCAATGACTATTAAAGCATGGCTTCTTTTTCTAAAATCTTTCTTGTCCCTTTATCATGAGATTCTCTGTTTGTTTAGAGATATTTTAAAGAGGTCATGCAGAAGTGTCATTTCACATCATTCATTTGCCTATAAATCATTCAAGGCCAATTCAAAAGCCTGCGCCCAGGTATTTTTTTTCAGGATGGCAATTTGAATGTCTTTCCACTGCAGGGAACACAATGTTGAGTTGTTGGAAAGTCTCAATAGCAACATATATTTGAGTAAGGAGCCATGTTGAACCTATTTTTGATTAAGCAAGCCAAACTCCAGTCATTTGTGGGATAAAGATGCATTGTGCAGAAGTCGAAAGAAAGGACCCAAACTTTCCCTGAAAAACCTCTATGCTAAAACTGTTTGGTGGCGTAAACTTGGCCTTTATCACTGTGAGAAGAGGCGCCAGAGTTGGACTCTGCAATTTGTGGTGTAAGAATTTGAAAGCTGCAATTGAGGAAACAGTCTTTGGCTTTACTGAATTATGGTGTAAGCACTATGATCCTGCAGTCAGACTCCTAAATATTTATAGCAAGAGCTTCTTGAGACGGGGAGACCACCCAGGAACCGGCTTCCTTTCTTTTCAACCTTCCTTCCTAACACCACCATCTGAATTCATGCAAGGTTCACAGCCATTTCATTTTCAACACAGTAAACATGGTGATTATTTAATAGCCTAGGTATTTCATCAGAACATCATCATCAGTATGGTGCAGTGAAGTAACTTGACAGTGCCCCAGTCTTGGTGGATGTGATTTAGCTCGTCTAGATGTAAATATAAGTCTGATATAAAAAGATTAAAAAGTATTGGGGCAAGGACAGACCCTTGTTTCAAGCCCCTTTTGACTATTTTGGTCGACAGGCCATTATTAGTGTCAAGTTTGATCTTTACTCAATTATTTGAATATAAAAGTTGGATGGTGCATAATAGATTTGCAGGGACGTTCCAACCCATCAGCTTTCTCCATAGAAGATTGCTATCAACATGGCTGAAGGCCTTCGAGAAATCTTCAAAACAGCTACATAAAATTTGTTTCTACTGACAACATTTCGCAGCAATCATTGAGAGCGTGACCAACTTATCCGTGGGACTAGGGGCCAGATGTAGCAAAACGGCAATTTGCGACTTGCAAATTGCGAGTCCCTGCGACTCGCAATTTGCAAGTCGCAAATTGCTATGCAGTATGGTGTCTCAGACACCGACTGCGACTCGCTATGGGGTCGCAATGACCCACCTCATGAATATTCATGAGGTGGGTCGCAAATTGCGGCCCCATAGCGAGTATAGGCACTCGCTAACATGGAGGCCTGCTGACGTCAGCAGACCTCCATGTTCGTGACCTGCTTTTAAATAAAGCAGTTTTTTTTTTTTTTTAAGTGTAGCCCGTTTTCCTTACAGGAAAACGAGCTGCACTTAAAAAAAAAAACGAAACCTTTTGTTTCGGTATTTTTTCAGGGCAGGGAGTGGTCCCTTGGACCACTCCCTGCCCTGAAAAAATATTTTTGGGTCCAGTCCATGGGGACCCCTTCCAATTTGCGAGTGGGTTACCATCCACTTGAAGTGGATGGTAACTGCGATGCCATTTGCGACCGCGTATGCAGTCGCAAATGGTATTGCATCCCACTGCGACTCGCAAATAGGAAGGGAACACCCCTTCCTATTTGCGACTCGGTAACGACTCGCAATATGCATTTCTGCATGGCAAATGGTTTGCTACATCTGGCCCCAAGTTTCTAGAAACCTGTTTGATTGAATGCAGTTCTCTTGCTATCCAATCCTTCAATTCGGACAATAACAAGCTAGCAAAGATTTTAAAATCCAGAAGAGCAATCATACGATAATTGTCAGGGAAGGCATAGGAGTCTTTCCTGTAAATTGGTAAAAAAAACAGAACTGCACTATGATTCTGGTATAACCTTCTCAGATAGACAGAAACTGAACCAAGTGTGAAAGCAGGCGCACCAGAAACCACAAACTTGTTTGTAAATAGATGCATTAAGCCATATGGGTACTGGTACACCACTCCCTCTAGTTTTCTCAATCTTTTCTTTGATTTCACTGAGAGAAGGACAAAGGTGTTGTAAAATGAAGTTTATGCATTGGGAAAGGATTTAGATCCTGACTTTTGTATAAATATTCTACATCCTTCACCCATGTTTCTTGCGTAGCATTATTCCCTATTATGCCTATTGAATCTCTGTCAAGTTGGTTAACAAATGACCAGAGAGATTTACCTTTATTACTTTTACAGGCTTGTACAATATCTATCCAATCCTGATAGATTTGGGATCTTTTTGCCACCTAGATTGCCTTTTTTTTAACCTTTTTATAACTCCTGAAATTTTTCACGGTGAAATGCAGTCAAGGAAAATGCATTCAGGGTGGGAATTAATCGCCTTCATTTCAGTTTCCTTTAGTCAATGCTGAAGCTTAAGTATACTTGAGTACCGTTTCTTATATTTCCTTGGTTGAATTC